>NC_066617.1:39362347-39722073 GCF_025201925.1 Gopherus flavomarginatus
TTTCTCTCTCTCTCTCTCACACACACACAAAACTTAACTGTGAAACATTTTGGATTGCTACTCGTGTCATAACCTTAGTCCCAGATTTGGACCTTAGCGTCCAAAATATGGGGGTTAGCATGAAAACCTCCAAGCTTAGTTACCTGCTTGGACCTGGTACCTGCTGCCACCACCCAAAAAATTAGAGTGTTTTGGGGCACTCTGGTCCCCCTGAAAAACCTTCCCTGGGGACCCCAAGACCCAAATCCCTTGAGTCTCACAACAAAGGGAAATAATCCTTTTTCCCTTCCCCCCTCCAGGTGCTCCTGGAGAGATACACAGACACAAGCTCTGTGAATCCAAACAGAGTGAATCTCCCTCTGTGTTCCCAATCCTGGAAACAAAAAGTACTTTCCTATTCCCCCAGAGGGAATGCAAAATCAGGCTAGCAATCCAACACACAGATCTCCCCGATTCCTTCCTCCCACCAATTCCCTGGTGAGTACAGACTCAATTTCCCTGAAGTAAAGAAAAACTTCAACAGGTCTTAAAAGAAAGCTTTATATAAAAAGAAAGAAAAATACATACAAATGTTCTTTCTGTATTAAGATGATACAACACAGGGTCAATTGCTTAAAAGAATATTGAATAAACAGTCTTATTCAAAAAGAATACAAATCAAAGCACTCCAGCACTTATATTCATGCAAATACCAAAGAAAAGAAACCATATAACTTACTATCTGATCTCTTTGTCCTTACACTTAGAAACAGAAGATTAGAAAGTAGAACTACTTCTCCAAAGCTCAGAGAAAGCAGGCAGGCAGACAAAAGACTCAGACACACAATTCCCTCCACCCAAAGTTGAAAAAATCCGGTTTCCTGATTGGTCCTCTGGTCAGGTGCTTCAGGTGAAAGAGACATTAACCCTTAGCTATCTGTTTATGACAACTCGTAACATATCTAACACAAACCCACAAAAGAAAGGAAGTTAAAAATTAAGCCTAACAGCACACAACCTTTATTTCTCTATTTGCAGGCTCACACTTTAACAATATCACAACTGCCATCCAAAATTAGAACCCTAACTCCTGAGCTACCACCTAGTGGTATTATTAATTATTATTATTATTATTATTACTTTGCTTTTATTTTTTTTTCAGATAAAAAAACAAAGGATTCATATAATGTATTATTATGACTGACTGATGGTTCTGGAAACATACAAATAGTACCAGGCACAGTGTACATTACTGTGATGCATCCCACTGAGTTAAAATGGTAGTGAAAACTACACATAGTAGCCAGTCTTAGCAGGAATGGCTCCATGTGAGTATATAGGCTATGTCTGCACTAGAGAGTTTACAGCAGGATAGCTGTACCAATGCAGCTGTGCCACTGTAAGATCTCCCATGCAGCTGCTCTATGCTGACCAGAGAGAGCTCTCCGGTCAACATAATTAAACCACCCCCATTGAGCGGTGGTAGCTACATTGGTGGGAGAAGCTCTCCTGCTGATATAGCGCTGTGCACACTACCACTTATGCTGACTAAACGTATGTCGCTCCTGGGTGGTTTTTTCAAACTCTCGAGTGATATAAGTTTTGCCAGCATGTGTGATAGTGTAGACATGGTCTTAGATTCATATGGATTCTAATAAGAGCTACAGCATTTCTTCTAATTTTTTGCTGAAGAGAATTGAAAATAAAACAAGGCTTCTGACACTGAGTAATATGAATTCAGTTCGCCATTAAATTTAGCCAAAATATACCTGAACCAGGCATAAGTACTTTACTCCCACTGATAACATAAAATGGTAATTAATTAGTCTTACTGAGGCTGTCTAATGACACAGCCACTAAAAGCTGAAAATCCCAATTCCCGATTGTTTGATTAGAAAACACTGGTACATTCTTTCTGTTATCAAAACACATATTTGTACATAATGGACAATGAGACTAATTATACAAGTATCTCCTCACATGCAGACTCAAACTGGTTTAAATGTTAAAATAGGAAAGGAACAGCATTAAGATTCTTAGTACTAGAAATGCTTCAATGTTGCCTTTTAATTAAAAGTTCAAATTTGTGAGAGAGGAGCTGGAAAAGAATGTACCGTAATCTTACACAAGAGCTAGGCTTACAAAACACAGCAGTCACATGAGCTTGTTTCCTGTCACACGCTGTTAGCATCAATGACATTGCTTCTGCCAAGTTCACTCGATCTATGCATGAAAGAGATGCTTGCTTTTCAAGCGTAATTTGCCCAGCAATACTGAAAACATCCAGAATTCCTTCAGAGTTAACAAGCTTCCCCAAACAGCCATTATTAATATGTGACCACACAACTCAAGGAAAAACAAAATATTGAATTGCTGAGCTTGTAGCACTTCCTTTAGTTTACTTACAGATTTGGGATATATATGCATGCATACACTTTTTACTGGTTTATCTTCAGCGTAATCCATTAATTCTTCTTCGAGTGATGGTCCTTCTGTGTATTCCATACCTGGGTACACATGCACACCAGGCACCCAAGCCTGGAAATGCTTCACAGCAGTGTCTGTTAACACTGTTGACACATGCTCAGTAGCTTCCCTCATGCTCCCAGCCGAGGGTATAAGAGACAGTATGAGTTGATGTCTCTCCAGTTCCTTCTTATCACTGCATGTCCTGAGTTGGAATTGTGTCCTCCTTCACTCAGTGCATAACCTGTTAAGTAAAATCTTTGTAAATAGTTTTATATGTTAGCATAGAAGTTATAGTTAGTATAGTATATAGTTGGCATAGAATAGTTCCCTCGCTTCTGTTCTCCCATTCGGTGGAAATCCTCCCCAGTCCTGGGACTAGGCCTAAAGTCCCTGGATACAAGAATTGCTTCTTCTGCCCTCTCTCTTCCAACAGTGATGAGCATCAGCGTTGCCTGTACTGCCTGGGTGAGGCACATATATCTGCGAAGTGCAGCATCTGTTGATACTTCCCACTCAAAATTAGAAAGGCTTGAGAGCTCCAACTAAAAAAGTTCCTGATAGATGAGGCTATGAGGCCCCACTCTGACCCAGGCCTGGAGACCCCCCTCTACACTGTCCTGAACCAATCAGCAATTCCCCTCCAAGAAAGTGCATAGAATAGGAGCCTTTACCACTGAAACTCAGGGATTCCTTCTACAGGATTCCCCATAAGAGTAAGGGGCACTATCATGAGCATAAGGATAGATCCCATCAGAGGACTGTCCATAAGAAACGTTTCCTCCCCAAGTGTGTTCATGTTGGGTGAAATGTCATTTATGGAGCCCATAAATCCAGCTCCACGAAAGACCACGAAGAACAAGACAAGCTAAAAAGAAGGATCTGCTGGTTCCAACAGTGACTGTGGGACCTAAGTGGAAAGATAGACATTCGCCCATTATGAGTACAGGCTTGGCCTCATCGTTGGTACCACCTCATTTATCCAAAGAGCAATTGGCTGAGACAGATGAGCTATGTCCTTCAGGCATTTCTGGAACTCCCTGGACTCCAGGTTGTATGGAGACATTTGTAACACTAGAGGATATGTTCCTCCCTTACCTGCAATCTCCACTCCTTTCAGGCATTGCCTTCCTGAGAAACATTCTTACTCCAGAGGAGGAATCGTTACCAATGTCTCAGGAGCAGTTCCATCTCAACCCATTGGTCAGAAGCCCAGTTCCGTTCCTTCCTGGAGGAGGGGTGGGTAGTAGCAAAGATGGCTCTCCAGGCTGTGGTGTGTGCCATAGGTACAACATTCAGAAGTTTGGCCATAGGACTGATCATGCAAAGGGACTCATGGCTCCAGTTGTTGGGCTTTCCTACAGAGGTCCAAAACACCATCCAAGACCTCCCCTTCAATGAGTCCAACCTTTGTAATGAAAAGATGGACAAATCCCTGCACTCTCTAAATGACTCAAGATCCACTCTCCAATCCTTGGGGATTTACAATCCAGCCCCCAGGAGCAGACACCGGAGACAGCCCTTTGGACCATGACCACTCCCTTTGCCGCATCCACCTGAGCTCCCACAAAAATGACGGAGGATTCAGAAATCCCATTTCTCAGCTCGCTCTACTGCCACATCCTCCACTTACTCCCAACCATGGGCCAAGGGACATTTTTGACATACAGGTCAAGACCTGGATACTACTATTGTGCCTTCTGTCATCTGTGGAGGCCATCTTAATTTCTTTGCTCACAGCTGGAACAAGTTAACTACCTTCCCAACCCTCCTTTGAGGACCTCACCAACTGATTCTTGAACAGGGGGCAGAATCCCTTTTGTCCCAGGAGGCAATAGAACATGTCCTGCCTCAGTACCAAGGGAGAGGGTTCTACTCCCCATACTTCCTAATCCACAAAAAAGATGGAAGGTGGAGACTCATCCAGGACCTTTGGCAACTCAACATCTTTATTCAAAAGCTGAAATTCAGAATGATTACAGTGGCATCTATAATCCCATTCCTTCAGGAGGGAATGTGGTTCATGGCTATGAATATGAAGGATGCATCTTTCCATATAGATATTCACTCATCTCACAGGAAGTTCCTGTACGTCATGGTTGGCCAAGAGCTCTGCTAGTTTTGCAGACTCCTTTTTGAGCTTGGTCTGGCACCGCAGATATTCTTGAAAGTTTTCACTGTGGTAGCAGCCCAGATATATTGTCAGGGATACACAGGGTTTCCATTTCTGGATGAATGGCTCCTTGCAGGCCAATCTCATGAGGATGTCATGTCAGCAACAGGATCCTTTCACTACCTTCTTACTATGCTTGTTTTTTGCATACATGAAGAAAAGTTCTTTTTGTCACCCACAAGGACAATAACTTTTATAGGAGCATGGCTGGACTCAGATCCTGTGAGAGCATTTCTCTCCATAGACGGATTTTACATGATGAGCAACCTGATCTTTTGCATCACCCACAAACTGCGAACTATGGTGAGCTGGTGTCTTTCATATTAGGCCACATGGCTGCATGCACCTACATGATGCCATTCACTAGATTCCACTCCAGCCTGCAAGCTAGCCTCCACTTGACCTACTGACCACACAGGGATCTCATTGTCTCCAACATCACTGTTCTCATGAGAGTTCTCACCTCCCTCACTTGGTGGTCCAACTCATACAAAGTCATGGTAGGGGCTTCCTTCAGCGTTCCCTTACCAAGGGCCACCATCCTGACAGACACCTCTCTTTCAGAGTGGGGTGCTCAGCTGGACTACCACCCTGCTCAGGGTAACTGGACCCCAAAGGAGGCCAGGCTACACATAAACTTACTGGAACCGAAAGCAGTTTGCCTTGCATACAAGGCCTTTCTACCTCTCATACACCAACTCCATGTACAGATAATATCAGATAATATCACCACCGTGGTCTATATAAACAAACAGCAAGGAGTGAAATCTCATCCCTTCTTCCTGGAAGCAGTCAGACTTTGGAACTAGTGTATCAGAAATCACATTAAGATACATGCTGCATGCCTCCTGGGTGTTCATAACTTTCTGACGGACAAGTTAAACAGAAGCTTCTCTGCAGATGATGAATGGGCAATCCATGACACAGTTCTAACTGACATATTTGCACAAGGGGGCACTCTGCTATGGGACCTTTTTGCTTCCCATGTATTGCTTCAGTGGAGCCCTAGGCTATGATTCCCAAGGTGATGCTCTCATGCTGTCCTGGACAGATGACCTCAGGCATGCCTCTCCTCCCATCCCCCTGTTATCAAACGTTGTACACAAGGTCCAGAGCAACAAAGCCACCATCATCCTTTGAGCATCCTACTGACCCAGACAATTCTAGTTGATGGAACGCCTAATGATGTCTGTGCACCCAACTATCCAGATCCACCCATTTCAGGATCTACTAACCCAGGATGAAGAGAAAATCAGTCACCATGACCCAGGCTCACTCCATCTCATGGCCTGGTGTTTGGATGGGCATCAGAAATAGAATGATCATGCTTGTCTCTGTTCAGGAAATCCTTAATCAAAGTAGAAAAGATTCTACTATATCCTACTATCTGGGTAAATGGTGCAGCTTTTCAGCCTGGGAACATTGCCACCAACATTCGTTTGTTACTGTGGGCATCCCAGTTATCCTAGACTATCTCTTCTCCTTAAAAGACTTCAAACCTGGCCTTTAGTTTGTTGCAGGTTCAGCTAGCAGTGATTAGTGCCTTCCTCTCTCTAGTGGAGGGACATTCTGTCTTTACATACATACTGACCCCAGCATTGCCCCTTTCCCCAGAGGCCCTGCGCCTTCTGGGGACCTGGAGTCAGGTCCCTGTACCAGAAGTGTTTAATATTACTTTCACCCCACTGGAGAGGTATGAACCTACACTGCCTCTTACACCCTCCGTTGGGAGGATGAGGGAAGCTACTGTGCACTGTGGGTCAACAGATACTGCTTTGAAGAATATCTGGACTTGGGCGTATGGTATTCATGCATATGCCCTGTGAAATACAGATAGGGACCACACATTTCAAAGAAACTCCATTTACACTAAGTAACCTCCACTTTCTACATTGCTGCAATTCCAGTGTTCAGTGCTATTTGAAATAGATGACAGTTTCTTCAAAGGCAGAGTTATTTACAGGAAATGCAACAATCCAAAAAACAAATGCCACAAAGTTGGGATTTATATAATTCCTTCCAGGTAATAAGTAAAAATATTTTTCAAAGCTAGGATGTGAACATTTGCTTAAAATATTAAACACAATAGGTCAAATTCATTTGTCTTTTGGTGTAAATCCAAGTAGTTTTATTACATTAAGTGGAGCTACTCTGTATTTTCATTTAAATGAGAGCAGAATTTGGCCCAGTTTTAGCTCATAACAGCAGCACGTTAATATCTGCATATTTGGTCCATATCAGAATCAAGTTCCATTATTTATATTTGATTGGAATCCTTTCTGTAGAAAGAGCAGCATAAACAATAAAGATATGAATTAATCATCTTCCTTTATGAACTTTCCAGGTCAATGAAGAATATTATTTAGCCAGTGTGCTTCTGCAGGAGTTGAAACATCTAATGAAAAAAATCAATAATCAGCATAATACATCCAAAGATGTATTGAACAAAGTAGAAGATCCTTTTAGAAGTGAAGAAGAGGAAATTCTGATGCATTCTTATTTACAATATTTGTTTTTCAACCTAAAATTTATCAGACTGATCTTAAAGGTAAATATCAAGAAGAATTAACTTGGCTTCTATTTTATGTGACAAACACATAACCACTTAAAAACTCTACTGTAACTAGGCAAGATCAGAACAAATAAAACACTTTATTGGGTGTCTCCAGAAAACTAGAATGCCTGAAAATACTGAGTAGCTGTAGATTCTGTGCCTTGCACCAAAAGCTAGCAGATTTTTAAAATATGTAATCTGGTTTGTACAATGATGGCCCAGTTCTGCTCTCGGAAGGGGAAATGGAGCTCCAGTGGAACTGTCCATTTGAGGGCACAATTTGGGCATCATACCAGGAAAAAATAGATTGTTATTGCTGCCATCCAAAATGGTGGGATTAGACATTAAAAGAACAAGTTAGCTGGGATTTTGCGCCCATTCCTGCAACTGTTTCTCATCTAAGTCCTTACATATGGTGGGCTAGGTTGTGAAGAGCAAAGAGTCTTTCCCCATCATACAGCCCTTGTAAGGCCTAACAGTACTGGAACAAGTTGGCCAGGCTGCAGGGAGTAAGATGTAGCTCTAGAAAGGGCAATGATATCCACTTGTTCCTCCATGCACTGAGAAACTCCAGTGCACTCTCTGGAAGAGCATGGCTTGACCCTATAATTAACCTATAATTAAAGCTATGTGTATGTCATGGAGGCCATGGAGTCACGGAACCCATGGCTTCTGTGACATTCTCTGCTTCAGCCCCAGGGATTCGAGCTGGCAGCCAGTGGGGCCCTGACAGGGTTCCAGTGACAGGTGACAGCAGCAACAGGGAGTCCCCTTCAAGGTTCCAGCAACAGGTGACAGACTCCTGAGGGGGCCCTCCTTAAGGTTCCAGAGATGGGTGACAGCCTCACACAAGGGGAAGGGGGATGCCTCAGGCAAGTGGCTGAGGGTGTCCCATTTTCTCTTTGGGAAATATGGTCACCCTGCAGCTCCCAGCCGCTGTGGGTGGAGGGGGAACCTCGCAACTCTCAGGCACTATGGTGGCAGGGGAAATCATGGAGCCGCAACAGCAAAAGTCACAGACAGGTCACGGCTTCCGTTAATTTTTGTTTATTACCCATGATAAAATCTTAGCCTTACCTCTGATCTAATTGCTTGGAGGGATAGTATAGCCATAGCTGTGTAAAATAGCAATGGGATTCCTATGGTTAAGGGGATTATTTGATTCTATCTGCCAGTAAAATCAAATGATCTTTTTAATACCTATTCAAGTTAGAAAAAAATTACAATAAATATTTCTCATTAGTAAAAACTTTCTGATGTGATATACCACAGATTAATTAAGTGATATGTGAGTCTGATCCAAAGTCCACTGAAGTCAGTGGAAACACTCCAATTGACTTCAGGCCTTATACGAGAGCAATATATTGCCAGGAGTTGGACAACACGATATTGTAGGTTAAAGAGGGACTTCCACCCAGGACAAACTTGAGATGTTTATACAGAAGAATATTCCTTGCTCAAATAATAATTTATACCCTATCTGCCCGGTGTCTCCATCACTTGATCCTGCAGATCAGGTCACAGGGCCTGATTTCAGAGGCACAGAGCTCAGCTCACTGTCACCGTAGGTCTCCTGGGTGCTGGCAGACATGGGACTGCATTGCTACACAGTAGCAGCTCATTGCCTTTTGGCAGCAGATGGTGGTAGCCATCGTCATCGTACTCCTGGGTGCTCTTTTAGCTGACCTCAGTGAGGTCGGACAGGGGTGCCTGGGCAGACATGGGAGTGACTCAGCCAGGTCATTCCCATCTTCTGCCAAGCACCCAGGAGATGACAATGGCTAGAAGTCGTACTGCACCGTCTGCTGCCAGCCTAAGATGTAAAAGATAGATGGAGTGGATCAAAACAAGAAATTGACCCTATTTGTTTTGTGAAATCAATGGCCTGCTAAATGCTGGGTTTTGAGTTCAGTCCTTGAGAGGGCCATTCTGTGTGACAGTTGTTTGTGTTTCTCCTTGATGCAAAGCCATCTCTTTTGTTGATTTTAATTCCCTTTAAGCCATGTCATTAGTCACCCCTCCCTCGGTCAGAGCAACAGCAGACAATTGTTTTGCTCCTTTTTTCAGCGCAGAACCAGAAGCTGCAAAAGCAAAACCAGACGAGGAGGCGACAGCAGTGTGGCGATGAGAGTGATGAGGACATAGACATGGACACAGACTTCTCACAAAGTACGGACTGGGCAACGTGCCCTAGCAATGTGCACATCATGCTGATGAGCTCTGCATGAGCTCTGCATGGTCACCTGTGCTGATCAGCTCACCACGCTGGCCAAACAGGACATGAAATTCAAAAGTTTGCGGATCTTTTCCTGTCTACCTGGCCAGTGCATCTGAGTTGAGAGTGCTGTCCAGAGCGGTCACAATGGAGCTCCTGGAGGCCAATACTGTCAAATTGTGTCCACACTACCCCAAATTTGACCTGGCAAGGCCAATTTCAGTTTTAATCCCCTCGTCGGAGGTGGAGTAAAGAAATCGATCTAAAGAGCCCTTTAAGTGAAAAAAAGAAGGGATTTGTCATGTGGAAGGGTCCAGGGTTAAATTGAGGTAACGCTGCTAAATTCGTGCTAAATTTAGTGCAGACCAGGCCTCACTGATGCCTGGATCATCACAGGAATGCCTGTCTCCATGGACAGTGAGTCCTTGGTTGACTTGTCAGAGTCTAGTGCCTGCTTTCACTGATTTCTGGCCATCTGCTCTTGGTGGTTTCTACATCGTTCTGCCTGCAACAGTTCTCCCCTCAGCAGCAGTAGGGTATTGGTCCCTTGTCCCATCAGTGTCTGCAATGGACTGTTTTGGCACCTTATTATTTGTGCCAAAAATACTAACATGGGGTCTGAATCAGAAGAAACAGCTTAGTGTAACAGTCTCTTGATTGTTTTCACAGCTGAGGCCACCTTACTATTACTACGTGGGCATGCTGGGGAAGAGGTGTGGTTGAACTCCCATTTGCAAGCAAATTCCTTGAATTTGTCTGAGGCAATTTAGGATCCATTAATATGTGAATACATTGTCCAGAGTGCCATATTTCATAAAGGGAATTTTCAGTTTGCCAATCATTGATTAGGCAAATGCCCACTCTCCTTCCTGGGTTTCAGAGCCCACACTACAGCCTTAACTGCAACTTCAAAGCATTGTCTACACAGCTATTTTTAAAGCACTAGAGTGATCTCCGCAAATCCAAATCTGCCGACCTGAGCTAGGAGGCTTGTTGCCATGGGCTGTGTAGCTATACACATAAGCACTT
This sequence comes from Gopherus flavomarginatus, assembly GCF_025201925.1. Classification (NCBI taxonomy): domain Eukaryota; kingdom Metazoa; phylum Chordata; order Testudines; family Testudinidae; genus Gopherus; species Gopherus flavomarginatus. The sequence continues at coordinate 39,372,764 of NC_066617.1, forward strand.
TTGAATATTTTACCCACAGTCTCCTGCTTAAGCAGATATTCTTTTCCCAGGAAGTCAAGTAGTATTTTCAAGTTCACACTCCTAGAGGGGTGTCAGTTTTCTCAGTGGTGACTCTTAGGCTTTGGCTACGCTTGGAGGTCTGCAGCGCTGGGAGTTACAGCTGTCTTCGTACAGCTGTGTAGGGAAAGTGCTGGAGTGTGGCCACACTGACAGCTACCAGCGCTGCACTGTGGCCACATTTGCAGCATTTGCAGTGCTGTTGGGAGTGGTGCATTATGGGCAGCTCTCCCACAGAGCACCTCGTCCCATTTTGGTGCCGTGGTTGTGGGAAGGGGAAGGAAGGGTGCGGGTCATTCTGCTTCCTGTCCCAACGCCCCGTGATGCATCGCTTTGCATCCCAGCAGTCTGTGTTTTTCCGTCCACGTTTGGCTCCATTGTGACTCTCCCAACGGTTTCTGTACAGCGCGATTTCTGTGGGAAATGGAGCCCGAACTGCTGAGGACTTTGCTGACGATTGTGGCCAGCACATCACATTTGGCAGTTGAGCTCTTCCTTGAGCTCCAAAGTGATGAGGAGTCTGATGATGACTGCGAGTCGCCTGACGCGTATTACACAACATTGCTCGTGGCTTTCACTGAAACGCTCTGCACCGTAGAACATCGCTTTTGGGCTTGGGAAACAAGCACTGAGTGGTGGGATCACATCATCATGGAAGTCTGGGATGACGAGCAGTGGCTGCAGAACTTTCGGATGAGAAAAGCCACTTTCATGGGACTGTGTGCTGAGCTTGCCCCCACCCTGTGGTGCAAGGACACGAGATTGAGAGCTGCCCTGCTGGTGGAGAAGCGGGTGGCTATTGCAATCTGGAAGTTGGCAACTCCAGACAGCTACCAATCGGTCGGGAACCAGTTTGGAGTGGGAAAGTTGGAGTCGTTTTCATGCAAGTTTGCAGGGCCATTAATCACATCCTGCTAAGAAGAACCGTGACTCTAGGGAATGTGAAGGACATTGTGGATATCTTTGCACAAATGGGTTTCCCTAACTGTGGAGGGGCGATAGATAGGACTCATATTCCCATTCTAGCACCACCCCACCTAGCATCCAAGTATATTAATCAGAAGGGGTATTTCTCTATGGTTCTCCAGGTGCTTGTGGATCACCATGGGGGTTTCATTGACATTAACACAGGCTGGCCTGGAAAGGTACATGATGCATGCATCTTTCGGAACGCTGGCCTGTTCAGGAAGCTGCAGGTCGGGACTGTTTTTCCCAGACCAGAAGATCACAGTAGGGGATGTTGAAATGCCCATTGTGATCCTTGGAGACCCCGCTTACCAATGAATGCCTTGGCTTATGAAACCGTATACAGGGAAGCTTGACAGAGTAAGGACCGGTTCAACTACAGGCTGAGCCGGTGCCGAATAACTGTGGAGTATGCTTTTGGACATTTAAAAGGGTGCTGGCGATCTCTGTATGGGAAGCTAGACTTGGGGGAAAGCAGCATCCCTGTGGTTATGTCCGTGTGCTGTACCCTCCATAATATTTGTGAAGGGAAGGGTGAAACATTCAGTCAGGCATGGACCCTGAGGTTCAACGCCTGGAGGCTGAATTTGCACAGCCAGAGAGCAGGGCTACTAGAGAGGTCCAGCACAGGGCTTCAAGGATCAGGGATGCCTTGAAGGAGGAATTTGAGGCTGAAAACCAACAGTAATGTTTGGTGCCTTGCACGGGAGTGAAGTGCAGTGGTTACAATGTTAGTAGGAATCTGTTTTTCCTAAAATGAGTTGCAGTGCCTGTTTCTTTCCTGGGCTAAGGTATCTTTGACTTTCTGCAATAATAGACTGTTTTCCAAGCCAAGAATTCATTTATTGAAAAGAAAATAACTTTATTGACAGACACACAACATTTTGGGAACCTAAAAGGGCAGGGAGGTGTGGTGGAGAACTGTACAGTCACAGGTTTGAATATGTCCTGTCTGGAGTGCTGTGCAATGACTGCTGCACTTCAGGATGCCTATACTGCATGGTGATGGGGGTTGAGTGCAGAGGGTAAGGGTCGTAGTTCTCAGGGCTGGTTGGTGAACGTACAGGTGTTGGGGGCAGCTGGTGGTAAGAGCCTGGATGCTGGAAGGGGATTTGGAGCTGACATTGGGGCACAAGGGAAAGAGCTTTGGGATGGGGTGGGGGGGCTGTGCGATAGTGCTCTGTCTGCATGGCTACGAGGGCCTGGATAGAGTCCGCTTGGCGCGCCAGGATGCTTATCAGCTGCTTTGTGCTTTTCTTCTTGGCTGCTGCATTTCTCTGGCAAATCCTGCTTTCCCTTTCCCTCCAGTCCTGCAGTTTTTTATTCTCTCTGGCAGAGTGATCCATAACTGTTTGCAGCAGGTCATCTTTGCTTTTTTGCGGCTTCTTTCACAGGTTTTGGAGTCTTTGAGCTGCTGTTAACATGGGCAGCTGAGAACTCAAGGTCGCTTGTGGAAGGGAAAAAAGGCAACAGTTAACAGAGGCAGCATTGTTTATATCTCAGACAGTTATTCCCACACAGTAAAGGAGTTTACAGTCTTCACTTTAGCATAATTTTCCCATACCAAATAGAGCACACATAACCCACAGGAGCCCTGAAATGGTGAATAAAGGGGGCTGATTGCTTCAGGGCTGTGCTGGGGTTTCTGTGCTTTGGGGAAAGCAAACAACTACGGGGGGCACCTACACTGAACACTCTCCCAACATTTCCCACAGGAGTTAATCCTGGAAGATATCTCGGTGCTGCGGGTCACCTGGGAAGAGCGGGAGGGTCTTCTACAGCAATGTGGATTCCGCCCTGGCCCCTATGCAGCTTGCCTGTGAGCAGCAATGGTCCCCCACCCCTTGCAGCACAGTGGCGCGGATGCGTTAGCCTGACTGGGACAAGGACCACAGTGGCTCTCCCTATAAACTTGCCAAGCGCATTGCCCACGATCTGGCTGAAACTTTTGAAGAGATTACCAAGGCCGATTACCGCGACGTGATAGACCACATCAGTGGGCTATTCCACATCTAGGCATGCATGCATGCAGCCCTAACCCTCCCTCCTCTCCCGAAACATTTCCATCCTGAAAATAAAAGCCACTTACTGGGAACCCGCTCCTCTGCTTGTCCTTTACCAAGTACCGGCTGCTGCCACTGGCTGCCTTCCTCTTGGCTTGAGAAGAGCTCCTGGCTGCATGCCTCCTGGGACTCCAGGGTGTCTCCCCCCACCCCAGTACCCTCACTCTTGGTTTCCTCCTCCCCCCCCTTCTCCTCCGTCTCCATTTCCCCTCCCCACTCTGAAGTGTCCATCATGGTCCTTGGATTGGTGGTGGGGTCACCCCCAAGTATTGCGTCCAGCTCTTTGTAAAAATGGTAGGTCGTGGGGGCAGCACCAGAGCAGCAGTTTCCCTTACGGGCTTTGCAATAGGCACTCCACAGCTCCTTCACTTTAATCGTACACTGCACCACGTCCCGGCGATGGCCTCTTTCCAGCATGGCCCTTGATATCTGCCCATAGGTATCGTAATTCCCACAGCTGGAGCACAGCTGTGACTGCACAACTTCCTCCCCCCAAACACTGATGAGGTCCAGCAACTCACCATTGCTCCATGCTGGGGCTCGTTTGGTGCGTGGAGGCATGGTCACCTGGAAACATTCACTGATTGCACTCCACACCTGGCTGAGCAAACAGGAAGGGGATTTTTTAAATTCCCGGGGAATTTAAAGGGGGGGTCACCTCAGGCCAGGGCAGTAGCGTTTGAACTGATGAGCAGAGTGGCTGAGCAGGCATTCTGGGATACCTCCGAATACCTCTGGAGGCCAATAACAGCACTTTTGCTGGCCACACTGGCTGAGCAGAGCTGCATCACCAGCACTGCAGTCGTTACTCCCCAGGCAGAGGAGGAGTACAGCCAGCGCTGTATCCAGGGACATACAGCACTGTATGTGCCTTGCAAGTGTGGACGGTGAGTAAGTTGCAATGCTATAAAGCCACCACCAGCGCTGCAACTCTCCAGTGTAGCCAAGGCCTCACTCCCATGCTTACAAAATTTCATTGCCATTGATTTAAGGAGTCTGGCATCATAGCACCATGGCTGCATTTGATAGCACCAGGATTCTTTGTCTTCATCAGATTAAAATGTTTGGTTGGTTATAATTACATTCTTGGTTGATCAAGCACATAAAAGGTTGTTTGAAATTAATTTTTCTCTCTAATGCACAATTGTTTAGCTCAGGAATCACTTTTCTTCTTTTTTCTCTGTCAGTAAGGATTTTCCTGTGAGACTAAGTTGTTACACTGGGTGATCCTGAAGCCTAAGTTTGCAGCCACTAAGCAAATTTGCTGTGGCACTGATTTGTATTGAAAATACTCCTTGGAAGCATTAAAATCAGTTATAGTGAGAAACTTGCAAGAGATTTGGATTCTGACAGCAAGTCCAGCAGTCTATTGCAGAGGAATGTGCTACTACATAAATAAACTGTTTGAGGTTCTTTGCTCATATCCATATTCATATCCATATTCATTGCTCATATCCATATTCTTTGCTCAGGCAGCATTCCTCCTGGAACATCATGTCAGGTCAGCAGATGGATGCCTCCAGCCCCCTCGGAAGGGAGTCCTTGACCATCAGCACCCTATGTTTCTCCCTCTTGAATGTGGTGACTGTGAGCTTCCTAGACTTGAGGGCAGGTGGTTCATCCTCCTCAGCCATTGGGGTCTGTTCCTCACCAGGTTCAAGAACTTCTCCCTGGCCCAGGCTCAAGAAATTTGAGAGTTTTTAAGGAAAACTACCCATGAGTTTGCTTACTATGTGGGATTTCCCAAACTCTGCTGGTTCTAATTAAAATCACACAGCCTATTAAGTTCATGATCATCATGAGTGTTAAATTAACTTCTTGAGAGCCATTAAGGGTAAACAACAATTTAAAAAAAAAAAGTGGTAGAAGAATATCAAATGCTCAGTGCCTAAGCTGGAAGACATTAAATTGTAAAGTTACAGTGAAGTGGGGCTTTTAAAAAAAACCTTTTTATTGGATAAAAAAGCTCAGAATTGATTAAGTCAGCAGCTGAGGACACATTTAATCTTGATTGCTTCATTCTAACGTTACTTAATTTATTTTTTTATCTTCGTCCTTAGCTTTGAAGTCTTACTTGTTCACTCCAAGCCAATGTGATTGATAGTCATATTATTCTCATGTGAATTAGTAGTGAAGGTGATGTTTCTTCTCTTTGAAAGCAATGCCGCAAAGGAAATTGAAAACCATATTTTTAAAAGAAGAAAGATGTTTATGATTTGGACAAAAATATCAACCTCAGGAGAAAAAAAAAATTGATCATGAGAGTAGCCTCATTTACTCATATTGTGCATTTAATTTATATTTTATATCAACATCTAAGTGCCAATTTTAATTCCAAAGAAGCTGTTACCAGACGAGCTATTTTGGAAGTTCGATCAAATGGCATAAGCTCTGACACCACATCAGTACCATTATAGAAAGCAATCTTAAACACAACCGTTTTTGAGAATGACTTGAATCTCTATCTCCATTTAGAAAATGCTGTGTATGTTAGACAGAAATCCATGTGTGCTTTCTATAGATTGAAAAGGTATTTTATGTATGCTATGCCAAAGGTTAACTTTGAAAATATTTCTCATGTCATTGTATTTCAGATGTGATCTTCTGTATATTAATGTGTCGTAGTATTTGAATCTTTTTAACTTCTAGCTTACCTGAAATTCAACACGAATTTTACCACAGATGTATTGGTGGCAGAAGATGCCTATACCTGAGGTTGAAAACCAAAGGGCCCAATTCAAAGATCCCAGTTCAGGCAGGTACTTAAGGCACATGAGGAATCCCATCCATTGACTTCAATAGGACTACTCATGTATTTAAAATCAGGCATATGCTTAAGTACCTGGCTCATTCAAGGCCTTAAGCCCTTAGGCCAAAATTTTAAAATATGAGTTTCTAAAAGTAAGCTCTGAAATGCTGCACTATTTCAGAGGTGTCAAGTAATCTCTGTTCCCACTGAAGTCAATGGGAATTGCAGGTAACATGCACCACTGAAAATTAGGTCACATGTATTTATTATTTGCATTACAGTAGCATCTAAACAACCCAATGAAGATTAGAGCTCCATGGTGCTAGACTGAATACACACACATAGTACGAGACAGTTCCAAAGAACTTACCATTTAAACAGATGAGACAAAGGATGAGAGAAAGGAAATACTGTTATCCCGATTTTACAGATGGGGAACTGAGACACAAAGACCCAGATCCTCAAAGGTGTTTAGGCTCCTAACTTCCACGGATTTCAATGTAAGTAAGGAGCCTAAAAACCATTGAAGATCTGGACCAGAGAGACAGGGGTGCATCTACACTTGGAGCTGGAGGTGTAATTTTCCACTTAAGAGATATACCTGCTCTAGCTTTCATCAAACGAGCATGCTAAAAAAAGAAGTTTAGCCATGGCAACATGAGCTGCAAGAGGGGCTAACTGCCTCAAGTCCATACTTGTCTGAGACACTACATAAGTACTTTGCTGTACATACTAGCCCCTTGTGTCACTGTAGCTACACGTCTGTTTTTAGCATCCTAGCCCGAACGGAGCTGGCACAAGTATGTCTCCTTGAGCAGGCAGTTACAGCTCCAGCTCCCACGTAGACACACCCTACGTGATTTACCTATAGTCACACAGGAAGTCTGTGGCAGAGCCAGGTACTGGACTTCTTATCTCTTGAGTCCCAGTCCAGGACCTTAACCATAAGACCACGCAGAAGGGCCCCATTGCCTCCTGAGCACTCCCTTGCGAATGAGCGTGGCTCTAGTAGGGGCTAAACAGCCCTAGGTCTCCTGGGTTTAGGAGTTTCTTCTCTACCTGGCTGGGATAGATAACAGAACCCAGGCCCACCCAGTCCACTGGATTCCAACTCAGAACCACTGTTTGGGACAGCTAGACCCAGTCCTTATCAGTTCCCTGCCGTTCCCTGAGCTATTTCCTATCTCTGACGTCTTCCCCAGCCTCCTGCCCTGTTTCTCCCTCTTTGGTGTATTTGTTTTGTCTGGCAGCTTCTCATCAGTCTGCTGAAGGGCTACTCTCTCTGAAAAACCTCTCTCCAACAGGGTCAGGAGCCACCTTTCTCCTCAGAAATGTTTCTCTCTTACTGAGGTCCTTGACTTTTCATCAATTCCAGATGCTTCCCTTACTAATTAACTGCCTCCCAGTTACTCGGTCAGTTAACTACTCCCAGGTGAACCTGAGCTGCCTCATTCCCTCTTCTGGAGCAAGTCAGAGGTAGGTTCTAACAGACTATCGTTCCTCTTCATTAGTTAGGGATCTAGCTATGTAACTAACAGCTTAACTCTGGGAAAACAGGTTTGAAAATATTGGCCTTAATGTGGGTCTGATACGGGAGTTAGATGGTGTTTAGAACATTGTGTTCTTTATGTCTGTCTATTAGTTGATTTTCTATGATGTCGAAGGGTTATATGGATATTACCAGTTAAAGCATGTTATCTGACAATATTGCTGCCATGTAATTATAATTCAGATATTAATTCTGAAAAAAACATTAAAATTACACTTCTGAAGTATTGAAATTATTATTTCATGAATAAAAACAAAGTAAAAATTAGATGCACGAATTAAGCTATGTTACATATTGCTGTGAAAGATGTACAGGTTAGCCAAAACTCATTGCTGCCTTCACTCTGCAGTGAGCAATAAAATATCTGCTTCCTGGCTTAAGGTACTGGCACTTGTGGATGCTAATTTTGATTAATGACATCTATTGTGTGGGCACCTGATACTCAGAGTCTGACCTTAAACAACAAACCTGAGTTTTTAGCAGCCGTGCATTGTAATTTCCAATCATGTCATCTTCTGCTCTTGTTTTTTAATCAGCTCTCACAAGATAGTTAGGGTTGACTCCGTTCAGATATTTGAAGGACTTGTTGCTGCACTAAGTGATCTCGATGGACCATTAAACGTCATATCTGAGTTAATGCCCCATAATACAGTTGGGTCGGGGTATGGAATAGGAGAGGTAGACTAAAGCCCCCTCCACTTTGCATTGAAAGATCTAATTAGGGCTATCAATTAATTGCAGTTAACTCATGCGATTAACTAAAAAAAAATCACGATTAAAAATATTAATTGTGATTAATCACACTGTTAAACAATAGAATACCACTTGAAATTTATTCAGTATTTGTGGATGTTTTTCTACATTTTCAAATATATTGATTTAAATTACAACACAGAGTACAAAATGTGCATTGCTCACTTTATATTATTTTTATTACAAATATTTGCACTGTAAAAGTGATATAGTATTTTTCAATTCACCTCATACAAGTAGTGTAGTGAAATCTCTTTACTGTGAAAGTATAACTTACAAATGTAGATTTTTTTTGTTACATAGCACTCAAAAACATGGTAAAACTTTAGTGCTTATATGTTCACTCAGTCCTACTTCTTTTTCAGCCAATTGCTAAGACAAACAAGTATGTTTACATTTACAGGAGATACTGCTGCCTGCTTCTTATTTACAATGTCATTTGAAAGTGAGAATAGGTGTTGGCATGGCACATTTGTAGCCAGAGTTGCAAGGAATCAAGGTATTTGGGTGCCAGATATGCTAAACATTCATATGCTCCTTCATGCTTTGGCCACCCTTCCAGAGAACATGCTTCCATGCTGATGATGCTCGTTAAAAAAAATAATGTGATAATTAAATTTATGACTGAACTCCTTGGGGGAGCATTGTTTGTCTCCTGTTCTGTTTTACCTGCATTCTGCCACATATTTCATATTGTAGCAGTCTGGGATGATGACCCAGCACAGGTTCATTTTAAGAACACTTTCACAACATATTTGAAAAAATGCAAAGAATGTACCAATGTGAGATTTCTAAAAATAGATACATCACTTGACCCAACGTTTAAGAATTTGAAGTGCCATCCACAATCTGAGAGGGATGAGATGTGGAGCATGCTTTCAGAAGTCTTAAAAGAGTAACATTCAGATGTGGAAACTACAGAACCTGAATCAACAAAAAAAGAAAATCAACCTTCTGCTGGCGGCATCTGACTCAGATGATGAAAATGAACATGCATCGGTTTGCTCTGATTAGGATCATTATCTAGCAGAATCCGTCATAACCATGGATGCATGTCCTCTGGAATGGTGGTTGAAGCATCAAAGGACATATAAATCTTTAGCGCATCTGGCATGTAAATATCTTGTGATGCCGGCTACAACAGTGCCATAAGAAGGCCTGTTCTCACTTTCAGGTGACATTGTAAAGAAGAAGTGGGCAGCATTATCGCCTGCAAATTATAACCAAACTTGTTTGTCTGAGTGATTGGATGAAGTAGGGCTGAGTGGACTTGTAGGTTTTAAAGTTTACACTGTTATATTTTTGAATGCAGTTATTTTTTTGTACCTAATTCTACATTTGTAAGTTCAACTTTCATGATAAAGAGATCGCACTACGGTACTTGTGTTAGGTGAATTGAAAAATACTATTTATTTTGTTTTTTATAGTGCAAATATTTGTAAAAAAAATAAATGTAAAGTGAGCACTGTACATTTTGTATTCTGTGTTGTAACTGAAATCAACATATTTGAAAATGTAGAAAACATCCAAAAATATTTAAATAAACGTTTAATGTAGGGATGCAGACTCACCCCTGCAGCGCCTCCTGCTGGTTGTCCTTGGGAATTAGCTCTTTTTCCAGCCAGGACTGCCCTCTGCAGGCTGGTGATCCACCTTACCGCTGGCCCGTGTCCCTCCTAGGACCCGGTACCCCTTTTACCTGGGGTGCTGCCCCACTGGCAGTAACCCCTCACAGCCTCAGGGTCTCCACCTCCCAGGGGAACTCCCACCCACTATCAGGCTACTGCCAGTCTCCGTCTAGCCCCTGCTCACTGGGGTGGACTGCAGTGTAAGGCACTCATCATAGGCAAAGGGGGTTCAGACGTGCTGAATCTGCCTACCCATGGGCTGCCCCCTGCAACCCAGTACCTAATAGGCCTTATCAGGCCTGCAGCCTGGGGCTTTCCTAGGCTGGAGCTCCCTGGCTCCCTTGGTGTTTCCCCAGCCCTGCTCCAATCTAGGTACCCTGCTTGTCACCTTACAGCCAGGCCTTTTTCCCTCTACAGGCATAGGGAGACTGATTGGGCTTCTAGCTCAGTGCCTCTTATAGGGGCCAGTTGGGCCTGATTGGGGCTTGGCCACAGCTGAGCTTACCTTCCCAAATCATCCCAGGCTTCTTGCCCCAGCCACAACCCTCTCCTGTGCTGTTTTTAAACCCCTCAGGGCAGAAGCGGGTAACCACCCCGCTACATTTAACAACACGATTAATTGTGATTATTTTTTTTAATTGCATGATTAATCACGATTAATTTTTTTTAATCACTTGACATCCCTAGATACAATTATACATTTATCAGGAGTAGGTGTGTTAACTTGTGCTATGCAAAACTTGCTAGTTTGAATTCACTGAAACTAGTTTGTGTTCACACAGTGTGTTTGGTTCATGGCCATTGAGGTTCCCTTTGACTTTAAAGTCTTCTTGAGACCCATGCACCCATATGAACTCTAGCCAGCAAGCCTCTTGCTGCACTCTGCCCCACACCCAAAATCCACTATAAAAACCTTATTGAGAGTAGGCAGCCTATCTGTCCCTGGACCTATCCTTTTAGACCCTCCATTAAGCAGCAGTGGTACCAAGTCCATTCTGCTTTTACTGCTTAAAAGGTTTTTAACATTATTATGGAGCCTGATATACCCCAGAAAAAACTGTACAGTTATAGGAAAGTTTAGTTCAACCAAAGATCTTTCAGGTGGATTGGGAAGAGGATGCTGTGCCTTCTCCTCGAAAGATCCAGAGAAGGACCAAACCATCTGATTACTTCTGCAGATATTAGAAGGGGAACACATACTGCAGACCACTACAAGTCAACTTAAGGTGTGTTCTGTGCATGTGTCAATGTATCTGTGTACAGGATAAGATCCTAGGTTGTTTACACAGAACTGTACTGATAGGCAGAGGCAAAATATCTAAAATAGATTAGAATAATCATTTTGAAGATTGATTCATATTTTAGGTCCTATCATCCACTTCTTTGACAGTCCCAGAATACGGTGGCACTCAGGATGGTTAGGTAATAGGTGGGATGACCCTGAGGCATGTTGGGGAAAAGCGATGTGTATTGGGAGGGATTTGACGAAGTGCTCAATGAGTCTCCTGGATCTTGGCTGGAAGTTATTATGAACCACTGAAAGTTTAGAATTTCAGTAAAAAAAATCTTAGATAACAATAGTGTTAACCCCAGTTTCTTGGCTAATTTTTTTGTAATAAAGCAAAACCCTCTGAAGACAAGCTATGATTTTGGTAAGAAAAATAGTCTGGGGAAGGGAGGTGATGCATCCCAATATGAATTTTGTTCTTATTTTGAAATAAAAACATGGGATATATGGAATTAAATATCCCCATTGTTGCTGTGGTGAACCAAAAACAACATAACATTCTGCTAGGGAAAGAGAAAGTGAAACTGACTAGCTGCTGGGGCAGCAGAGCCTTCCCTAAAATGAGGGGGGCCAAGGGTCCCTTCCCCACTGTGGCCCTGCCCCTCCTTATCCCCCCCAAGGTTCCTCCTCTTCCCCTGAGGCCCAAGCCCTCCTCTTCCCCCAGAGCATCTGCCCCCAGCCAAGCCAGAAGCCAGAGTGGGAAAGCAGCCCCTGCTCATGTCCCTGCCCCCTGGGCCTCCTACTCAGGGAAGGTGGAGGAACCCAGCCTCCCCACAATTGCCCACGTGACTCTCTGTGACCTGGCTCTGGCCAGGGGATGGGGCCTCAAAGCCACAGCCTGGCCATGGTGAGAGCAGCATAGGCTATTGTGGGGAGCTGGCATGGACCCTCCACCTCCACCTGCCCTGGGCTGAGAGCCCAGGGGGCAGGGACACACGGGGAAGAGGAGGGGAAGGGGTTCGCTGTAGTGCAAAATGGATGGGCTTGGCCTGTTCACTTTCAAAAAGTGACACCTCTGCCTTCCCCTGTTCTGGTGCCACTGCTAGCAGCTGACTAGAAACTAAAGTAAACACAAGCAATCTCTTTATTTTCAGTAAAAAGAACAGGAGTACTTGTGTCACCTTAGAGACTAACAAATTTATTTCAGCATAAGCTTTCATGGGCTACAGCTCACTTGTTCTGATGCATAGACTGGAACACACTGAAAGAAGATTTTTATACATACAGAGAACATGAAAAGGTGGAAGTAGCCATGCCAACTGTAAGAGGCCAATCAACTGAGATGAGCTATCATCAGCAGGAGAAAAAAAACCTTTGAAGTGATAATTGAAATGACCGGTGACCATCATTACTTTTGGCCTGATTCTCCCCTCTGAGGTTAACCACAACTGGCTGATATAATTTTAAACATAAAAATTCTTGTCCGCACTGAGGACACCAGGCTTTAGAACACAGTCATTTCCTCGTGTAGATAAGTCTTTATGGTAATTTAAATCTTAATCAGGAGTAACTCTCCAGGAGTCAGTGGAGTTACATTGATGTAAATGGCAATGTATGTGAGAGGAGACCTGGATCGTTGGCTTAAACACATAGAATATGTTTATAAAGATGAGTGTAAGCTCATATGTCCAATTAAATTAACTAGTAGTATTTCTTTCTCTTTTTAGTGTAACCATCCATTCCACTTTTCATCATTATCTTCACTTTAAAAAGTCGTAAGTACATTGCAAATACACTGGGACCGAAAATCTTATGAGAGAGCTGTTTTGCCAATTATTTTGTGAAAAACTCTTATAGTTTTCAGATGTGAAGATAAACTTACATTACCTCAGCTGACCGGACCCATGGCAGACTCTCGAATGGAATGTATGCATTGCTCTTTGCCAATTTAGAGGTTATTTAATACGGTATGTCTGGAACCAGTCTTTTTGCTGAAATTGTTTTGGCTGAGAAACTATTCAGATGAGTCTACTGCAAAACTATGCGCTTTGACTGGAATTTTCAAAAGCAGGCTGGAATGGCTCTATTCAGAACTGGGCATTGCTGGAGATTACTTCTTTTGGACAATAATCATGAAACCAAGAACATTTTTATATGGGTCCAGTAAAGCTCATACAATGTTAAGCTTTGCATATGGAAAAACTGTATTTCTCCCTAAATTATTTAGTCACTGTTTCCCTGAAAAAACTTATTTTCCTTTTAGATACAAAATCTCAGTAAGGAGAGAGCCTGTGAAGGTGGAGCAGAATTTAACAGAGTAATCCATTCATGTGGATGGGAGCTATCATTTTGCACTACCTTGTTTAGCAATGCATCATATTACCCAGAAAAGATTAGTGACTATGTCAATGTGAATAGCTGTTGCACCTCAGTGAGCACAGGTATTTTTGGTCTGGTGTGGTTTGCTACTCATAACAAAAGCATTTTTTTTAAATTGACTGCACTATTTAATTCATAGTTGTGTTTATTTAGGACCTTGGAACAAAGTGTGGGCTCAGATATACCAATATAAATCCATGAGTCCTCCATGATCAGCAATGTTAGGATCTGATTCAGCAAATGATTTAAACAAATCCCTAACTTTATGCAAGAGTCAACCCATTGGCTTCACATGTTTAAAATTAGAGAAGCACTTATGTCTCTTGCTGAATCTGGGCCTTATTCCAGATTTATGGTAGTGTAAATGAGATCAGAATTTGACCTTATATAATAAATATTTTATCATCTATAGTTTGCTAGAAGACTACATCCCATCCTCTGAGATTATGGTTGGGCCTCAGTAATGCATGCTTCTGTTAACTCCCAAATGGAGTACCACAATGCAGTCTACTTGGCACCAAAACCATCAGCCTTTGGGAAACTAGAATTCATACAAACTGCAGCAGTGCACCTCCTTGGTACCATGGGTTTCTGCAAGCACACCAGACCTGTCCTCTGCTCACTACCCTGGCTTCCCATAAAAGCCATGCCAAATTCAACATCTCAGTCCTGATCTTCAAGGAACTTAATGTTCCAGGTACAGGGTACCTAAAAGGTAACCTAAAGCTCTGGGAAAATGACCATGCTCAACAACACTGCTCATCTGGCACTATGAAGCTGACTAGCATGCAGGCAAAGCTTGACTGTGCAGGAGACAAAGGTTTCTCAGGGGTTGATCCAGGACTGTAGCACAAATCCCAGAATCTATGAACACCAAAATTTCACCACCTTCCATTTCAAGTGAAAAACCCACTACTTCAACCTTGCCTTTACTAATAACAATACACAGTATTAATAATTCCACATGCAATTTCTCCCTTTGAGGAGAGGAAAAGGGAAAGAACCACATATGACAGATATGTCACTCAATGTTATGTCATCCAATGAACTGTTGGAAGGCACTTCTGTACTATGTTGATGGATGCAGTATAAGAACCTCAGCAGAACAACATGGAACATAATCAGGAGAGACAACTTTACATCTCAGAAAGGCTTATGCATTTTGAAAAGCTAGACTCTGATAGCAAATGATGTTTTTCAGTATTTCTTATATCCTGTTATCTATTCCCCTTTCCATACTGTGAAGCCAAATTCCCTGCTGGTATTAATGGACACTGTTCCATTGACTTCAATCAAGTTTCATCCATTTACACATGCAGAATATTTGGACCATGGGATTTTACCTTCTTAGAATGATGTACTCATCCAAGACAAGCATCTGCAACCTTAGTTTGGTGGCTGATATAAAAGACTGTCCCTCTAGGGTCCTACTCTGAGTTGTTTGCAGTACTGGAAGTGTATGTGAGTCCAAGGAACATAATTTTTTCACTGGTTTGAGGTGAAAGTGTCTTCAGTTATCATGCTCTAGAACAACAAGGATAATGTGAGGCACTGTTTATTCTGTCTAGCTGTACTTGCCTATGTAATGTGTGGTACATATTGCTTCTCTTTACATTTCAGCTGTCTGGTAATCTGAATATATAAAACAAATGTAAAGCACAGGTCCTGCCTATATCTTTGCTGTTCCTTTCTTAGGGCTCAGCCCTCTTCTTCAGTATGTGGGCCCCTTTGTCACCATGCATAATATCTTGTGCAATGACTTTACATGATGTGTAAAAATGTGTGCTCTCTAGAGGTCAGTGACCATCCCAAAGCCAGCTTGTCTGTCTCTGTCACACACATGCATATACATGGAGTATGGAATCTTGGTACAGCGACCCAATCTGAAGACGATGGCCTACATTTTCAAAAGTGCCCATGTAATATAAGAACCCAAGAGCTTAGAGGACTAAGTCGCATTGACTTTCAATGAGACTTAGGATCCTAAGTGGTTACGTGAGTTCTGAAAATGGGACTTAGGCTCCTAAGTCAGGTAGGTATTTTTGAAAATGTTCTCCTATATCTCATGAGATCTTCTGGGTCTTGTGCTGGCAAAAGTCTGAATGGTTTTGCCAGTTTTACAGAATGGATTGGGCTTTATAGTGGAATGGGCAGTGCATTGGCTGTCTAGAGCTGAGCGAGCATGTGGCGTTGAGTTCCACCAGAGTAGCACTTTATAGCACAAAAAACAATGGTTATAAACTGGTCATGGGTAAAAATTTAGATTGGAAATTAGAAGAAGGTTTCAAACCATCAGAGAAATGAAGTTCCACAACAGCTTTTCAATAGGAAGAATGGGGACAATCCACCTAACTAGTTTTAAACTAGAGCTTGATAAAATGATGAACAGGATTATATGATGCGGTTGCCTTTATTAGTGGAGGACTAGACTCAATAACCCAGGAGGTCTTTTCCAGTGCATATCACCTATATTTTCTAAATTACTCTGAACTTAAAATAAGAGAAATTGAAGGCTTTTCTTAGTCAAGGGGAGAGTCACTTTAGATCGTGTAATAGTACAGCACAAATACTACCGTAAGCATAAATAAAGTCAGTGACATTCCAGCTTCAGTAATCATAAAGCCAGCTTCTTTCTTACATTCCCTTGGTTGTATGATATGGTTGTTATCTGCACACAAGTACATACCCTATTGATAAATATCTTATATCTAGTTACTCAAGTCTGAGTGATTAGCTCTGACCCAATTCCCATGAACCTATCTGCAGTCAATGTGGCTTTATGTAGGAGCAGGAAGCTGACCATGCAAAGCTAATTCCAGGATTGAGGTCTAGGTATCTTGAAAACTCTCACACATGTAGCTGAATCCCACTAAATTCAGTGGAACATTTAACATGAGTACTTGTATTTGCATGTTGAGTTCCTTAATTTCTAAAAAGGAAAAAAAAACCTAGGGCTGTTGATTAATCACAGTTAACTCATGCAATTAACTAAAAAATTAATTGCTATTAAAAATTAATCATGATTAATCACACTGTTAAACAATAGAATACCAACTGAAATTTAGTAAATATTTTTGATGTTTTTCTACATTTTCAAATATATTGATTTCTAGTACAATACAGAATACAAAGTATACCGTGCTCACTTTATAGTATTATTTTTTATTATAAATATTTTCACTCTAAAAATTATAAATGAAAGAAATAGTGTTTTTCAACTGACCTCATACAAGTACTGTAGTGAAATCTCTTTATTGTGAAAGTGTAACTTAAAACTATAGATTTTTTTGTTACGTAACTTCACTCAAAAACAAAACAATGTAAAACTTTAGAGCCTACAAGTCCACTCAGTCCTACTTCTTGTTCAGCCAATCACTAAAACGAACACATTTGTTTACATTTACCGGAGATACTGCTGCCTGCTTCTTATTTACAAAATCACCTGAAAATGAGAACAGGCATTCACACGGCACTTTGGTAGTCGGCATTGCAAGGTATTTATGTGCCAGATACGCTAAACATTTGTAAGCCCTTCATGCTTTGGCCACCATTCTAGAGGACATGCTTCCATGCTGATGAAGCTTGTTAAAAAAAATGTGTTAATTAAATTTCTGACTGAACTCCTTGGGGGAGGGGAGAATTGTATGTCTCTTGCCTCTGTGTTTTGCCCACATTCTGCCATACATTTCATGTTATAGCAGTCTTGGATGATGATCGAGGATGTCGTTCATTTTAAGAACACTTTCACTGCAGATCTGACAAAATGCAAAGAAGATATCAATGTGAGATTTCTACTAATAGCTACAGCACTCGATCCAAGGTTTAAGAATTTGAAGTGCCATCCAAAATCTGAGAGGGACGAGATGTGGAGCGTGCTTTCAGAAGTCTTAAAAGAGCAACACAGATGTGGAAACTACAGAACCTGAACTACCAAAAAAGAAAATCAACTTTCTGTTGGTGGCATCTGACTCAGAAGATGAAAATGAACATGAGTCGGTCCTCTCTGCTTTGGATCATTATCTAGCAGAACCCGTCATCAGCATGGATGCATGTCCTCTGGAATGGTAGTTGAAGCATGAAGGGACATATGAATCTTTAGCACATCTGGCATGTAAATATCTTGTGGCCCCAGCAACAAAAGTGCCATGAGAACACCTCTTCTCATTTTGAGGTGATATTGTAAACAAGAAGTGGGCAGCATTATCTCCTGCAAATTGTAACCAAACTTGATGTCTGAGTGATTAGCTGAAGTAGGACTGACTGGACTTGTAGGTTCCAAAGTTTTACATTGTTTTATTTCTGAATGCAGGGGTTTTTTTTGGATATAATTCTACATTTGTAAGTTCAACTTTCATGATAAAGAGATTGCGCTACAGCACTTGTATTAGCTGAATTGAAAAGTACTATTTCTTTTGTTTTGACAGTGCAAATATTTGTAAATATAAAATGAGCACTGTACACTTTGTATTCTGTGTTGTAATTGAAATCAATATAATTGAAAATTTAGAAACAAAAATATTTAAATAAATGGCATTCTATTATTCTTTTATAGTGTGATTAATCGCAAAATTAATCGAGATTAATTTATTCAATCGCTTGACAGCCCTTAAAAAACATTAAAAAATCAACTTATTTTGTTCAGTATTGAGCATGTTTGTGATTAGAGCTGAGTGAATAATTCACAATGCATACCATTTCTAACAAATTTAGCTTCTTTTTCTGCCAATGGAATGTCCATGAACAAATTGCAGTTTCCTTAATTTATTTGTCTGAAATTAATGAATTTTTTTTGCAGGTTTTATTAACTCCATGGATTGATTATGGCAATTTCTCTGAGCTGTGCTGATTGGCCAGAAAAGTTGCATGGCAGTGTTTTTAAGCACAATTTGGGTGTGCAAGCATTGATTATGATGTGTATTATGGAAGGATCTAAATCTCTAATTGGCACCTCCATTGTGCAAGACGCAATACAGAGGTATAATGAAAAAACAGTTCTTGCCTCAAAAATATTACAATCTAACTGAATAGAGACAAAGAAGGATATGAGAAACCAGATGGGTGGAGAGCAAAGTAATAATGAGACAGTATGATTAGCTTTTTGACACATTTTTAGTACAAAAGATCACATATTAATTTAATATGTGGTTTCTGTAAATACTTGCACATATGACTCTGCAGTTCACTTTCTGTGAGCATTCAGATATTTTTAGTAGTTTTGTTTTTTTGCAATATTCACCCAGCTTTACTTGTTAGATTTTAGATATTGGTTACTAATTAGCCAGCTAGTCATGGCACAGGTAACTTCTCACTCAACAATGTGAGTTATCTGGGTGGATTTAAACATTTTTTGTAATGTCATGTCATTCTGTCTGGGGTAAAATTATATTTTCACTCTCCCTGGAGGTCTAATTCAGCCCCACAGCTGGATCAACAAAATAACACTGAATGATTCATTTACTCTCATCTGTATAAGCTTGCAGTAACTTCACAATGAGTCAGGTCTAGAACAAATGCCAAGCTTCAGATATGACCACATCTAAGCACTTTCTTTAAGTATGAATTTGAGAGGTTTCTAATTCTCATTTATTTTCTTATTCTCTGCCAACAAATCTGCAAAATGAAATGAGAAATAACTGATGTTACATTGGAACCATGTGGACTTCAAACAGAGAGAGGGTGATCATAAGCAAAGTATATATTACATTCTGTTTTGCACATATGCTGCTGAGCACCACCCAAGAGATGCTGAATGCCTTTAAGTCTCACTGACTTCAGTAGACATGAAAAGTGGTATAACAAGAGACAATGATCCCTTTGCAAATGGAATTGATAAATATGACTGAACCTTCTGTCTACATTAGGAATCTGTTGTGCTGTCCATGAGATATGGGCCTACCCACTGACTTTTCATATGTATTTTACATATGGAGCCTACACCCTCCAAACCCTGTATAGTAAGAGATGGGACAAGATTTTTCAAAGCGGATGGCTAAAGCCCACATATAGACACCTGAATAAACTTCCTGATTTGCAAAAGAGCTAAGCATCCATTCACTTCACTCGGAGCTGCTGCGTGCTCAGCATTTTCATCCCATTGCTGATATAGGTGCCTAAACATGGATGAGCATTGGAGGTTTGCATCCACTTCTGAAGATCTTTGCTGAGGTTTTTATTTCTACTTTTTAATAAAGCTAGTAGTAGTGACTACATATTGGCTCTGTTCAGCTGCACTGTGATAATAAGGACACAATGCATTATGGCTGAAGACCTCGGTAGTGTCTGAAAGGGGATAGGGAAAACTGGTATCATTTGGCATTTCAATGTCAGTCCTACTGATGAAGCTGGTTATATGCCACCATGGACAAAGGCAGGCGTGATTGCTTATTACTGGGGAGACTATGTAAACCAATAACCTATCTCCAAAAATGTGTATCAACCCTGCTCCCTAGTAAGAGAACTGACTTCCCTCCATCCTCCCAGATCAGCAAGTACAGTACACCAACAATGGAGAGGGAATCACAGATACAAAGAGCCCCTCTCCAGCTCCCACTTAAATCCCTGCGAAAACTACTGACTTCCCTGTGAGCAGGAGCAAGTCCAAGAGTGATCGTAGTCAGTGTCACAGGTGCACTATATCCCTGAGTTTGGACCCATATGGATCCAAGTTTGGATTAAAACCTCTTTCCAGAAATACATTCTTAATCCCAGAGAGGAGTCAAGTCTATTCCCAAGGGAACTGGAGTATGGGGGGAAAATGAGGAAAATCATGCAGGATATTTATCTTCAAAACAATGTAAAACCACAGATTTGTCTTAGGAAATACTGACTTTGACAATGGTCCTAATCCTCCAGAGACTGGAGCACATGCTTCATTTTACACATAGTGAGTAGTCCCATTCATTTCAATAAGACTATTTGCAGTGGTAAGATTCATCTTTGCTGTATTGGAGTGGATTTGTGGAACGTAAAAACTGAGAGAGGCAGATTCTTAACAGCTTACTTAGATGGGGTGAAATATTTATAACAGCCAAATTTTAGTCAAAATTACCTTCTTCAGTTTGTGTAACCTCTGTAAAGTAGAAACAATTTTATGCTATGTTTTCTAATGAAATGTTCAGTAAATGCTATCTTTATATTAAGATGGCTGAAAACACTCTGACAAATGTTCGCATTACTTTGGAACTTTGAATTGGCTCAGTGAGTTGTGAATGGTCACAAATCACATGTTGTTGACTGTGGTTCTCTGATTGGCTGACCCTACTCCAGGTGATCAGGCAGGTTTACAGAGGCCCTTTTGACTTCTATTCCTAGAGATAGTGTCTACATTGTGTATGGCAGCTTTGAACTATTTGGAGAGTGAACCTGTCTGCAGCAGCTGTCGTAAGTAGTTATGTTGGGAAGAGCTGCTGGTCACCATCCTCTTGTGGACCATTGACGATATTTCAGAACCATGGCCAGTCTTGATGGCTCCTGGAACACATTGGAGAGGAGAGCACTTTTTCTTCTCCAAAGATGTGAAAAGAGGGGAATCAGCCCTTCTTTTCAGGAAGACAACACCAGATAAGGTGTGAGGCAATATGGTTTGTTGGGTCCTCTGTATGGTTCATTTGGACATTTTAGATTTATATGTATTTTGGCAATGCAGGAAGAGGCTTGCTTTGGATATTTAGGCTGATTTTGGTATTTTTTTCTGCGTGGGTTAGTTATGATGTAGCTGGCTTACAGCATGAATTTACATATGCTAGTATTAGAGTTGCATGGCTCTTTAGAATCATAGAATATTATAGTTAGAAGGGATCTCAGGAGATCATCTAGTCCAACCCCCTGCTCAAAGCAGGGCCAATCTCCAGCTGGATTTTCACCCCAGTTCCTTAAATGGCCCCCCTCAAGGATTGAATTCATGCTCCTGAGTTTAGCAGGCTAATGCTCAAACCACTGAGCTATGCCTTGATTTTTTCCTGCCTTGTGCTAGTGTGATGCCAATAAGACTCCACTGGCTTAACAATGACATAAAGCTGATGTACGGCAGTGAAGAGTTAGGCCCATAGCATGCAGATTACAAGGCTCAGGAATGCTTAAGCATATGAGTTAGTCCCATTGCTAAATCAGGGCCATAATGCCTATGCATTCCTTCCACTCATGCAAGGTCCCCATACTCTACCTGATCCCAGGACTATGGAGTACAGAATCAGGGAGCTATAACTGGGCCCCTGACAGCTACCTTTCCCTTCTAAAGGAGAAATAGGGTTTGGGTGTGCTCAGACTATTATTGCATAAACCCTCATCCTATATGATTAAAATCATAAATATTTCCCTAAATCCTTGCTTCTAATTGTTAGACTTTGCCCTTTTGTTTCCAGGCTCTCTCTTACTTGGCTTTATTTTTTTCTCCTACTTACATGTCAACAGCAGGCTGTGAAAGAGTGAAATGTATTCTTTCTTCTGGAAAATGAGGTATCCTGTAAACAAGATTAAGCTGGAATTAATCTCCAGGACACTCCATTTGTTAGCTCCCTCCTTCCAGATAGGTAGCCATAGAAGCCCATTTTAGACTCATACAATATCAGGGTTGGAAGGGACCTCGGGAGATCATCTAGTCCAGCCTCCTGCTCAAAGCAGGACCAAACCCCGGTCAGATTTTTGCCCCAGTCCTAAATGGCCCCCTCAAGGATTGAACTCACAACTCTAGGTTTAGCCAGCAAATGCTCAAACCACTGAAGTTCTCAACTGAAATCCCTGGGAGCAGATTAAGGCCCATAGATGAACACCTGATAAATAAAAATTGCCCTGATCCTTGATGGAGCTGAGTATCCCCTGCAAGGTGAGTGCCCTCAGCTCCTACTGACTTCAGTAGATGAGTGTACTCAAGATTGAGTGTGAAATGTGTTAACATTTAATGCCTAAAATAGTCAACTACAGTTAAACCTGATCTGAAGAACCAAAAATGACTACATTGTATGTCCACCAAACCCAGAGGTGAAAGTAAGCCGGTACACCCTGGTACGGCGTACCGGCAAGACCCAGTGCGCCTTACTGGGGTATATAGGCTTCCCCTGGCAGCAATTAAAAGGGGCTAGGGCTCCCAGCAGCAGTTGGAGCCCCAGGCCCTTTAAATTGCAGTCAGAGCCCTGCTGCCAGAGCCCTGGGGAAGCGGCAACAGGGCTCAGGCACTGATTTAAAGGGCCTGGGGCTCCTGCCACACCAACCGCCCCGGGCCCTTTAAAGCATCCCCAGAGCCTGCTGGAGCCATGCGGTAGCGGCAACGGGGCTCTGGCAGTGATTGAAAGAGCCAGATGTTCGGCCTCCACTACTGCCCCAGGTCCTTTAACTTGCCGCCAGAGCCCCACCGCTGCTACCCCATTGGCCTGGGACAGTGAACCGTGGCCACTGGGACTAGAAATCACCTGAACCTGCAGACGCGTCAGGTAAACAAACCAGCCCAGTCTGCCAGGTAAACAAACCGACCTGGCAGGCTGGGTGCCAAAGGTTGCCGATCTGTGCTCTATAGCCTGCTGTAAGAGTTTATATGTTGCAGTAAGCCATGTACAGTACAGGATTTGAATAGTTTTGCTTTGGGACTTCAGAACCATTGGAAAGCACAGCTTTCAATGGTTGTGTCAAAAGGCTGCCTCAAAATACATTGCCACAAAGATAGAACACTTAATGATATATGTTTAAGCTAATTGGGCATAAAAAAGTAAAAAATGTTCTAATCAATAATATGCACAAGGTTAGGCCAATGGTAGGATCTCAAAGAATGATCCTTTAAGCTTTCTAATCCTAGCTTTTCAAGATGCCATCAATATGAGCATTACAGTCCAAAAGTTTTGGCAACATAATCTTCAGCTGAAACTTAGAGAAAAAACCCTTCACAAGTTCAATGTTCTCAATGGTTTCAAGGTTTTAGAAATTAAGTATCTTACATGAAATACTTCAGAGCTGCTTCAACAACATTTTTAAAAAAATCTAAAGAAAGAAAATTGTAGTGTATGGTGGAAAAATATTTCAGAGAAAGATACCGGCTGGGTAAGGTGGATTATTTTTAAACATGTCTAAATGTGGCAGCTGTTTCTCTGTTTTCCACTTTTAACATTTAAATCATAAGCAGTTGTACTCTTGTTTTCTATTTTCCTTTCTTTTTCATTTTTTTCCTTTTCAGTTGTACGGAGATCTAGGGTTTGGGTTTTTTTTTTAAATCCATTTACCTGTACTTATATTTTACTTTCTATGTTTCCATTAGTTCTAATTAACATCTAGTTTAATTTTGCTCCATGCCAGGAATCTTCTTTTATGTCTGGATGATTCAGTTAAATTACATGTCAGGGGAAAATGAGGAAAGGGCAAACCTGTGTGATAATAGAGGAAGAAATGTCCAGGCTTAGGTCCTAATTCAGAACGTACACTTAAGCACATGTGTAAGCAGGGGAACGGTCCCACTATAACTTTCCTGGCTTATGCACTACCCCAGTGGAATTGGCTAGTGAAAGGATCTGAGTCCTCACTCCCACTCTCTTTACCCAGAGACCTGACTGACCTCGAGGACTTCCCTTCCACTCTTCTGTGGGCTGGTCTACACTGGGGCGGAGGCGGGAGGGGGATCAATCTAAGATACGCAACTTCAGCTACATGAATAGCGTAGCTGAAGTCGAAGTATCTTAGATCAATTTACCTCGGGTGCTCACGGCGCGGGATTGATGGCTGTGGCTCCCCCGTCGATTCCGCTACCGCCGCTCACTCTGGTGGAGTTCCGGAGTCGACGGGGAGCGCGTTTGCGGATCAATTTATCCCATCTAGACGAGACGCGATAAATCAATCCCCATAGATCGATTACTACCCGCCGATCCAGTGGGTAGTGAAGACGTACCCTGTGTGGCAGAGTCCTTGTAACCCTGACAAGGCTGGTGTCATAGTCACTTAGGACAAGGGCTAGGTTGTCCCCATCTTTCCACTCTGGATGCTTCCCTGACCCACTGATCACTACATATAGTTCAAGAAAATACAATTTATTAAACAGCAATCAATTTAAAAAATAAAGAAAAATGGGAAAGGTTAAAGGAAAACATATGACCCCACTCTATGGCACAGGGACATCACAAGCAGCCATCTCTGAAATATAAAGGAAGTTCATAGTCTGTTCCTCAAATGTGCCTGGCCTCCCTCCCGGGTCCTGACTGTGCTGCAGGGATGCTGCGGATTGCACATTTGCTCTGGTGATGGGCACATGCCCTCAGACTCTAGATGGAAGAACCCTTTTTCCAAGAGTCAACCCCCCTGTTGGGGTTATGACCCCCCTCCAAGTATGACCCGCAAACCCTCTTGGCTGGGGACATCTCTCTGAGCTGGGCCCTCTGCCCAGTGTCCCCCTCCCTCCGTCTCTCCAGCTGCTCACCGCACCTGGCTCCGGACTGCTCCAGCCCCAGCTCCCACTTCAGCGCTGCTGCTGCTCTGCCTCCAGTGCAGCTCCCCGGGCTGCTTCGCTGGCCCCTCTGGTTCTGGCTGGCACAGCTCTGCTCCCCAGCGCAGCTCAGGCTTCTGCTTTATCCATAACTTGGCCGCACTCTAGCCCAGGCAGCTCGAGCTCACACCAAGGACGGGACCCCCCCTGACCTCCTGAGTCCCTCATTAGCCTGCCTGCCCTGTAGTCAGGCTGATCTGGAGCGTTGGTCTCTCCCCATGGCCCCTGGGGACTGTCAGTCTCAGGGTCCTGGTTTCCCATTGGTTCTTCCCCTTTCTTTTGGTACTGGGAGAGGGCCAACCAACCCCTTACACATGCTTACATCCATCCCTAATCAAGAAAGCACTTAAACATGTAATTCTAATGGGTATTTAGCATGTGTTTAAGAGATTTCCTGAATAGGGGTGCTTTCCTGGATCATTACTTTAGTGACAACTGATTATTAGGGGAAATAGAGAAGTAAAAAATGACACCAACATTGAGTGTGGGAGATGGGAAGGATGCTGAAGTGGTCAATGATGATGGAGAATGGAGAGGTATTAGGAAGAAAGATAAGACGTTCTTTTCTGAGGAGATGGTTTTTCTCTCCAATACAAGGGCAGCTGTCTCCTCTGAATGGGATTGCAAAACAGCACAGGGTGAAAACTGGCTGTGGGATGCATAATTTGGTGCATCTTGTGAGAGGTCTGTCCAGCCTTACACATCCGTACCCCAGTGGCTTGTGCACCTGCATCCTCAGGGATCAGGAAGAAAAAGAGTGAAAGAAAGTCTAGGCAATGTGTACATACACAGAAGGCTCAAGGGCTTTAGAGACGAAGAAAAGCGGCACAAGCTGGTAGCTGGAGAAACATGTGGGGCCTAGAGAAAAAATATTTTCAAAATAGGAGACACAAAAGCATTCTTGTCATCAGAGGGAAAGTAGCCCAAGGAGACAGTGCAGTTAGATCAGGACAAGGAGTAGATGAGAGAGAATGGACAGGAGAGGATGAGGACAAAGGGTCAGGCTGAAGGTTCTTTCTAATTTCAGCCCTTTACTCCTGGTAATGAATATAAGAACGATCATACTGTGTCAGACCAATGGTCTATCTAGTCCAGTATCAGGGGTGCTGAAACAGGTGGGTGAGGGGGCCATGGCCCCATCACTTTTTACCAACTGCAAGGGTCAGCAATTGGGGGGGGCAGCAGAGAGGAGCAAGCAGGGGGTGGAGTCTTGGGTGGGAAGAGGCTGAATGGCAGTGGGACCTTGGGGGAAGAGGTGGTGCAAGGGTGGGGACTCAGGGGGAAAGGGTGCCACGAGGATGGGGGCTTAGGGAAAAGGGGAAGCATGAGGGCAGGGCAGCATGGGAGCGGGGCCATGTTCAGACACTGGTGGCACCCCCACTTTTAGGGGTCTTCTGCCACACCTGCCCAGTATCCTATCTTCCGACAGTGTCCGATGCCAGGTGCTTCAGAGGGAATGAACAGAACAGGCAATCATCGAGTGATCCATCCCCTCTCGTCCACTCCCAGCTTCTGGCAAACAGAGGCTAGGGACACCATTCCTGCCCATCCTGGTTAGCAGCCATTGATGGTCCTATCCTCCGTAAACTTATCTAGTTATTTCTTGAAAACTATTATGGTTTTGGCCTTCACAACCTCCCCTGGCAAAGAGCTCCACAGGTTGACTGTGTGTTGTATGAAGAAGTACTTCCTTTTGTTTGTTTTAAACCTGCTGCCAGTGTTTTTAATCTCTTCCCATATGGATGCTGTTCCATACCCCTAATCATTTTTGTTGCCCTTCTCTGTACCTTTTCCAATTCCAATACATATATTTTTTGAGATGGGGAGACCAGATCTGCATGCAATATTCAAGATTTGGGCATATCAAGGGTTTATATACAGGCATTATTATCTGTTATCTATCCCTTTCCTAACGGTTTCTAACATTCGGTTAGATTTTTTGACTGCCGCTGCACATTGAGCGGATGTTTTCAGAGATCTACAATGACTCCAAGATCTCTGTCTTGAATGGTAACAGCTAATTTAGACCCCCTTAATTTTGTATGTATAGATAGGATTATGTTTGCCAATGTGCATTACTTTGAATTTATCAACATTGAATTTCATCTGCCATTTTGTTGCCTAGTCACCAAATTTTGTGAGATCTCTTTGAAACTCTTTCCACTCTACTTTGGACTTAACTATTTTGAGTAATTTTGTATTGTCTGCAAATTTTGCCACCTCACCATTTATCCCTTTTTCCAGATCATGTATGAATATGTTGAACAGCACTGGTCCCAGTACAGAACCGTGGGGGACATCACTATTTACTTCTCTCCAGTCTCCCAATGGATCCATTAGAGAACCTTCTCTTTTATCTCATGACTGCTTACTTTGGTTAAGAACCTTTGGTGAGGGACCTTGCCAAAGGCTTTCTGAAAGTCCAAGTCTACTGTATCCACTCGATCACCCTTGTCCACGTTTGTTGACACCCCCGCTCCCAAGAATTGTAATAGATTGGTGAGGCATGATTTCCATTTGCAAAAGTCATGTTGACTCTTCCCCAACAAATAATGTTCATTTATGTCTGATAATTCTGTTCTTTACTATAGTTTCAAGCAATTTGCCTTGTACTGAATTGCCAGGATCACCTCTGGAACCTTTTTTAAAAAAATGATGTCACATTAGCTAGCCTCCAGTCATCTGGTACAGAAGCTGATTTAAGATTACATGCCACAGTTAGTAGTAATTCACTCTTGTTCTATTTTTAAAATTCCTCTCCATCCATGCTGTTTCCAGTCTTCACATGCCTGTAGATGGCAGTTAGCAGCTTTCCTTGTAGCTGATCTTTGTCAACATTGCTGAGTCTGTTAAAAAAGCTGTTTCTGATCTCAGTTTCACAAGCATAAAACACAGAGTCACATTACTGATGTTGGCAAAGCTACTTCAGATCTGCATCCATGTAACTGAGATCAGAATCTGGCCCAAAAGAAGAGTCAGTGGAAGCTTTGTTTGAAGCATGATTGCCTGATTGGATTCTTGAAAAATACAAAATGGTGCAGGTAGGGAAGGGGATCATGCTATGGATTCCTGTTTACTGAGATCTTGACTGATGTTGTCACATTGTTTTGCACGCACATTTAATTATCTGCATTAATTTTAAAGAAAATGATTAAAAGTTGTTGCCTACATTGAGCTACACATGAAGGGTTTGTCCACCTTCTTTATTTCTAATTATTATTGTTAGTTTTATAACAAGGTTCAGGTAGAGCAATTGTACATGCATATATACATGTCTTGGTTGGCTGAGGACACTTCAGTGCACCTCGGGTATGCGTGATATTGGTTGCATAGTAGCAGTATTGTGATATAATTTCTAAAAAATAATTAAAATTATAAGCAACCAATGTGGCTCCTCTTACCATAGTAACTGAACAACTCCACATATTTGAATGTATTAACCTTCACAGCACCCCTGTGAGGTAGGGAAGTGCTATTATCCCCATTTTACAGATGGGGAAGCAACAGAGAGCAACTAAGTAAGTTACACAATGTCACATAGGAAGTCGGTGGTGGAGCAAAAATTGAACCCAAGTCTTCTGAATGGCAGGCTAGTGCCCTAACCACTGCAACATCCTTCCTTTTCCAAGAGAGAAAATTGTAATCCATAATTAAGTAGTATTTTCCTTAATGTAAACAAAATAATTTTAAGAGGCATAGGCCATGGACCCAGGGGAGAGGCACCCAAGCCACAGCCAAACCATTTTAAAGCAGGTATGTGGAGAGGCCTAGCCATCTTTCAAGCAGCCTGGCCATTTTTTTTCTACTTTCTGGCTGTAGTGCACTGCGGGTTTTGTGTGAACTCCTCCAGCACTTTGCTCCCATAAGTTGTGCGAACGGACTGTGATGCTGACAAACACACACTGATTGCACAAAGGTCACATGGTCACTGAGAGCATGGCACCCAGGTCCCCTCAATGTGCCAACATGGCTCCTGAGACTCCTGTCCCTCTTGGCACGGAGAACCAGGAAGTGGGACAGGGAGTCCTGAAGCTCACCAGCAGGGAGGTGAAAGAAGCTGAAACCAGCATGGGAGAGGCAAGGGCTCCTGAAGCGGGACAGTAAGGGGGTTCCCTCAAGGTGGAGAGAGGCTCCTGGGGGTGGGTGGTATAGGGGCTCATGAGCCAGGGGGTCAGGCTGCTAGGGATGCCTGAGAGGGGGATAAGAGGGTCTGGTAGAGGATGGGCAACTCTGTGCTCCTCACATGCTTTAAATGGTGCTAAACGATCCCTGAGAGGACATTTTAAGTATTAATGAATCATAGACTCATAGGACTGGAAAGGACCTTAAGAGGTCATCTAGTCCAGTCCCCCGCACTCATGGCAGGACTAAGTATTATCTAGACCATCCCTGACAGATATCTGAGCTAGTCAGAGAGTTTCTCAGTCTTAGAGTGATAAAGTAGATAGTCTTATGAGGCTGGAGGCCAAATATTTTATGCCAATGAAAGAACTGGATTATTGCTGAGGGGAGGTAAATATTTTTTTTACAAGTCTGTTTCTAGGCTTTATGTTTATAGTTTCAGTTAGAATATATTTTAATTTTGCTACTAAAAGATAGAGAAAAGAAAGACAGAGGAAGAAGAATGATACCTATATCTAGGCAATATTTTTTGCAAAACAAATCTTATAATATAGTAAAGGGTGAAAAAAGTAATTGTATTTGTATGTTTTATTCTCTCTAATATCTTACTAAACCAGTAATGAAAGCAAAGAACTACTAAGTTTGGAAGAAAAGGAGGGAGACTTTTGATGAAGTTTTCAGTAGTGGTTGAGGATATATAGCTTACTTGGAAAGGAGTAAGCAGAGCTGGTTTTTATTAACTATAAAAGATAGCATCCTAGGGCTTGATCTTTCAAGGAGTGGTTCCTATGACTTGTTGAGCACCCTTAGCCCACGTTGTTTTCAGTGGGATTTTAGTGCACTTGGCAGACAGCACTACTTACTTCATAATGTGCAACAATAACCACATGCCTTTGATGGTCAAAGGTGCTTTTGCTTCACCTCACACCTCTCTTTACAGCCTAAGTGTATGTTATTATTGCACAATAACCACAAACCCTGCTGTGCCCTACTGTCTAACCACAACATTCACTACTCACTTTTGGATAAAAGTCAACCATTTATTTTTTAGTTTCTTTTTTAAAAGAAGTGTATGGACATACGCAATGGGCCAGAGTCTGATCTCAGTTCCAGTGGTGTAAATCCGGAGTAACTACTTTGCAGTGGACTTCAGATTTAGAATAATTTAAATGAGAAAAAAAAACATTCAGTGACTTCACAGGAGGGGTTAAGATTTCACCCAGTGATTGTAACAAGAGATCTTGTGATGATAAATTACACCCTGATTAGGGAAGGGTATTAAATCATGTGTGCAATTTTATGCATGTAAATAGTCCTTTTGGGGCCACGCTGCCTAGCATAAATAAAGTGTCACAGGATGGTAATTATTTTCCAGAATAATTTTTTACTGCTGATAAGGGTCTATTAGCAAAATTAGTATGTTATTCTGTACCTATAAGGAGAATGATTCCCTCTTTGGATGTTGCTTAGCGGGGAGATTCAGAATGGTTTGAAAAATTACAAGCCAACCCCAACCATTCATTCACAAAGGATGTGAAGTGTGAAAGACTTCAGTTAACCTGAAAACATGATTTTCCTGAAATAATAGCTAATACAATTGAGCAAAAAGGGTCAAGGAAGTGAAAAGGTTAGAAGTATGAATGATAAATGGTACTGCATTAGAAGATGAGATTATGGCCGATACCAAAGTTTGCCTTGATGACTAATGGAGGACCAACAGGTTATCACATCTCCTTTTGTCTGGTTCTTCTGTACCAAGATTGGTCCTATCTATTGCAGTCATCATCTAAACTAATTCCTCTCCCTGGCATTTAACATTTGAGAAGGCTTTTATAGCAGTCTTTTATAGTAATTGTTATCAGAGCTGAACAAAGAGCAAAGAGTTAACAAAATCTTCTCTCCACTTCAAGTGCTGCACACCAAGTAGTTTTCACTGCTCCAGTTTGTAAGAATAGACTGATTTAATTTATGTCCATTTCACTTTTCAAACTTCCTGGCTTTTCATTCACAAATCACAAGTTTGTCTTCCCCCGGAAAAGCTTTGCTTTTGTTTTCATGACCTCTATTTGTAGGACTCCTAATTAGCACGCAGCACTGATATTTGCTGTCCTGCAAGGGTCGTGCTGCTTTGGGATCCAAAAGCAAAATAGCAACTATTTTGGCAGATGCTTAGTGGAAGTTCTTTTAGTGAACCATGCACTCCAGACCCATTAGCTTACACAAATGCCCTGCTCCAGCACGCACTGAAGATAATCGGAGCAGGGCAGAGTGCACAGGTAAGATAAGCATTTAGATTTCTACATATGAGACAATTTTCAGCCTTTTTCCAAATTCTTCTCTGCTTCTCTAGCATCGATGATCATTTCCCCGATTTTCAATGTTATCACTGCCATTTCTCCATAGCCTGTGAGTGTTCATTCTGGGTCAGGACAAAATTACAGCATATCCCACTGAAATAGAACCACACTCAGCAGTAATAACTCACTTCTCAGTAAGGCAAAACTTCCATTGAATCAAATAGAAGTTGTGCCTGAATAAAAGCTGCCACATTTGACTCCTCCTAGGAAAAAAAGTTTATTGCAGTCTGTAGTGATCTGATATAACTCTTCTCCTGAAGTATATCTCGAATATTAAAGCCTTGTCATAGTAAGACCATCTTACCAGCTCAGTGCTAGTGTCACTGTCCTACCATGTCTGCCCTGTACATTGCAGTGTTAGCAGCAGTGTGTGTTGGAATGGCTGAGTTTTGCACCACCCAGAAATCAACAAATGTATCCTTCAACACCCCTGTGAGCGAGAAAAGTATTATCCCCATTTTACCAGTGGAACCCAGACATAGGACTTAAATGACTTTGACAAAATCATAAAGGAAGTTTGTAGCAAAGCTGGGACTTGAAGCCTGATTGCTGGAGTTCCAGACCAGCACCTTAACGATAGGATCCACCGTCTTATCAAACCAGCTTGAAACACTCCCCTTTCTCAAGAATGTCCAAACCCATAAACTGCTCCTACTCCCTCTCCCACACATGGGCCAGTCCCTGTTTGGCTCCCCGGCTTATCATAGGTTCTGTGTGTTGAGGGACACCTCTCACAATACTGGTTTCGTGTACTGGGAGGAAGACATCCTCACTTTCTTTCCTTTGTTTAAAGAAAGTCCATTTTTAAAGCAGCTTGGGGGGAATTATATACGCCACATTCAAATAGAGATTTTGTTATTAGCCATGACATTCCAGTGGGGCTTATCATGTGCCTCACCACCTCTGTGGGATAGGATGCAGGCCAGGTAGGACTGTGATTTTAGCACTTAGAGTCTGTAGCAACTTCCAAAACTACGAGTCTCATACTATAGCATGATGAATTGTTTAATTAAAAGCTTGTGTGTCAGCCATGTGAATAAGTGTGAAACATATTTTGTTACATTAGAAAACATCCTAGATCTCTCCTTTTTTTAAAATGTAGAGTGGTGAATTGTTCAGTATATCTAAAATTAAAATGTGTTGGTGCTTCACACATATAACAGTGATAAGGCAGCAGTAGCATAGGTGTATTAAATTATGCACTTCCGTTTTTTAAAAGTAGATACACAGCAATATCCATGATTACAGCACGTAATTAGGTAAAGCATAGAGCAACTATCTTTAAGCACTTCATCTACTATATTGAATTCGTGATTACATGCCCCAAAATGCACATTACAAATGGTGCTCTAACTCTAGTTATGACAGTGTGTGCCTAATGTATATTTATTATATCTATGTTTATCAATTATTTTAACATTTGGGTTTTCATCACCATTATTTTTAAACATAAAACAATCAGTACCTGAAGGCTTCTTATGAGGAAAAGAGCCTTGATGTTGAAAGAACACTAATATATCATTACAGGGTAGTGAATGAAGGGTTGTTTGGATCAAATTAAAGGAATATACTTGCAGTGTTGCCAACTCTTGCATTTTTATAATACGTCTCTTGATGTTTGGTTTCTTAAGGCAATATGTATTGGATTGTGTTATTATGTAAAGATTTCTGCTTCTGTAAAAAAAAATAGTGGATTTCTAGTATGTGCAATAGAGCTGGTCAGAACATTTAAAACAAAATGTCAGTTTCAGTGACATTTTTTGGGACAGTATCTGCATGTGCATGTGTTCTATAGCCTGGTGGTTAGGGCACTGGGTTGTGAGAGACTTACGTTTCTACTGTGTCTGATTCAGATAGATTGATAGAAAAACTGTGCTCTGAATCAGGTAGAGCAGGGACTTGAACTGGAGTCTCGCAGGCCTACACATACATATGGTTCTGATCTGAAAATGGACAATTCTGTTTTTAGGAAAAACATTCCAGGGAGTTTGTTTTCATTCCAATGTGGAAAAAATACAAATGAAACTGCAAAATGGACTTGTCATCTGTCAGCTTCTGCTCTTAAACATGAGCCCTAATGACTCCAAAGTCAAGAGGTGAAATAAAAGAACACCATGTTTATTATTTTAAGTCTCATGATTTTTAAGCCATTCTTATGATTTGGGAGGTCCTGAGTCATGATTTTGGGATATTTGGTGTTGTCAGAACTAACATAGTATAGCTGTTTATTTTTCGGAGAATCTAAGTAGATGCCTATGTGTACTGTCTGTATGCAAATGAAAACATATAAAAGATATGTTAAATCCTTAAAAATACCTTACCAGAAATGTGAGGTCTATAATTAACACTGTAGGACACACAAGATCTTCTAGTTCTATAGCCTTGATACTTAACTGTACAGGAATTATTGCTGGTGAACATATGAATGCTCATTTTTCCATGCCATCATGTTAATCAGGCTGGTTATGCTTTTATCGCTGGGGGCTAGATCTTCAGCTGGCATAAACTGGCAGTGCTCCATTGACTTCAGTTGAGGTACACTGACTTACACCAGCTCAGGATCTGACCCATAGTTTTCAACATTTGCATTGGAAATCTGATTGTTTTTGGACTCCTTTGAGTTCAAGTGCAGCTTTCTGTTTCTACAGCACAGTTGGCTTTGCTTGCAGATGAGGTATGACCTACCTAACAAAGAAAGCTTTGATTGGTGCTTGGCTAGCAGAAACCAAAATTAACATTCCCAACAATAATCCTTTGTTTCTCTAAATCTTTTAGATGGTAACAGGTTAAAACATGTCCTGGGC
Source organism: Gopherus flavomarginatus (assembly GCF_025201925.1). Classification (NCBI taxonomy): domain Eukaryota; kingdom Metazoa; phylum Chordata; order Testudines; family Testudinidae; genus Gopherus; species Gopherus flavomarginatus. The sequence continues at coordinate 39,406,874 of NC_066617.1, forward strand.
AAAGCTGTGTTAAATTACTTCATGCTACAATTTATAGAATGTACGTTATTTATTTTTTGTGAGGGAAGGAGAGAGAAAATGTTCAACTTTTTTTTGCTAGCAAGTTTTCACTAAGTTTCTTCAAGTTCAAAGCAAATCCTCTGCGTCCTTTCTAGGTTCCCTCTTCAACTAGTCTGTTGACTCTCTCTAACTGTGATGGTCTGTCTCTCTAAGGTACTTACTTATATGACCCCATTTCTATAGTATCACAATTTTTAACTTATTTATTCTCACAACACCCTTGTGAGAAAGGAAAGTGCTATATTCCCCATTTTACAGATCAGGAACTGAGGGACAGGGAGACTAAGGCCTGGATACACAGAAGGAGTTAGTGCCTATAATCCTGTTTTAGGTGCATAAGTCCCAGTTTTGGGACCGCTGAGATGCACAAAACTCCCACTGATCCCTGTAGGCCCCTAAACTCACTGGGCACCTAAGTTTTTCCAGTAAATGTTCCTAGGAACCCATGTTTATGCTTCTGAGCATGTGCAATGCTGCCTCCCTCTAGGCATCCAGCCACCTATCTCCCACTTAAGCCCCAGAGCAATTCACAAACTGGGGAAGATAGGTGTTCAGCTGCCTAGGTCATGGGCAGGGCCTAATCCCATAGGCCCCTTCTGAGCACACTTCCTAGACTGGGTCCCTTAGACAAGGTCACAGAAAACAGCTGGGGGTTGGGGCAGGAGGAAACATTCCCTTATAGCCTACTGGTTAGGGTACTCACCATGGATGCAGGAGATCGTCCCCACCCCGGTTCAACCCCTCCACTCTGCCTGAGGCTGAGAAAGAAGTTGAACAGGGATCTGTCATCTTTCAGGTGCATTCCCTAATCTCTGGGCTATGGCATATTCTGATGTGTGTGTGCATGTTGGGTGAGTCTCTCAATCTCTCCTGTTGAAGTTGTTGCACTCTGGGTAAATAATTAGAGTCATTAGAGCAGGGGGACTGGATCTTGGGTTTCCTCCATCTGGATGAGTATGCTAATCCCCAGGCTACAGAGTCATTCTCATATTTGTGTGCGCTCTCTCTCTTCTCCCTTTCTCTCAGAGTCATTTGGGCATCTAGCTAAATAGATCAGGTGCTTAACTCCAGGAGGAGGTTCATAGCTGAAAATCACTAGCAGAGATAGGAATCTCCATGTAGCTTGGACTTGGGCACCTATCTCTGTGAGAGAAGTAGGGCTCAGCACACACTTATCTCCCTTTGTCTAGTTTAGGCAGCTCCCTGCTTAGCATGCTGGTTTTTGTGAATCAGTCTAAGGTGCCTCTCTCTCCCCATTCATTGTGTAGGCAGCCTAACTCAGGCTTTATGATTCACAGTGATTTTCTAGGCCCCGTGACACTCACTGTCACAATACCTGATTCCTTTTGTGCATCCAGGCCAAAGTGACTTGCCCAAGGTCACACAGGAAGTTTGTGGCAGAGCAGGGAGTTGATCCCAAATCTCCCAAAACCCCAGTAAGTGCTCTAACCTCAATCCTAGCAGAGGGACTCATACTGAGCTGCTCCTAGTTGACTTCTCACATCCCTACATATCTGGGCTGCTCCAAGGCAGGTTTTGATTAGACTTGAGGTAAAAATTTCAGAAGCACCTAAATGACTTTGTCTCCTAAATCTTATTTTCAAAAGTCATTTTAGGAACTCAGATCTCACTGACTTTCAAGTGACTTCTAAGTGCCTAAGGTACTTCAGAAAATGTGAGTTAGGCTCCTAATGACCAAAGATGCTGTGATAGTGCCACAAGATCAGAGCAGCCAAGGAGACGGAACGCAACCAGTCAGGAGCCCATTAAGAAAGGTGCCCAAGCAGACATGTTAAGGATCACTGCAGAGGATCCAGTCCTAATCTTAAACATGACTTGCTGAAACAAACCCATTTATTTTCTAATCAAGAAAAATTATGCAGTGACTTAAACTGCCAGTGGCAACAGTGGCAACCAAAAGGTATGTAGGTATATTGGGCCTGAGTCTTTACTGGGCTACTCCACTTTTATACTAGCAACTCTATTTATTTCCCTGTGTAAAATGGAGATAATCAGGTGATGAATTAGGCCTACTGTGCATAAATATCTATAATTTTTTAAAAAATGCTTTCTCATGTGTCTGTAATTTTTCATCATACATTTCCTGGATTCTCTTCAGTATAATTTGACTTTTAGTGAAATCTGAAGTATGAAGCACAGTGAATAATTGTAGATAGTAAAAGTGATAGTTGAATGTTCTCTCATTTCTTGTTCAATTAGAAATGACTAAAATTTGTAGCTCTTTAATTTAGTACAAGGCCTGCTGGCAAAGAGTGGGGCCCTATAGTTTGTAACTTCAGACAGGCTTTGAGTGTTTTCTGGAGTTCTTTCTCAGAAAGTTGCAAAATACAAAAGCTTGTGTAGAGGGCTCTTTCAGTGCACTCTCCTTTCCTTTCCCTTTTTACTGTCACCAATCTACTGTTTACAGTTTATTTTCAGGAGCGTGATTCTTTTTTAACCCTAGTCCTTGACATATTTTTTTTTTTCATTCTTGTTACAGCAGGTAGGTAACTTAACTGCAGTTGTGTGCTGTTGGGGGAGGGTGACACTCTGCAGCTCTCCGTCTTTGTTTGTTTTACCTCTTGGTTCACCATATTGCCTCTTCATTGTTTTCTAAAGGAGCCTATTCTGGAAATGATCTCATATTTTCTGAGATACAATTCAATGTTTTGCCAACTAATGCTGGTTGAGGAATCAAATGATTCACAAATATTTTCTTGAATAGAAGTGGCAGGTTCAGCTTGCAATTATTTGTGTGGCTGTATTATTGTCTGCAAGTGTTCTAGGAGCAAGAATATGTTTATAAATTCCAATAGTTTCATTAGCTTTAGCATAAATCATTACTCTGAAAATTCATACCAAAGTGGGGAAGGATAGCTCAGTGGTTTGAGCATTGGCTTGCTAAACCCAGGGCTATGAGTTCAGTCCTTGAGGGGGCCATTTAGGGATCTGGGGCAAAAATCTGTCTGGGAATTGGTCCTGCTTTGAGCAGGGGGTTGGACTAGATGAGCTCCTGAGGTCCCTTCCAACCCTGATATTCTATGACTCTGTGATGGTTGCTCTTCTTTTTTTTTTTTTTAAGAGATTTCAGTCAGGCAGTTAGAAAACTAATAGTATCATGTGATAGGTACCAATCACACACGCCAGAGAGAGGATAGTTGAGATAAACAGTGCAGCAGCAACTCATTGGCTGAAATATGTTTGCATTAACTGTGGCAAATACTAATGGACACATTAACAGAACTTACGTTTGATTTGCAAATGATTCTTATAGAAAAATGGGCCAAATTTGTAATAAATGCTATTCACAATGAATAATTCAATGAGCTATGTTTTCAGGTTTATTAGAAGCCTCTATTTTCTGATCCAAAGAATTTTACAATTCCATGGCTGGCATGACTGCAGTTCCTGTTTTATCTAACACAGTGGTAGATTTCTGACTGTCTACATCAGGCTTTTTCATCCAATTACCAAACACTTCTAAACTGATATTTATCCTGATTTGCACCAGGTTTTTTAGTACTGAACAGGAAGCCCCAAATAGCCTAGTCATTGCAGTAAATCCTAAAAGAGCAAATTAGACTGTGAGCAAATATGTGCTTGGTTGAATTGTGCATCTTCAGTAAATCTACTGAGCCAAATCCTACCCTTTTCTGGTGCAAATCCTGAGCTTCTTAATTGATTTCAGTGTTTGCTGTTGGTTTGCCCTAGTGTAACAGAGATCAGAACTTGGCCCACTGTTTCTAACTAACACTCTGGAAACTGTGGAAGAATGGAATATCTAGTATCTCTTTACTACGATGTAATAGTATTTATTTTCTTGTAGTAGCTTCTATATCAATAGTATATTCCAGTGCTACAACAAATAAGACCAATGAGGGAAGACTGAAAAAACTGGGTTTGTTTAGTCTGGAGAAAAGAAGACTGAGAGGGGACATGATAACAGTTTTCAAGTATATAAAAGGTTGTTACAAGGTAGAGGGAGGAAAATTATTGTTCTTAACCTCTGAGGATAGGACAAGAAGCAATGGGCTTAAAATTGCAGCAAAGGAGGCTTAGGTTGAACATTAGGAAAAACTTCCTAACTGTCAGGATAGTTAAGCACTGGAATAAATTGCCTAGGGAGGTTGTGGACTCTCCATCATTGGAAATTTTTAAGAGCAACTTAGACAAACACCTGCCAGGGATGGTCTAGATAGTACTTAGTCCTGCTATGAGTGCAGGGGACTGGACTAGATGACCTCTCAAGGTCCCTTACAGTCCTACGATTTTATGATTCTATGATCATTGCTGACAAGCAAAAGTACCATTGGCACTAAAAGTACAGAAGGCCCAATTCTCTGCTCACTCCAACTTTGTACCACCTGACACGATTGGTCCTGATGTACAGCTGCGAAGTAAGAGGCAAATGAGGCCAAAAATGTCTGTTTCTTTGGATGCTTCTCTGAAGTAGGAAGAGATTTCTGCACTTCAGTAAAATAGGTGATACTCTTACATAAGTAGTATGCTGACTGTTATTAAGTTACTTAGTAAATGATAATGCTGAAATCTTTCTAATTTGCTAGGCTGAATGAAAAATTATTCATATCACCCTTGTTCCCTTAATAGCTACCTGTCTAATTTAGATATGTGTATGGCTCTCATTGCACCAACATCTAAGTACCTCCCAACAGGGCCGGTGCAAGGATATTTTGCGCCCTAGGTGAAACTTCCATCTTGCGCGCCCCCCCCCCCCCAAAAAAATCACATACATTATGCACAATACACGGTCACAGAGTAACGTGATATAATTTAGAATTTATGTTTTCGCACTTTAAGTTTAGCAAATTTAGAAACAAGTTCCTCCAAGTCAATGCTGTGAGCAATGTCATGTTCTAGTGACAAGGTAGATAGCCCAACAAGTCTTTGTTGCAACATTGATGTTCGCATGTATGTTTTTATCAACTTGAGCTTCGAGAAGTTTCGCTCACCACTGGCCACAGAAACTGGGAGAGTCAAGAGGATGAGAAGAGCAATAACTGTGTTAGGGACACTGTCTGTCAGCTGGGGGTCAGGGCTGTGGGGAGGATGGGGTCAGGGGGTTTCCAGCTCAGAGAGACTGGGCTCGGAGCTGGGGGTCAGGACTGTGGGGGGGATGGGGTGAGGGGGTTTCCAGCTCAGAGGGACTAGGCTCGGAGCTGGGGGTCAGGGCTGTGGGGAGGATGGGGTGAGGGGGTTTCCAGCTCAGAGGGACTAGGCTCGGAGCTGGGGGTCAGGGCTGTGGGGGGGATGGGGTCAGGGGGGTGCCTGGGGGCACTGGGGCAGCTCAGCTCTGCAGGCTGCTGTTCTCTCCAGCCATCCAGGCACAAGGGGAGCAGCAGCAGGGACCAGCCAAGCACCAAGGGGGCAGGAGCACAGGCACCTAAGGCCAAGCTCTGGGGAAGCACTTGCTTACCCAGCCCAACACATGAGCATCGGGGTCCTCTTTCTTCCTCCACTCCACCAGACCACCGCTGAGGCTCTTTTCTTCTCCATGCCCCTCACTGGGGCTGACGTGGAGGCTGAGCCAGGGGGCAGCCCCCACTTTCCTCCAGAAGCCCTGGTGTCGCGCTGCCCTCGCAGGGTTCCTACCACATGCCCTAAGCAGAGCTGCGCAGCTCTGCCCAGCCACCGGCGCCCCCGCCGGCAACGAGAAAAATGGCATAGGCTGGAGCCCCTGCTCTGGGAGGGAGAGAGATTCTGAGCCTCTGCCTGCAGCCCAGGGATTCCCCTGGGTCAGCGCGCCGTGGGCAGCCCGAACCTCTGGGCTGCCGCGGTGGCGCCCTGACCCAGGGGGGCCCCTGGGCTGCCGGCTACCGCGGCGGCGCACTAACCCACGGGGGCCCCTGGGCTGCCGGCTGCCGCGGCGGCGCACTGACCCAGGGGGCCCCTGGGCTGCCGGCTGCCGTGGCGGCACACTGACCCAGGGGATGCCCTGGGTTGCCGGCTGCCGCGGTGGCGCACTGACCCGGGGGACACACTGGGCTGCCGGCTGCCGCTCAGACTCCCTCTCTGTCCCAGCAGCAGCTGCTGCTCAACTATTTAAAAAAAAATTGGAGGGTGCCGCTTTTTGGCGCCTCCAAATCTTGGCGCCCTAGGCAACCGCCTAGTCCACCTAAATGGTTGCACCGGCCCTGCCTCCCAAGTGTTTCTGGGTTTATCCTCTGACATATGGAAGTAGCGTTCTCTATCAGTACAATGGGATTAGCTGATAGTTTACATTATACCCTTAAAATCACTGAGATTCTAGGGCAGAGACTGAGATTTGTACAGTGCCTGTTGCAATGGCACCACGTACAGAGGTAGGCTCTCTCAACAGGCCTTTCCCTCAGGGCAGGGTTTATTAATTCCAAGCACAAAAACTCACAAAATCACAACACAGATCTTTTTTCCCAGAGCAAAACAGGCTGCAGGAGCAGAGAACCTTTTTCCTTTATACCTTTCTCTGTCTGTTCCTGGAAAAGGGACACACCCCTTCCTTTAAAGCCCAGCTGAATCTTATGATAGGCAGGCAGCCTTTAACCCTTTCCTGTCTGTTCCACTCTGTCACAGACTCCATTCTGATTGGGGCCTCTGGGCAATACTGTAACATAAATAAATACTTTCTAACACTTCTACAAGGGACTGTTATGGCTGGTCTCATGGGACAAATATAGAACAGTGGGGGAGCATAGGGTTTGGGGCAGACACCATGGCCTATTCGACAGGGTGGGAAGGGAATGATGGCGGCAAACCCAGCTACTCAGATACAACAGCTCAGGATAAACTTCTGCAAGGGGTAACAATCAGCCTTTTGTTTGCTTCAGTATTTGTATTTTAAAAGTTTGCAATGGAAACCAAGAGCCAACATGTTTCTGTGCTTGATTTTTTCTATATTGTGTAATTTATTGGAAATCCACTCACATTAAGATAATAATATGTGATCCATACAGGCTTAAATAATCATTATTACAAAATGACACCTATCACATTTACTAACAGCAATATTTCCCTTATATTGTTAGCTCTCTGTTTTACTTATGATTGGAATTGGAATTCTACATTATTGGCTGTAAATGTTTCTGAAACTGTGCACCAGGTTGATTTTAAAAGAACTCTGGCATCCAGACTCTATTTTTTGGTGGGGGAAAGGGTATACAGTATTCATTACACTGAAATCTGAAGTAGCAACAATTTAGGAGCATAGTGGAATTTTGTTTTGTTCCTAAGACAACATAAGAGTATTGCAAGTATGATGAATTCCCTAAATACAATACAAAGAACTGTGGTATTTACAAGTTGCTGGGTAATTTAGAGAATTACTGCTATACACTGCCAGCTCCTGGCACTCCTCTTCCTCTATAGTTTAATGACCTGAAAATAAGGTACACAGAGTTGTTACACCTCTGTATCTTAACACTGAAAAGCCAAACAAAAGGAAATGAATGAATAACCAATGTCTTGCCATCTCCAGGCCTTTAACCAGGGTTCAGCCAGATGATGCTGTTTCATCATTGACTCCACTTCCATCACTAGCTCCAATCTCAGAGTAGAAACTCATAATGCAAATTGATGAGAGAGTCTCTAAGCTTTGTCCATCATGCTGCTAATGTGTCTGTGAGAAAGTGATGCTCATGAAAGGTGTCATACTGAAGACCATGGAGCCTGAATTCTCTCCACCCTCAGCGTTCACTTTGCCTCTTTAATTCTGCACCTTGCAAAGTGTGCACTGAATAACGCAGAGCTCCTGCAAAGCCTTTGTCTCAGTTCCAGTGAAACCCATTTTAAAGTTGAAATGGGACAGAAATGCTGAGGCATCTTTGAACATAATAACCTGAGTAGTTTAATGTGAAATATTAACATTCTTTTAATGTATGTTTTGGGTGGAATTTAATTTATATTTCATAGAGATGGAACATGTTAAGCAAATGCTAATTACTTACTACAATCTTGGAGCCAGATCCTGCTACTGTCAAAATCAAGGGCAAAAATATCCCTTTGACTGCAGTGGAGCAGAATCACCCCCCTCCAATAGTTAGAACTGAATCCTGCAATGTGCTTCTGAGTGCTTTTGTCAAGTGCAAGGTGGAGGAAAAGGGAGAAAAGAGCTTCCTCCATCTTGCGTAACCATAACTGCATAAGTACTGGGCAGAATTACAGCCCCGGGGGCAGGGCAGCCCAAAGGAGGCAGGGAGGAGTGTAGCGGTATCCTCTCACCTCTATGTGTCAGCGTCAGGGTAGTTGTATGCACAGGGAAGTTCCAGGAGAAAAGTTTGCCTCTGAGGTTCCATGGCTCTCCATGGGCCAGAATGGATCTACACTACTCCCATGGCAAAGCTATTTCTTCAAGCCCCAGAGTAAGCCTTGGTAATGAGGTAGCCCTGAATTTCAAAGATGTTTTAATGATCAAATTGCTTTTCATTTGTCATACAAAGCTGCTCTGTTAATACTTATCAAAAGATGATACAGACATGAGCGATACACTTATAATGGTGTCAATTTTTAAACTGTTTGTTTAACATATACTGATATGTGCAATCAAAATTAAATGCTTACTTGAGCTAATTTAAGACATGAAAAAAATATTGCTGGAGACAATTTATGACAGAAGAAAGACATCTGTGATATTCTTATCTGCAGCCTATTCTGTTGTATCCTGTCTTGACCTTCCTTAGCCCTCCTCTCCGTCTGAATGTGCTTATAGCATGTGATAGATCCTTCTTCCTGACCTTACTGTATTTTTGTTACATAACATAGTTTGTGTTTTGAAATTCTTGTACAATGTACGAAGAGAAGCAAATCATTAGCTTAAGAATATGATTGGAGGATTTGTAGTTGTCTCATTTTTTGTATGTTTTAAGAATAATTTTAAAGTACTGATTTTTATAATTTGAAATCTCTTGGCTAAAGTTTCATTAACATTCGCTGAAGTCACATAGGTGAAAACCTTCAGAACTCTCTTCTTTTTTTTAAATGCTTTGATCTTTGGGATTTGTGTTAGCATTTAAAGTTACTGGATAACTAAAATAAATTTACATTGGACCTTTGAACTTACAAAGCCCCAAAGAATGTTACAATCCATGAAGCAAGTTCAGGGCTTCTTCACATTGCCTGTCTTCAAAAAAAGATGCAAATTGAAGTTACAGAAACAGTTTTGTATCTGCATTATTAACGGACAGAAAGAGTCTGCATTACCTCTGCATATTATTTGTGTCAGAAGCACAAATAATCCCATCAGAGGAGGTACATCACAAATCAGAGGAGTGCATTGGAATGTTAAATACAATAATGACTCAGCATAACCATGTTTCTGGAAAGGAAAAGCAGAATGGTGAAGATACAGAGCAGATAACATAGGAATGGAGAGCGGCTCTTGCCACATACCACATCCTATTGCATGTAAAACACTCTTGCAAACACTGTTTTAGATGTGAAATGAGTGCAATTTTTAATGTATTTTTCTTAGTAGATGTGCTGAAATCTGAGGATGAAATCCTGGCTCCATTAAAGACAATGGGAATTTTACTATTGACTTCGGTGGGGCCCGAATTTCACCCTGAGAGTGTTGGGTTCTGCAGACACTTAATTTATTGGTTCCTTATTTTTAAATAGTTTTAGATCTAGTAAATAATCACAGGAACATATTAAACTGTTGTTTTGAAGTATTTCTTTTTAATGTAGGGTTGGAGAGGGCAAGTGTCTCCTTTCCAGATGTCATAGTCCTATTAAGAGAAACGGCTTGAAGAGAAGCTATGTAATGCTGAAGAAATCCTAGGGAACACTTAGGAGTTAAATATTCAGTCAAATATGCTCCTTTTCAAGCAAAACTGTGCCCAAAGTTTTGTGGAAAGAGGTCTAAATATTGGTGTTCATTGGCACAAATAGTTTGCTCTTCTGCTTTGGATTAAAATTGTCATAGCAGGGGCTGTTCAATAACTCTAATTTGGCCATTAAATTTTTGCCACCTTTGCCCTTTCCTAATGATTGTGACAAAATGCTGTCTGCAATCAGCAAGGCTCAATCGTTGTGGGAATAATTTGAATAAATAATCAAGTCTGCAGCTCATCCATCAGCTTGACTGATTTCTCTATTCCCTGTTCACCTCTTCATGACATTTGGCAGGTCACTTGATATAAAATATGCAAACAGCAATCTGAAATAGCCCAAATCTGCTGAAATAAGCTGGCTGAACCTGTCTTCTTAAAGCAACTACGAATCTTTTTGTATGGTGAGCAGAAATATTTGTTTAACAATTTCCTCTCGTGAGCTTAATGTTGTTTTAGACTTGACTCTTTTCCTATTTTTTCCAGATCTGTATAACATTCATAGAACTTGCTACATACAAACCAACATTGACTGAACCATAATATATAAAACATTACCTCTTAAATCTCCCACTCCCTGGGAAGGAAGCTGCCAATGAGAAAATGGACAAGGGACTGAGAGAGAGAAAAGAAGGGAAAATGAAAGTGTAAAGAGAAAAGAAAAATTGGGGAAAATCAAGTAAAAATGAAAGAGAGGTAAGAAAAGAAAAAATAGAGAAGATCCTAATTAGAATAGGGAAAGACCTATTATCATTGAATCCTTTTTGTCAAAAAAGCCACTTATAGACTGATGATAGACAACGTGTCAAATACTGAAAGGATTCTTCCTTACTAAAAACAGCACTGGGATGAACTTTGGGCTTGTCTACACACAGTCACTAGTTTAAATAAATTGGTTTAGAAACTGATTCACTTAAATTGGCGAACTCCTGATTGTCGACACACTTAAATCAATGCAAGAAGGTCCAAAATCAGGTTAGATTAAATGCTGTAAGCTAATTTAAACTAAACTATTGTACAACATTCTTAAACTGACTTAAGAGCATCCATACATGGTTATAGTGATTTACTATCACACCTTCAGTTAAACTAGTGCAGCTGCATGTGGACCAGCCTTTGCTCTTCAACCCTCCTCTTGCTCTCTCATCTTCTTACCGTTCCACTGTCTTTTCTTTCCTCTTTCCATTGTTCACTTCACCTTCTCCCATTTCAGTCTTCAGCATTACTCTCCTTTATTTGTGAAAGAGAAATGTGGTTTTACCGTGGGGCTGGAAGATTTGGATTCTAAACAAATCACTTACGGCCCAATCCTGCTTTTCTTGATTTGACTGAGAACAGGTTTGGGCCTTTAATTAGTCTATTCCACACTTACTCCCTTTATAAAATAGGAATAACAACTAGATCACCTGGATATTAGGACTAATTATTTACTGTTTACAAAATATTGTGAAGATTAAAAATGCTGAGTATAATTTCATTGCTTACCACAAAGTCCTGGTCCTATTTCCATTGAAGTCATCCAGATTAGGCTTTCAAACATGTAACCAAATTGCTCCTTTAGCAGATGTAGACAGTGTGAAGATTTTGGCAGGCTCATCAAATAATGTAATAATAACAGGTATTTATTTATCTGGCTTTTGTTATGATGGATAACAAATTCATACAAACTCCCACTATATCAAAAAGATGCTAGTACACAAAACAGAAGCATTAGTTAGTAATTTTATACAATCAGGTAGAATTCAACATCATGATTTAAAGGACACATGCTTTTTAGCCCCCACAGGCCTCTTCTCCACGTGTTTCACTGTGCATTGTAATAAAATCATAATAATACAAAATAAATAAAATTCTACTTCTTTGGGAAAAGATATGTTCATAAAAGCAAGCTAATAAGCTAGTGAGGCATGATATATGTCATGAAACAACTGATACTCATAGGTAGAAATCTCCATAAGAATGACATACATTTTTGCTTGACAAATATTTTATTTTAAGTCTCACAGCTATTAAATAATTCCCAGATTAATTTTCCTGGTATCCTAAACAGCCAATAAGAAATATTGCATTCCCTAGTCTCTTATATTTTCATGTAGACTCTAAAACAAAACTTTCAGTCACCTTTTCAGTAATGTTTCCTCTTGTACTTCAGGTGCAGAGCATAGTAACGTTTTACCCAAAGGGCCATATTTAGGGCATCTGGAGCCAACTTTCAGCTATGAAGGTAGACACATATTGCTGTATACCACATACATTTAGTTTCGGAGCCAAATTAAGCAGTGAGTCTGAGGCCAGAGGAGTCTAAGGAAGTTTAACATGGTACAACTAACAGCTCTTTCAAGTCTCATGTATCTTGTTATAAGCTGGACTCCCTAAGCTAAATCCTGGTCTTATCAAAGTCAATGGAAAAATTCCTATTGACTTGAGTGGGACCAGAATTTGGTCCATTTATACTTACTTAGTCACACCTACTTTACTGCTACCTAACTTACAACCCTTTACACATCACATCTGAATTTGTCAGAAGCAGAGAAGGGGAGTCTACATTGTGGCTGAAGTACACTTCAGGAAGAGTGTAACTTGTAAGGTCCATTCACTGGAGTCTGGGATATAAGTTAGTCTGGGTGCAAACTTGAGCAAATCCAAGACATGATGGGGAGTGCTAAATTGCTCATGCTGAGTGATCTTATTATGCTACCTCCAGTGACTAATCTTCAGTGAGTTAACACAGTCGAAAGGTAGATGATTGAGTAAAAAGCAGATAGAAGGGAAGGTTGCAGAGACCAAATGTTTGATCCAATGACTGAAATTCATGGGAGGCATTCCATTGACTTCAAGGGATGTGGGATTGGTCCCTATATAAATAAACACTTTGGAATAGACCTTGCATGTGAGCTTTGTCCAAAGTGAATTCCAAACAACAGGAAAACCTACGTTTGGATCAGATTGCCAGGGTCAGGTTGTGCTCCCTATCTTCCCTGAGGAGATCGGAACCTAAACCTGTGTGGCCTTGCTAAGACAGGGCTATTAGATTTTTTTGTCTCTGGACAATGCTATACATAACTCAACCTAGAAGTACAGGATGGCAGAAATGATTCAGCTACTGAAGCAAACTGGTGGGCAGATGTGAAAGGTGGGATGACTATATTTGTTTTGCTGACAACACAGCTATAGTTGCTATTCAGAGGAGCCATCAGGTATTAGAGGATCCTAAACATTCCCCACAAGGTCATGCAATTACATGGGTGAGCTAGGGCACACCCTGATGGTTCCAACATTTTCTGTTTCTTTCATAAATAAATAAAACTTGCAGTGTCTTTTGCCATTCATTCTTGTCATAATTGGTTGGCTGATTTCTTGTAGACTTCATAGCAGAAGTGAGCATTTGAAGGAATAGCAGGCCTGGTTCAGCCAAAGAATTTTCCAGACAGAGGGGCAATGTGGGAGAAGCAGACAAACTGGGATTCAAGCCTGTCATCGTGGCAGAGTGGAAGATGTATTGAATGACTTAAGAGACAAGAGCAGCTAAGCAGGGAATAATATCAATTGCAATTAATTTGTTTGAAGATTTTCAACCTTAAAATGTAGCTATAATCAGTCATAACTTCAAAGTACTGACAGTTTGTATTGTGTCAAATCAAAGATATCAAATGCTTGGTTCCTCAAACCATAATGCATGTGTCATGACAGAGGTGAAGCTGAGGAGAATAACAAAATACAGTGTTTAAAAGGATGATAAATACTCAGCATTTATCTAGCACAGTGGATCTGAAACCCAGGTCATTTGCAGTCCAATCAGCACACAGCTGTGGGCCATGTGACATTCCTCAGGGCCACACAGGGAGTATATATATTGTGTGGATGCGGCCGACATAACACATAGAGAGCTGCTTATGAGGCCCACAATGGCAAATAGGTTGAGAACCACTGATCTTGCACTTAAATTTTGTACAAACAATCATTATTAACAAGATTTTCCATTGACAGAACATTTGTTAATTATTCTAACGATCTCAAAGTATTTTAAAAAATGAGTAAGCACTATAGCCACCATTTGAGGCCCAAAGAAGTTAAGTAACTTTTCCAAAGTAACACACTGAGTCAGTATCACAGCCAAATTTTAAAGTGAGGAGTTCCAAGTTTGCCAAGTACTGCTTAGTTTATTAGACAACATGGACACTTTGGTAGGTTACTATTAGGGCAGGGTGGGAATTTTCCAACAAAATCAGTTTTTGTCAGAAGATGCTGATTTGTCAAAAACAAATATTCTGCAAAAATGTATTGGTTTCAACAGTCCCTGCACAACTTCCTGCCTGCTTGTCTGGCAGGCTACTGTTGAGCCTGTGATTCTGGGATCCACAGCTTCAGGGCACCGCCACCAAGCAGACTGCCCCATGGTCAGGGATGCCAGGGCTTCAGGGGTCCATGGATCCAGTGCACTGCTGCCATACAGACTGCCCCAGCTCTGGGCACCCAAGGATTTCCAGGTTTCCTGCCACAGAGTTGGATGCCTGCAAGCCCTGATAACTTTAGCTGGGGATCTCTGGGCTTCCAGGCTTCCTGCCACAGAGCCAAGAGCCTGGAAACCATGGATTCTCCCAGAAGTTAGATTTCTAGACTTCCTGCTATGGAGTTTGGAGTCTGAAAGCCCTGGTTGAGCCTGGGAGTTTGAGCTCAACTTACTTCTGACATTTTCAAAATGAAATATTTTGATTATTTCAGAACAAACTTTTTTTTTGTATTTCCCCTTCCATGGGAAATCTTGAACATTCTGAAACAGAACAAATTTTTTTCCCCAGAATTTTGGAATTTCCAGTGGAATGGAAATTCTGACTTTTTCTAACCAGCTCTAGGTACGAAACCATATGATGCCTTGTTTGGTCTCAATTTCCAATAGCAAGATGTGGTGTTCCTGAATCATGCTGTAAAGACCATTTAGCTCTGTTTCCAGCAGACCGGTATACAAAAGTATGGAGTTGAAGGATGTTTCAAACACCTGATAAAATAGATAGCTGCCATCCTGAATTTGTATGCCATACTATTCACTGATACTAAGGTAGTGTGTATCTACTTAGCATTTTTCATGCAGGTTTTTACAGGTTTTCAGGTTGGTTTCTGTAAAGCATGCACATTTTAAAGCAATATGAGCTATAAATTCTCTTCTGTTGGGGAGTTATGAAATTTAAATGCAGAGCCCTTCCAAAAGAACCAGAAATAGCAGGAAACTGCTGTATTATTATGTTCACCAATGTCAAGTTACCTTTTTCATAACTAACAGCTGTCTTGGAATCTTATTCAAATCCTAGGTACAAAATACAAAGCATTCTGTTTTCCTCTTGATGGAATCTGATGCTGCTGGCTCCAGATAGATGAAGGGGAGGAGAGGTACAGTGCCCAGCTAAGGAAAAGAAAAGAAAGCTTTTTTAGGCTGTAATATGTAATTTCAAGTGTGCTGGAAATAACTTGCTAATCAGACTAATTTCTTGTACAAAGAGGATGAAGCCATAAATAAACCATCACAAATTTTGAAGATTTTTCTGGCAGCTCTGAACTCTAAAGCGTACCATCCTTGGTACCGATTAGCAATTAGAGCCACAGATAGAAGGCAAGTGGTTCAGAATCAAAGGGGATGCACCTATTATATTGTCCAGACTGAGAGAAAGAAGTGTTCTGATGGGACTCCTCTGTCTTAATTCCTCTATTATATATACAGATACCGTCTTTATTCCAGTTCTATCATAATTTCACTAGAATGGTTGACCATTTGTTTGGTTCCAGTTGCCCTTCAAATGCCTAAGAGCAAGGAAATTGGGAAAAGTGACTATTTTAAATGTCTGTGTGACTATCCCACTAACAGCTTTTGCAAAGCTTCCTTTTTGACCCCTGTCACTGGTTACAATCCCTCTGCAATTTGTCGTGTTGCAAACACTTTGCATCTTAGCACTACTGATGATCAGTTTTTTTCTTAAAATAATTTGGAGGACAGTTCAGTCATCCTATGGGAGTTGGGCTTCCTCCAGTTAAGGCGGAATGAGCCTGCAAAATTCTGGAAGGGTGGTTATTCATCTATTCTGGATGGGCGACCTGACACATTTACCGTGGGAGTTGACTTACTTCTCAGAAACAAAGCTAAAAAATAATAATAAAAAAAATAAAATAAAAACATTCTAGAAAATAATGTGGATCGTGCTGGTTGAGTACTAGTACTATATGCCGTTGACTGTGTTGCAGGTTACATGACATATGGAAATTGCTGGCAAAAGTTCAGTGAGGTTTCTGCTACTTCATATTAACTGCTCATTAAAGTCTACTGCTGATGAAATTGTCAGCAGGAGGGAATTATTTTTGTCTCTATCCAGAGATCAGATGATTACAGATGGAAAGTACTGTAACCTTGAAGACAAAGAGAGAAATTTTGTCACTGGATTCAGAAACATATTATGACAAAGTTGGTTTCAGAAAGCATTTTTGACAGAATTCCATGTGTGAAGTTAATGGCAATGTCTAAGGTGTAGGAGTCATGGGATAAGTAGAAAGTTATCTCTGATCATTAAAAACAAAGGGCTAGTCAGAAATGGACTGAACTATGTGAGAGGGGCTGTAAATAACGATGCAACTCTCTACACTCAGATTTCAGTCACTTAAAGATAAATAATGGGATTGTACAGACTGAGATATATAAAAAGATATTAAGAAATATAACTTAAAAATTTTACTCAAGGAGTCAAAAAGAACATTTATTTATTTAGCTTGGCTGTTTGAATATCTAGAGGATTAGTAACAGACAGAAAAACAACTCAAAGTATATTAACCCTATTGGATGATAAAACACTGGGGCCAAAGTTTCCCATCAGCTGCCATTAACTTTAGCGGGAGCCACACCCTTGCAACTGAGAGCATAATATTGCCCTAATTAACGTTTCGATTTTTGTACATTGTCATCAAACTGTA
Organism: Gopherus flavomarginatus; assembly: GCF_025201925.1. Classification (NCBI taxonomy): domain Eukaryota; kingdom Metazoa; phylum Chordata; order Testudines; family Testudinidae; genus Gopherus; species Gopherus flavomarginatus. Next base: position 39,423,706 of record NC_066617.1, read on the forward strand.
ATTGACCAACCAAATATCTCATGAATCAGGTGCCTTCAGAAACTAGATTTTTACTTTATTTTATGTAAAAAAACACTTATGAACCTCAATTAAGATATTTGCTACATGACAACTATAATGCAATGTAAAGATATTAGCATGCAGTTGTAGTTTAACAAGTTGTAACTATGCATTACTTAAACGTATAATCCTAGCAACAATATATTTTACTTTAAAAGGTGAAATTACATTTCTGCATGCTGCTATAGTATTACTGGGTTATGAGCACTTTGTGAGCCATCCCCTTCTCCCCCAAAATCCATACACAACACCTCTTCTCCAGATATGTATCCAGGGGCGGATCCAGGCACCAGCGCTCCAAGCACATGCCTGGGGTGGCAAGCGCTGGAGGCGCTCTGCCAGTTGCCACTAGGGCAGCAGGCAGGGTGCCTTTGATGGCTTGCCTGCGGAGGGTCCACTGGTCTCACGGCTTCGGAACCAGCGGACCCTCCGTGCTTGGGGTGGCAAAATGTCACCCACGAAAGCTCATGCTCCAAAACGTCTGTTAGTCTATAAGATGCCACAGGATTCTTTGCTGCTTTTACAAAATGTCTAGAGCCGCCCCTGTATGTATCTCTAATACTCCATCAATGTTAAGGAGAATTGCATATGTATGTGTCTAGAAGAGAACATACATTCTGTGCCCTAACTCTGCCCATTCTACATAAGCTTGCCACTGTTAGTGTGAGACCCTTCTCCTCTGCAGCTCTTATTATGTGGAGCAAGCTTTAGATATTTCTCTGCTTTATTTCAGCTCTCAGCCACATTTCAGGTTTAACCTCCTTTGCTTATAGCTTTTAATTTCTTTCTCCATGATTTTTATTTTAAACTTTGGATCTATACTTCTCCATTTTACTTCAATGGGACAAACTGTCCAAATGAAAAATTTCAAGATCGGGTCCAAGAATGGTAAAGGTCAACTGATGTAAATGAGATTACTCTTTTAAATAAGGATTTGTAGGGTCAGGATCCAATTCTCAAGTGGTTGGGTACCAAGTTTTATGAAAAATGTTATTTTAAATAAAGTAGTATTGTTTTATAACTTAGCTCTTTCACTGTGTTTCCTGAGGTCCTGTATGTCTCAGAATTTCCAAAAAAGAATGGACAAAATATCAGTATTCCCCTTCAGCAGTTCTGAAAAATGTTATGTTATGAGAGATTGTGAAACATAGCCCTGAACAAATCAATGCAACTGTGTTATATATGTGTGGCACTAAGAATAGCACTGGGGGGAGGTGATTTTTTATTTTTATTTTTCTCCCTGAGATGTGTGCATTTCTTTGGATTTGTGTGTCTTTTCAACAGCTGTAGCAATCTGAAAGCTACTGTAGGGTTTATTTTACTTTTAAAATCCCATTAAACCTCATGCCGTTTTTGGTGTAAGGTGTAATTGCAAGCACACAAACTCTAACTTACAGCTTGCCGCAGTGAGAATCACAACTTTTATGTCATTCAATCTCAGTTCCATATTGCACAACTTTTCTCTTTTTTTGATCTTTGAAGTCAATGTTATGATTCTCTAGAGGAGCTATTCGCATCGCTCAGTTAAATACTCTAAACACAATCAGACTTCCAAAAATAATGTTCTGTAGAAATGTTCAGTGTTTCATAATGATCCAATTTTAGTTGCATTTCACAATGCCAAAACAATAGGAACTATGTTATCATCAGAGGGTAACTGACACACCAATGTAGGATTAAGGAGAGAACTTCCCTTATTCCTCTATGAAACTGCTCTGCACCCATGCAGCCTTCCCTGACTGGGAAAGCAATACATCTCCTGTACAGTTGGGGCCCATGAAACGGCTCATGGAGATTACTGTAGAACTTTGCCCCCCTAACCTCCCTATGAAAAAAATCCTTATCCTTCTGTTTACATACATGTACTTAAAAACCCACCAACCCATTCTCCTGTTCTCCTTCCCTGGGCAATTCACCTGTAAGGAAAAATGATGATGGATTTAAAAAAAAACACTCTTCACCATAAAAACTTCTATCATTTCATCTGGTTGTAACTCTGTATAAATCAAGCTTTAAAATAAAGGCTATTAAAAATACTTAACAGGAAGGTTATCTTGTCTGTCTGATGACAATAAGCCATGTTCTGCTCTGGATTGTGTCACATTCTGAAATCACTGAGGGCTGAACTGTGTTACAAAATTGTGTTCAAAAAGAATTGTGAAGAGTCGTGTTTTGATGATTTGTGATCATTATATTGACCACTTTTTCTTGTCAATGTAGGCTTGGGCAAATCTTGTCCAACATGTCCAATATATGATTAATCTAATTATTAATGAACCTTTTGTCTTACACAATACTGACCAACCAGGGCATAGATCAAGCTGATTGACCTTAGTCTACATTGTCAGTATGTTGAGGTCAGAATCATGTTAGCTACTGAGATTCTTCAAGATTGCATTCCAAGATATAATTCTCTCATTTTATCAGGCCCTGAGTGATCAAGAGGAGTGTGGGACTAAGTGTTTGACAAAACTATTGTTTATTGTCATTCAGTTGAATGAAAAATGGCTCATAGCTGTTTTAAAGGAAGTTTTATTATTTATTAAATTTATCTGAGAACTTAACATTACTTTAAATAGTTATATATTTACCCATATGTATAATATGAAAACTCTTGTAAAAATAATAGGGTATCTACTTCTTCTTTTTTTTTTTTTAGGAGACCACCAAGATTTATTGACCTAGGAGGTAAATATTGACCAAGGCAAACTTGAGGTCGATATTTATCATGAGGGACAATAAATCTCTATGTTCATTGAAACATAGTCAATTAAATGCAAAAATCTTCATTAACGTAATGTGAACATTGCCAATATAAACAGCCAAAAGTTGAGCTATTTTCACACTTTATGCATTTAATTTCCTTGTTTTGTTTTTTTAAAGACAGAGAAAAAAACATGGGGGAAGATGAAAATGCCCTCACTAGCATTAATGGGTTTGCATAATTGTTTTGTATAGCTCTGTACAGTTGGTTTTAAACTGATATTCTCTGTAGATGATAAAATATCTAGCTACAATGCTGCACTGTTATGGGCTTTGATTTCAGACAAAGCCCTGGCTGTGTAGGTCTAAGCACGACTTGGTTAAGTAAGATGGATCTTTCTTAGTTTATGCTTCACCAGGCAGATATTCTGTGCATTCCATGCAGCAAGTGCCACAGAAAACTGAGGATGAGTTGTATCTGTGTTATTTTCACAGTTGTAGGCTGTGACACTCTATGATTGAAATATGACCATTTATATCATTAATACTGCCTCTTTTAGATTATTGCAACAAATCTTGGACACTCCTATGATTCATCGAAGCATGCAAAGGCATATGACTAGCTAATGTGACCACAGACTCCACCTTGAGCCTGTAATTTTCCACAAACTGAGACTGAGAGCAGCCCCTCCACATGGGTGAAAACATAAAAGATCCTGGAAGCATATCCATTTTACATCTTTCCTGCTCTGATCTCTGGACTAGGGATTTACACTAAAAGGAACATTCCAGCCAATGGATTGAGGACCTTCCAAACTTTTGGAAGTTACTAGGAATTTTACAAGCCAGCAATTTCTTCCATCACTGCTACAAACTTGATCCAAGAACTTTGCAATGATCCTTTTGACCATTTTAACTCTATCCTTATTCTGTTCTCTTATAAATAAACCTTTGGATATTAGATACTAAAGGATTGGCAGCAGCGGGATTGTTGGGTAAAATCTGAGTTAAATATTGATTTGGCTGTGTGACTGATCACTTGGGATTAGAAGAACCCTTGGTTTGATTACATTGGTTTTAAATAACCACACATCATAAAGTCTAGTGTCTGGGTAGTGAAACAAGTGCTAAGGAGACTGCATTTCTGACTTCTTGTTAGCCAGGGTGGTGAGACAGAAGTTTACTTTTGTTACTGGCTTGGTATATTTTATGGAAGAATAATCACAGTTTGGAATGGATCTGCCCCATTCTCAGCAGTTTGTCCTGAATCTGGTATTTTCAGCTGTGACCCACTGAGGCCTGGTGACATAGGTATATCTTTCCAAAGGCTGATTTAGTTCAATGTGTTTGCCTTGTATGCATGTCCTGAGACGGGGTAATGATAATTGTGAGTTTGGTGTTCAGATTACCCTTTTATGCTGCAGAACTCCAACCTGAATCAATGTCTGACCTACCACTGGAGTCATCCAAGCTTATTGTAATGGTCTCCATGACAACCATGTGCCTATTACAAGTGGGTTTAGGTTTTACATATATAGTCAGATGTATGGTACTGGTAGTACAGTATAATCTTCTGTCCTTGGAGATACAGTGGCTCTTTAGTGTTCTCTCATCGTAGAGTCCTCCTTGTCAGGTACACTAGTAGATGAGTATCCAGGAAAAGATAAAGCTCATAATAAAGAGGACAGAGCACCATTAGCGTAAGTTATGCTGAATTGAATCGATTGCCACATAGTGCAGTGGTTTTCAAACTGCAGATCATGAACAATACTGGGTCATGAAATATAAGGCACTGGGTCGCAGCAGTTCTGGTCAGCGCTGCCAGCTGGGTCATTAAAAGTCACATCAGCGGTGCTGCTCGGATACAGCAGGCGAGTTCCTACTTATTCTGACATCGTGCTGCACCCTGGAAGTGGCCAGCAGCAGAGCTGGCTCCTAGATGGGGAGGACACAGGTTCCGCACGTTGTCCCCGCCCCAAGCACTGGCTCTGTACTCCCATTGGCCAGGAAGCTGCCAAAGGGAGCTGGGGTGGGAGATAGTGCCCGTGGGCAAGAGCTGCAAGGGCCTTCTTGCGCACTTCTGCCTAGAAGCTGGACCTGCTGCTGGCCGCTTCTGGGGTGTAGCATGGTCCACTGTGCCAGGACAGGCAGGAAGCCTGCCTCTGCACCCCCGCTGAACCACTGACTGGGAGCTGCCCAAGGTAAGCCTGTGCCCGAACCCCACGCCCCAATCCCCTGCCCCAAGCCCCACCTAAACCCAGAGCCCCCTCCTGCACCCCAAACCCCTCATCCCCACTCCAGATCCTGCACCCCCAGCCCAGAGCCCTGACCCCCTCCTGCATCCCGACCCCCTGCCCCAGCATTGAGCCCCCCCAAACCCAGAGCCCCCTCCTGCACCCCAAACCCCTCATCCTCAGCCCCACCACAGAGCCTGCACCCCCAGCCCAGAGCCTTGACTCTCTTCTGCACCCCAATCCCCTGCTCCACCCCAGAGCCCCCTCCTATACCCTGAACCCCTCATTCCCAGCCTCACCGCACAGCCGCACCTCTGCACTCCAATCATCTGCCCCAGTCCTGAGCCTCTCCCACACCACAAACCCCTCATACCCAGCTCTGTTGAGTCATGGGCATCAAAATTTTTCTTCAACTGGGTCACCAGAAAAAAAGTTTGAAAACCACTGACATAGTGGACCAGATGGTGACTTAAAGAAAGCTAAAGGATCTGTACTATAGTAATGTCCCAGGACAAATTCTAGCTGACTTGGCCAGAGAAAAATGAGGAATCCTTGTGGCACCTTAAAGACTAACAAGTGTATTTGGGCATAAGCTTTCATGGGCTAAAACTCACTTCATCCGATGCAAGGAGTGAAAAATACAGTAAGCAATATATATATTACAGAACATGAAAAGATAGGAGTTTCCTTACCAAGTGAGGATGTCAAGGTTCCTTCCCCACTCTAAACTTTAGGGTACAAATGTGGGGATCTGTGTGGACACTTTTAAGCCTAATTACTAGCTTAGATCTGGTAACTCTGCCACCATCCAGAAATTTCAGTGTCTGGATCACTTCTTGTCTCCCCGAAAACCTTCCCCTCCCTGGGCAGCCTTGAGAGGCTTCACTAATTCCCTGGTGAACACAGATCCAAAACCCTTGGACCTTAAAACAAGGAGAAATTAACCATCCTTCCTCCTTTCCCCCCACTAATCCCTGGTGAGTCCAGATCCAATCCCCTTGGATCTTAAAACAAGGAAAAATCAATCAGGTCCTTAAAAAGAAAGCTTTTAAAGAAAGCTTTTAAAGAAAGAAAGAAAGAAAGAAAGAAAGAAAGAAAGAAAGAAAGAAAGGTAAAAATCATCTCTGTAAAATCAGGATGGAAAAATACTTTACAGGGAGGGTACTCAGATTCATATAGCCCAGAGGAACTCCCTCTAGCCTTAGGTTCAAAGTCACAGCAAGCAGAGGTAAAATCCTCTCAGCCAAAAAGGGACATTTACAAGTTGAGAAAATGAAAATAAGACTAATCCGCTTTGCCTGGCTATTACTTACAATTTTGAAACATGAGAGACTGATTCAGAAAGATTTGGGATTGACATCTGGTCCCTCTTAGTCCCAAGAGCGAACAACACCCAAAACAAAGAGCACAAACAAAGACTTTCCTCCACCAAGATTTGAAAGTATCTTGTCCCCTTATTGGTCCTCTGGTCAGGTGTCAGCCAGGTTACTGAGCTTCTTAACCCTTTACAGGTAAAAGAGGCATTAACCCTTAACTATCTGTTTATGACAGGGGGTCAGTGCTAATGAAGCCAAATTAATCAAGGTGGAAGTAGCCTATTCTCAACAGTTGACAAGAAGGGATGAATATCAACAGAGGGAAAAAAGAGCAGGAGTACTTGTGGCACCTTAGAGACTAACAAATTTATTTCATCATAAGTTTTTATGGGCTACAGCTCACTTCTTTGGATGCATAGAATGCAGAGGGAAAATTACTTTTTGTAGTGCTAACAAGGCCAATTCAATCAAGGTGGATGTCGCCCATTCCCAACAGTTGACAAGAAGGTGTGAGGATAAACAGAGGGAAAATTACTTTTTGTAGTGAGTTTCTCCTGGGGATTCCAGGGAAAGTGCCTGCTGGAACAGCAGATCCACAATCTTTGAAACGTTCAGCCCGGGTCCTTTCTTGCTGCTGGTCTACGTGTATGTAGAGGAAGAAAGGCCACTTTGGAGGTTAGCACTACCAGCATTGCTAAGTGGGAACAGTGTCTCTCTTTCTCAATCTGAAGGCAAAATGTCACTTACAAGGCTCTCAAAGGGGCTAGATTCCTCATGCAGTTCCCTTCCCCTTTGTAATCCATACAAAACTAGGCAAAATCTAGCCTGGCTTTGGTATAGTAAAGAAAGTTTTTTCCTCCTCTACTACTCCACCTGAAAAAATCCTAGTAAAGTCCTGATCCTGTGAGGTGCTAAGTGTCCTGTCTCCCACAGAGGTGGGAGCCACCTCCATTGTAACATATTGCAATATCAGTTTCTAGGCAATTAAAACCAACCACTGCTGTTTTTTCTTCACTTCATGTCAGATCCTGTTTCTAAAACAAGCTTTCTAGGTGTTTGGTATTAAGTAAAGTAAACTGTGTGATAAGAAAACTTTAATTATCCAAATTCTCTGAGAGAAATGTGTGCCAGGCACAAGACATCTATTGACTATCAAAGTCTGGCTTGATTAACATTCATGAAGCAATGAAGAATTTTACAGTGAAACAAAAACATCACCTTAGGTGGGCGGTGTTAAAGTGCATTGCTAAAAAGACTGACATCTCTGTTAGATTTGTGTAGTGATCAATTAACAGGTTGAAGATAGCAACTGTACAATACGCCAAAGAACTTAACAGTAAAATGACTCTGAAAATGCTTTCCAATTCCATTAAGCTAACAAGATAGCCTCAAATTTGTATCCATAGCAATTGTAATAGTTTGTGGCAGTATATGCTTAGAGTGTATAAATCACCATGCATAGTGGACCAGATTTTCAGACAGATGAACACGTTAGTGTGAATGCACTTTTGCACACATTCCTTTAAGGTATTTAAATTGCAGCAAAGTGAATGTAAATAGGATTGTGTGCACACAAGCACAACTTGTGTGTACTTTTTGAGGGATCTCTGCATCTGAATTAGAAGTGTGCACATAAATATAAACCCATTCAAAAATGAGGGTCCACTTATATTCTATGTTGGCAAAAGGACACTCAAATAGAAGTAGGGTTGTAATTTTAACAATAAAATTTGAAAGACTGTGTGATGATGTGGTTCTGGTGGGACCCAACTGAAAGTGCCAATTCAGGACCAATTGCTTAAACAGGGCAGTCACAGCCCTAGGCTGGGTTTTTTCCACCTCTAAGGCAAACCAAACCAGCCAGACAAAAATGACTTCGGTTTCACCCCACTGGCTAACCACAAGTCACACAAGCAATTTCCTTAGACACTCCAGTCTCCCAGTGTCACCACCAGTGCCACACATCCTGGGGATGAATGGTTATGAAAACCAACACCCCAGTAAAAGAAAAAGTTTCTCTCGATCCCAAAGGACCAAGCCCCAGACCCAGGTCAATATACACATCAGATCTTACCACAAATCACGCTGTTGCCAATCCTTTAGGATCTAAAATCTAAAGGTTTATTCATAAAAGGAAAAAGATAGAGATGAGAGCTAGAATTGGTTAAATGGAATCAATTACATACAGTAATGGCAAAGTTCTTAGTTCAGGCTTGTAGCAGTGATGGAGTAAACTGCAGGTTCAGATCAAGTCTCTGGAGAACATCCCCAGCTGGGATGGGTCATTCAGTCCTTTGTGCAGAGCTTCAGTTTGTAGCAAAGTCCCTCCAGAGGTAAGAAGCAGGATTGAAGACAAGATGGAGATGAGGCATCAGCCTTATATAGGCACTTCCAGGTGTAAGAACACTTCTTTGTTCTTACTGTGGAAAATTACAGCAACTGGAGTATTGTGTCCAGTTCTGGGCACCGCATTTCAAGAAAGATGTGGAGAAATTGGAGACGGTCCAGAGAAGAGCAACAAGAATGATTAAAGGTCTTGAGAACATGACCTATGAAGGAAGGCTGAAGGAACTGGGTTTGTTTAGTTTGGAAAAGAGAAGACTGAGGGGGGACATTATAGCAGTTTTCAGGTATCTAAAAGGGTGTCATCAGGAAGAGGGAGAAAACTTGTTCACCTTAGCCTCCAATGATAGAACAAGAAGCAATGGACTTAAACTGCAGCAAGGGAGATTCAGGTTGGACATTAGGAAAAAGTTCCTAATTGTCAGGGTAGTTAAACACTGGAATAGATTGCCTAGGGAAGTTGTGGAATCTCCATCTCTGGAGATATTTAAGAGTAGGTTAGATAAATATCTATTAGGGATTGTCTAGACAGTATCTGGTCCTGCCATGAGGGCAGGGGACTGGACTAGATGACCTTTCGAGGTCCTTTCCAGTCCTAGAGTCTATGAGTCTATGAGTCTATAAAATGGAGTTTGCAGTCACATGGGCCAGTTTCTGCACACCCTGCTGAGTTACAAGGCGTATCTGCCTCCTCTCAATGGGTCAATTGTATAGCTGATGGTCCTTAATGGGCCATCAAGCAGGCTAAACAGAGCTGACACCCACTTGTCTGGGATCTTTCCCAGTAACACAACACAAGTTTGAAATACAGACAGCATACAGCCAATATTCATAACTTCAACTACCAAAATGATACAGACATACAGACAGTATAATCATAACCAGTAATCCGTAACCTGGTCTTAGACACCTTATATGACCCCCTTTACCTAGGATTTGGTGCCACTACAGGACCTTGGTTGCAACCCATGTTCTATATGGTCCCAGTTTATATCAATAATGTCACAGACTGTTAACATAAATACATAAGATATTAATATCTTAAATTATTTGTGCTTTCATTTATACGGACACAGTAGCACACAGTTTTTTAGTATAAGATAAGAAGAGAGTAGCCTTATCTCTGCTGGGATTGATTTCAGATGTTCAACTAGTCTACAAGTTTTATAATACAAAAGAGATGCATAAAATGTTTGCAGCTGTATTGTTCCAGGGGGAAAAGCGGGTCAGGAAAAGGTTCAGGATGTGATATAATAGTTTTTATTGGACTAGCAAGTAAATTGTAATACAAAAGCTTTCCAGGTCTGACAAATTGAAGAAGGGAACTTATTGATGCAAAAATCTGCAATGTTATAACTTGCTTGTTAGTCTGATAGATTATTAGGAGGTGTATCCCCTTCTTAAAGATATATCATCTATTAATTGGAATTTTGAAAAGCTATTAAAAGATAGTAGTAGTCAGACACTGATAATGTCCACAGAACATAATTTTCATAAGTATTGTTTACCTGAGAGGGCTGAATGGTTCCTCTGGTTTATTTTAGAGCGAATGGTTTATTTTAAAACAAAAGCTCCAGAGTTTTTTTTATGATTCGATCTTCTAGGAGTATTAAAACCATTTCCAAATCCAACTTTATGCAAAATAGATCATGCAAATTCCCCTCTGTAGCTAACTCTTATTTTCTTACTCATCAGGGCCATCAGTGGTGTATTAACTACTGGGTCAATGGGGCCCATACCCAGGGGTCCCGGCCAATTGGAGGGTCTCAGAAAAATGGGCACCCCGTGCCCTGACCTCACTCCCCAGCAGGAGCACTGGGCAGGCGAGGGAAGCCCCCGCCTGCCCAGCGTCGGAAGGACAGAGCAGGGCAAGCCCCCACAGCCCAATCCCATTTCCCTGACAGGAGCGCCAAGGGAGGTGCATGGGAGGGAGACACTTCAGGCAGAAGGCATGGAGAAAGGCCCCCACTTTCTCTGACCGAGGGCCCTACAAAATGGTAATCTGTCTCTGGGGACCATAGATGCTGAAACTAAGGGTGCCTCATCCCCTGGCTTGAAGTGGTTTCCATCATATTCAGCTTTTACAGTTTGGTTCAATGGCTCTCAGCACCCTCACTATAAAAATTGTTCCAGCATCTCTGCAAGGGAGTACTTCCAGAAGTGAGGTGAACAGGGTTAGGCCCTGTGTATGGGGGTGATTCTGGAAGTCACAGAGCAACTTCTGAGCCTCAAAAGGCAATAGGAGTGGAGGGCACTTACACTTTTTTGGAGATACTCTGCCCACACAGTCAGGCCCACTGGATCAGGCTGTGGCACATGGTTGTCAGATTCTGTTTCCTAACACTAGTGGTATCTAGGACAAACATTGGTCTGCACACCTGCCATTTTATATTTCTATTAGATGTGACTATTTTAATATGGATTGTTGAAATCTTATGTTTCTCTTTTTAATCAAATGCTATTGCACCTGGTTTTGGAACAAGATGAGAGAAGTGGTTTTAATGAACAGACCTGGGACATGAATATCAGTGCATTTAAGAAAAATATGAGTGAGAAAGGGACTTTCAGATCCACATATGTTTCATAAAGTTTCCAACCAACATATGTCTGCCTATATCTGCAGCTTTTCTAGTAGGGTCTAGTTTTATCTTCTTCTTCTCAATATTACTTATTTCTTTTATGCTGCCCCAAAGTGTGCTAGGTTTTTTACAGAACCAAACAAAACAAGACCTTGTCTAAGCCCCAAAGAGCTTATGTCAAGTATTAGGCAGATGGAAAAAGCAGTTATAACAAGCAAAAAGAAGAGAGAACAAAGAAAACAGTGATAAGATTGTGAGCTTACTCAAAAATCAAGCTTGACATCTTTTAATAAATCTATATACTTAATGTATATTTAATTCATGTGACAGAATGGTGGCCAGCAAAGCTGTACCAACACTCTGATCACCGGATCACCCATTCAATTGCCCTGGAGTAAACCTGAAGGGCAAAGCTGTGCATAATTGATAGATTGGGAACAGGCCAGCTCTAGGTACTAGCAAACCAAGCACGTGCTTGGGATGGCACAATTCCAGGGGCTGCATGCCGGGGTTGGTTTTTTTGCTTCGGCAGTTGCTCTCTCTTTTTTTGCTTGGGTGGCAAAAAACCTAGAGCTGACCCTGATTGGGAATGGCCAGGAGAGAGCTAAAAGCCCAGAAAGTAGAAAAGATGCAGGAAGGAAGTGCTCAGAGGGGAAAAGAGAGCCTGGCAGGCTTTTCAGAGCTGGAGCCAGGAGAGTTCTTAGAAGGAAGGTACCTTTGTTCACCCCCCTCCTTGGCTGAGTGAGCAAAGGAGTGAATGCTACTGTAAATACGGAGCTGCACAAGTTTGTAAGGGTTGTGTGGAGAACACTGTAATTACAAGTAGGCCTCTGAGTGGTTTGTGGCTAGAAAAGAGACAGGAGTGCGATGCTGCCCTGTCACCAGGGCCGTCCTTAGGATTTATGGGGCCCTACGCAGTATTATTAAACTGGTGCCCCTATGCCGGATGGCAGCCCAAGCTCACAGCCTGGTGGGGGAGGGGGAGGAGGGACTTGACAGCAAAGGATAATGAGATGCCCGGCCTGCCTCATGGTGGCGGAGAGTCACAGTTCCCCGCAGAGACTTCCATGCCCTCTCCCTCATGCAGAATGGACATGAAGAAAGCACCTAATTAAAAGCACTAAAATTTGGGAATAAAAAATGTCAGTCACAGGTTTTTTGATATGCCCTGAAGTTTGTCAGAGATTTATTTGCAAAAACTTCATAGTAAGGGTGAGTCATCTGTCCTGCTGAATGCAACATTACATGTAATGGAATACATGATGCAGCTCTTCTCTGTTTTACATTTTCTTAATCAGTATTTCTAAACTGAATTTATATTTTAAATGTACTCAAATCTTAAGCCAGCGTTCCAGATTACTACATATTTAACTCACTGAAACAAAGACATTCTTTTAAATTAATCAGAGAGGTTTAGTGTGTTCATAACAATGTTCATTGCTTTTAGAAAAAGGGAACAGTAATTTACTTTGTGTGATCTCCATAACAAGAGACATGGTTATGAAATTTCACCAACTTTAAAAAAATATGTTTCCAAAGATTTTAGGTATAACAAGGATTTTGTCTTACTAAGGTACTGATTTTGCTGGAGGGTTTTAAAACTAGTTCGTCGGATAGTCAGAAGTAAAGAAAGGGAAACTCTTTGTCCAGCTATCTGGAAGGGAAGAACTGTTGTCCCTTTAAGGGCTCTCTTCAGTGGGGAGTGGGGGGAGAGGTGGTGAAGGGATGGACAGAAAGGACACAGGAAGACTTGGAAGCACTTTTTTTTTTAACTATAGTAATTAAAATGTGTATTTTAGATAAGGGAGGTCTTTTGAAGGATTTATTTAAAAAACTGTATGTCTGAAGATCCACACATTTAAGGCTAAAGATGATTGTGCATCTAAAACTCTATGCAAGCATTTTTTAGAAATGTGATTTTATAATCTTCACCAGCTCACTAATGAAATATTTTTAAAGCAAATTTTAAACTAAGGTCCTGTAGACTGACATGTTCTGTGTAAATATTACATTAATGCACAACTGTTTTTGTCAGTAAAGTCAGAAACTGACAGTATAAAAATTTATTTGGGCATAAGCTTTCGTGGACGTCTGATGAAATGGGTTCTAGTCCACAAAAGCTTATGCCCAAATAATTTGTTAGTCTTTGAGGTGACACAAGGACTCGTCCTTGTTTTTGCTGATACAGACTAACAGGACTACCACTCTGAAACCTGTCAGTATATACCTTGGGGTTGGCAAATGCCTGTTAAATGGCTTTATTACCCCTTGAATGTCTCTTTAACAGTTTCAGTGTTGTGCTAATAGGTCTGGCAGGCTGGAGGTTTTTTCACTTTTAACTACTAGATTCCCTCCCAAGGAAGACTCACCAGACTAGAGCAGCCATCTGTGGGAGCCTGCAGGAAGGGTCAGAACAGGGATAGGAAAACAAGAGGGTGGACACTAAGACCCAGTGGAGCCTCAAATTTTCAGGTGCCCTACTCAGCTGCCTATGTTGCCTATGCCTAAGGACGGCCCTGCCTGTCACAACCCAGTATTTTCACAAAGGGCACACTGAAGTTTCTCCCTCAGAACTCTGCGGGATTTTGAATGAGAAAAGGATGAATTATCCATCGGATTTAGGTTTTCATATAAATATCCGGGTAAAAAGAATTAAATGAGGCACAAAATTAATGTGCACAGAAGGACAGAATAGGGCTCACAGATTTTAATCTCGATGGTTCTTTTTGAGTTGCTAGAGTTTCTGAATTCATATCACCCCAAATATTTCCTCTTTCCAGCTGTTTGATTTCATGCTCGTTCTTCCAGGTGTGTGTGAATTAGCAGGAACATACAATCCTGGATCCAGTTCTATTCAGCATCTTCATAAGGGATTTGGATAATGGCATAGAGAGTACACTTAGAGAGCTTGCGGATGATATCAAGCTGGGAGAGGTTGCAAGCACTTTGGAGGACAGAATTATAATTCAAAATGCTCTTGACAAACTGGAGAAATGGTTTGAAATAAGCAGGATGAAATTCAATAAGGACAAATGCAAAATATCACACTCAGGAAGGAATAATCAATTGCTCAATTACAAAATGGGAAATGATTGCCAAGGAAGGAGTATTGCAGAAAAGGATCTAGGGGTCAGAGAAGTTCACAAACTAAATATGAGCCAATAATATAATACTGTTGCAAAAAAACCCAACCATCATTCTGGGCTGTATTAACAGGAATGTTGTAACCAAGACACAAGAAATAATTCTTCCACTCTACTCAGCATTAATAAGGCCTCAGCTGGAGTACTGTGTCCAGTTCTGGGCACCACATCTCAGAAAGGGTGTGGACAAATTAGAGAAAGTCCAAAGGAGAGCAACAAAAATGATTAAAGGTCTAGAAAACATGACTCAGACTAGGGCTACAATTTTGTCACAGAGATCATGGAAGTCACAGATTCCATGACTTCCAGAGACCCCCATGACTTGACCTCCCAGCTGCAGCAGGGAGTAGGGGTGCCCTGGAGCTCCCAGGCAGTGGGGAGACTCCTAGGTCCCAACTGCCATGAGTGCTCCACAGCTTCCAGCTGCCATGGGAGCCCTGGAGCAAAGAGCGCTGCGGACTGCAGGGGTGCCCCGAGCTCTGAGCCACTGGCGGCGGTGGGGGGAATCCTGCAGCTCTGAGTCAGGCCTTCCTGGGTGATGTGGGGAGCTCCCCATTTTGTCATGCATATTTTAGTAAAAGTCACAGATAGGTCATGGGCTTCCGTGAATTTTTCTTTATTGCCCGTGACCTTTCAGTGACTTTTACTAAAAATATGTATGACAAAATCTTAACCTTACTTATGAGGAAAGATTGAAAAAAACGGATTTGTTTAGTCTGGAGAAGAGAAGCCTAAGGGTGGACATCATAACAGCGTTGAAGTATGTAAAAGGTTGTTATAAACAGGAGTGTGATAAATTGTTCACCTTATCCACTGTGGACAGGACAAGTAGTGGGCTTAAATTGTAGCCTGGAGATTTAGGTGAAACATTAGAAATCCTAACTTTAAGGGTAGTTCAGCACTGGAACAAATTACCTAGAGAGGCTGTGGAATCTCCGTCACAGGAGGTTTTTAAGAGTAGGTTAAATAAACACCCTTCAGGGATGGTCTCTAATACTTAGTTCTGCCTCAGTGCAGGGGACTGGACTAGATGATCTATCAAGGTCCCTTCCAGTCCTACATTTCTATATTTCTATGTGGCTGTACAGGTAGGTTTTAGGGAGTCTCACATGGTGAATGTAGATTGCAGTGATTCTGCATTAATTAGAATGAATTGCTTTATTTCCCTAAAAATCGTGAGAGATAATTATTAAGTTACCACTTCTTTACACAAAACCTTGTAAATGGTATTAAGTGGAAATTTTGCCAATGACTTCAGTGGGATCAGGATTCAGCCTTTTGACACAAATCCTGCCCCTTCATCCATGATTGTGGAGGATTCTCTGGCTGCAGAACTCATATGCACACAAGGAGCAGGATTTAAGTAGGTGCTGCAGGTGGTTTACTCTCCCTAAATAATGAATTCAGAGCTCAGCTCGGTCTGGATTCCCTGCACTGCTGTGCCTGGGGATACGCTTGGGAGATGTGTGATTGAAAATGCAATGCTAGAGTTGGTCGGGAATTTTTCGACAAAACATTTTTCGTCAGAAAATGTCTTAATCAAAACCAGAACTTTTTGGTTTTGACTAAACTTTTGTTGGGAGAGTTCCTTAGGTGCAGGATGGAATTTCTGGTCAATCACCCCCACTACCTCCACTACCCACCCCATAACAGCCTGCCAGTTAGGGCACTCATGTGGCATAGGGGAGACCTTGCTTCCAGACACAAGCCTCCAGTTGCTCAGGCTGAATGGTGAGGAGATGATTGGCCTGATATCTCGTAAAAAAACATGGAAATCTTTGTTTATATCAAATGACATTTTTATACACGTTTTCTACAAATGTTAAATGATCATTATCATTAGATCTATTCAATAGCCAAATAACAAATATTTGTTAAAAATGAATAGTTACCCATAATCACTGTAATGAACCCATCCCTATGTGCGTCTTGATTTTTTGAATATAATCTTCTTATAACTCCTTTTTTGTTTTGACAAAGATCAGCTGTTCACTAATTTAATTTTCTAAGCCTTTATTCATGCTTGTTACTTACCTTCAGTAGTCAGAGACATCTTTAGGATCCATAGTCGGGACCTTAGCTCTAAAAATATCTACTTCCATTTGCCGAACTAATTATTATTTATCATTGTATTGAGTTAGCTCCTAGGAACCCCAGTCATGGATCAGGACTCCATTGCACTAGGCACTTTACAAACACATGCGTAACTCCATTAGCTTAACCTGGAGATGGTTAAATACAACAAACTTGGCATACATAACCCAGTAAAGGGCAATGGTACACGCACACTAGTGAATATTTTATGTACTCCCCCAGTTAAGACAGTGATTTTTTTCCTTGAGCACAATGCAGACCATCTAAAATTCACCTGTGCTCAAATCAACAATCAGGTCGTAAACTTTGATAGGATGGTAGGATAAGGGTTAAGCAAAGGCTAAAAGAGGTCAAAGACTTTTCAGAGACAAAATAGGGATGATCAGGATACTACTTCCTTGTTGAATACACATCAGGGAGGTAAACTTAAATTGATTTCTTCTAAGGTCTCTGTTAAGGAAATTAATATAAAATAGTCAAGAACCTCTAGTCTTTAGAACTTGTGTGCTGAATCCTGAGGCCCATGTAGAGAATGAGTTTCCTATAGCATGGAAAAAAGACAGTCTGACTTCATCTGTCTGACTTAAATGACTCCTCCCATTAGTACCCTATACTGATAGAAGAGAATCACTTTTATATAGTTAGCATATGTACGAGGCATCACCCTACCCTTGTGGAACTGATGACCTTGCATTGACAACAGGAGGCATTGCACGTCTTGTAGCCAGCTTGAAATAAAACAAATGATTGCATAACAGTTCAGATTTACTTACAAACACCTTGGTGAAAGTGATGGGGATAAAGTAGACATGTATTATATTTATTTGTTTAGACTTACGGGGGTCGGGGGAGCATATATCCTGGACGCTTATTGTTATTAGCCCTTAGTGACACTTACCATTTTTAAATGACTCAAGGAGAAGGAATATTTATTATTGAAATATAAATGCCTGTTGGAAAGTACAAAACATTACTGGGATCAATAGACCAAAAAGCAAGGGCTTCCCGCTAGTTTCTGGAGCCAGTGTCTTATAAAGTATCACCTCCCTAACAAAAGGATTTATCGGAAGAAACTGAGAGGCAGGCTTCTATGAAGCCTAAGTTAACTTTAGTGCTGCATAATGTATGCAAAGCACAGATTTCATAGTATATTTATAGCAAGATGGAATGTCTAATGACTTTCATTAAATGAAGACATCTCAGTCTTTTTGTGAACGGAAGAACCAAGTTTTCCTACAAGATACCTGCCTTGCATGTGGAAGCAAACAAACCAGCTTTCAGAATTGATACAGAACTGTGTAGTGGGAGTGCTTTGAATGTTCCTGTGTTTAAAAAGAAAGTGTGTTTCATAAAAGTAAACAATGGATCAGTAATGGAAATGGACCTATTTTTCCTCCATTGATCAAATCACTGAATAAAAAGCTAAAGCTATATTAACACAAGATAACTATTTTACCACCCATACTGCACTGAAACAAACTTGTTAAGGCCTATTTTTATTGCAATGGTCACTGTAAGAAAAATCATGTATCCAAACAAGCTCCTCTGTTTAGTTTGGAAATATGATTTGTGGATACTGGATAGAAATTTCCTCTCAGTTTTTAGTTCAAGGAACCATTATATGTGAATGTTTGCTACACCTGGATATTAAAATTAATCCCTATACTCAAAATGGGAAATACTTCAAATACTGCAATAAATTTTCTGGTGGGTGGTAAATATCCAGATTTTAATGGCACCCACTGCAGCCAGACCATGACCCATTTGACTTTACAGACTTCACAGACTTCTAGAAAAGAATTATAATGGCTGCTATGGTAGTACAAGCTATTCTTAGCTAGTCAGCACTATCTGCAGAAACAAACTGATTCACTTTGATTGCCACTCAGCAGGACTGAAGGTGGAAGTCATATGTAAATAGATGGGCTGGAAATGGATGCCTGTATTCATTAATCTTTCATTAGACTCAATCTCAAAATTACCCAAAGGTTTTACAAGGACTTTTCAAACTCTAATTTGGCCCCTGGCCTTTAAACAAAATGAAAGCTATTGATTGATGTTCTGGCCAGGATGCAAACGAGTCCATAAGCTCCTGAATCAGGTTTCATTGGTTAGATGCACTTTCTTAGGTCCGCTCAAGAGACCTACTAAAAATGAAAGTTACTATAAAGCTTCATTGTAAGGTTAATTTTGTGTTAAGTTTAACTAACAATGAAAGAATATTAAAACCAGACTTTTTTTTAATTTCCACAAACTTCCTGAACATTTGTCTCAAAATTCTTCAAAACTGAAAAACAAGGTTATAATTATAATAAACAGGTTTTCAAAGAACTAAATGAGATACATATTTAAATCTTCTGATTTAATAAAACATACTAAAAGATTTAGACACCTGGCCTCAGAATTTTGCTTAGTGACAAGTTAGTTACTCAGAGTCGCTTCTGAAAAAATAAATATTAATAATATGTACTGTAGTATCACTAGTGAAGGAACAAAAATAGGATCCTGATTTTGATAGTTGTTACTCTGTCCAAATTCAGAATTGCTTTACTGAATATAGTGGCTGTCTCCATATTATTTCTGTGAATTCACACCAGAGTAACTGAGATCAGATGTTGTCAATAACTTTTTAAAGCACTCAGCAGATGGCTTTTAGAAGGGATTTATTTTTTTTTGTGCAAGGCGGGGAGGAGGGTTGATGTGCATGGTTCATTAACCAATATAAAGGTTTGAAATGTGGTTCTACTTTGAAAAGTAACTATTTCAAAAATACTGCATCACAACGTTCCACACTCTGTTTTTTCACTGATTTCATGTCAAATGTCCACAGTTGAAAAATAAAAATGTCTGTTCTGCAAACTCAACCTGGAATCTGAAAATAAAGGTACATGAGTTTTGGCACTTGTACCATCACTAGTAATAAAGAATCTGCAGTACTCAGTTACTGCTGTGCAACCCTACAGTCCTCTTCAAATTATGTCCTCTGCTACACCTGTACTACTCTACTGAAAGTGGTACAATGGCACAGGTGTAGGCTTGTGGCTGCGTGCATAATCTGCAGATAGCAGGGCTTCCCAGTGGCCTGCAGTTGGAATTATGTTAAGAATTGTTAATAATGTGTGAGCTGGAACAGAATTTAGTTCAGCTGAGGTGGCTCTGCTATGCTAACAGAAGTAAAAAGCAGTGCAATCTTACTTTTGTCACTAAAGTACACAGTTGCAGCTCCAAATACAGAGCAGGGAGGTCTGCTAGGGAAGGAAACCCTATTTTTGCAAAGTCACTTTTTAAAGTAGAACCACACTTTAAATCAGACTAGTTGTCGCAGGATCACAGATCTGGCTTAAAAAATACAGACACCATAAAGCTATGTCTGAAATGGGTCATTCATTTGCAAAAAGCATTATAAATGTACAAAAATAAGCTTGCTATGAACAAATGAATTTCCATCATTGGGCAATGACACATCTGGTATTAGCACCACTTTAAGCTCTGACTAACACTGTGCCATTATAATACTTAGCTATCTCACAGGAGTGTCATGAAGACTACTAGTTCGATCTGTTAACAGTGGGAGACCTGGCAGGAACTGGCTCTAGACATCTGTCAAATGGACAATGAGCATGAGCAAAAGCTGACAGTGGAGAGGAAACACTCCATTTGTAGCACAAATGGTTGATCTGTTCCTCCTAACTGGAGTTTGTTGAGTCTTATTTAATGAAGAAGCGGCAGTCATCAGACTATGGTAACAGAGCCAAATCAGGATTGAGAGGATCCAGGATGGACTTTCTCTTCTTACTGGGCCAATGCTGAGCACTTAACTTTTGTAGAGGGGTTGCAAACAGGGGCAAGTGTTCAGCATTAAGGGAATAAAAGGGAGTATGAAATCAAGGGATGGGAGAAGAAAGGAAAACAATGTGCAAGCCATTGATTCTCGGCTTTGAACAATAAATAGAACGTGTGGAATGTGCTCTTGAATAATTATAGCACAGCTTGGTGTATTGACTGCTGCAAGGCCACAGGCAGTAGCATCTGTCTCCCAGAAGTATTGTTGATATGCAATAACATGTAACTTGGAGCATCTAATTGGGAGCTGAGGAGGGGAGGTGGGAGGATTAATTACACTTTTGAAAGTGGTACACTTAAATAAAACAAAGCAAAATAAACTCTTTTATAATAGATGATTTTCTCCATGAAAACCTTATTCACAAATGGCTATGCTGATCTGTTAGTAGGTTTTTAATTTCCATCTTTAAAGAATGAATATCCTGAAAATTCTCAGTTCTTTTTTAAAAAAGGATGTATCCTTGTCCCCGAGGTAATGGTATAGTGCAGGCCTTTTAGATTAGCAGCCAGGGCCGGTGCAACCACTAGTCAGACTAGGCAGCCGCCTAGGGCGCCAAGTGGTTAGGGGTGCCAAAAAGCGGTGCCTCCCCAATTTTTGTTAAACAGTGGAGCACAAGGCTGTTGCTGCTCCCCGCCTCCCGGCTCCAGAGGAGCCTCCCATGGTGCGGCCAGTCCCTCTCCCCTGTGGAGCAGCCGGTGGCGCAGCAGGGAAGGGCAGAGTCTAGCGCTAGCAGCTGCACCTTCTTCCGCAGGCGGAGACAGGCTCCTTGCCGCCCCGGGGTCTCTCAGCGGCGGCAGCAGGCTTGGGCACGGGGGAAGGGGCTGTCTGCCTGGGCCGTCGCTGAGAGCCCCAGGGGCGGCGGGGAGCCTGGCCAGGCCCGCAGCGCAGGGAAGAAGGCACAGCTGCACTCTGCTCTTCGGGTGGAGAAGCTGGGTGTCTACTCCACCTGCAAGGTACCTAGCTGGGCCGTGGGGAGCTGCACGGGCCCGCGGAGTGCAGGTGGGGTGGGCAGGTCCAGTCCCTGGTCTGGGGAATGATGTATGTGGGAGCAACCTGGGCACCCCTCCCCCAGCCAGCGCCACCCCCTCCAATACCCATCGACTAGTTACCTTCTCTCCTGTGCACCCCCTGCCCCAACAACCCACCCTGTCCTGCCACTTTTGCCTCTGGGCAACCTCCACCTGGCAACCCCCCCAAGCCAGCCACGGTCACCTTCACCCCTGCATCATCTCAAGACCCCCCCCATCACCTGCCATCTCCCTCCTGTCCACTTCTCCCTTGTGCAAACCCCTCCCTGCCACCTTCACCACCTTGCAACAACCCTGGGCACAGACACCCCTCCGCCTGCCAGCCCCTTGCAACAACCCCCCTTCTGCTCACTTCTCCCTTGTGCCATGCCCTCCCTGCCACTGCACCCCCTGCAATGAGCCCTTTTTGCCTCTGTGCAATCTCTTCCCTGCCACTACATCCCCGCCCCCTCCACCTCTTGGCCACCTCCATCCCCTGCAACAATCCTGTGCACCCCCCTCTCCGCCACCTTCACTCCCTGGAAGAGCCCCCATACGACTCCCTTTTTGCAGCCCCCCCCATAGCCCCTGCACTTTGTGAACATCTAGGCCCCTGGGGGAACTTGGTCGTAGGAAGGTGGGGGCTGGACATCGGGGGGGGGCGCAAGGTGGAAGTTATGCCTAGGATGTAAAATATCCTTGCACTGGCCCTGCAAGGTGCAAGGGAGATGGCCGGTGAGGGGGCGGGGTCTTGAGATGATGCAGGGGTGAAGGTGACCGTGGCTGGCTTGGGGGGGTTGCCGGGTGGAGGTTGCCCAGAGGCAAAAGAGGCAGGACAGGGTGGGTTGTTGGGGCAGGGGGTGCACAGGAGAGAAGGTAACTAGTCGATGGGTATTGGAGGGGGTGGCGCTGGCTGGGGGAGGGGTGCCCAGGTTGCTCCCACATACACCATTCCCCAGACCAGGGACTGGACCTGCCCACCCCACCGGCACTCCGCAGGCCCGTGCAGCAGTCAGAAGTTGGGGGTATGACTGCAACAGTAGCCACTTGAGTCAAATGATTTTGACAGCTGCCACATGACTGACTTTTGTAACCCAGCATTTCATGGGACTGAGGCAAAGAACTAAAACTTTTCTAGAAAGGCTGGCTGAACTCACTGAGCTGTTCATGTGTCTGGTTCAAGGACTCTGACTCCCGTCTCCTTTATTATCGTGAGAACATATGTCTCTTGAGAGTACAGCATATAAAACTTGGGCAATTGTTCATTTCTCAACAGTGGCTAAGAAACTGGGCACGTTCTGAGTTTTCTAGCTTCCATAGCTTTTGAGTTATGCCACCATAAATGTTAAAATTGGAACATTTGGAGAAAGTGTGTTGTTTTGTTTTTTCTTAATATGTACACATATTTCAGCCAGCTTTCTAGAAAAAAATCAGAGTTATGAATGTTTCAGAGTCATGAACAACCTCCATTCCCAAGGTGTTTGTAACTCTTAGGTTTTACTGTATATATCTACAGTGTAGTTCTTAGGATAGTTAGGAAGTTTTAGTTCTATTTTAAAAAAATATTTGGACTTCTTGTTTCCCCATTTTTTTCCTGTTTTTGGTACCGGGGTTTCAAGCTGTGTACTTCTTGCTCCAGGCTTATGCCAGTAAGCGACCCACACAACAGCTGTCTTAAGTTCTTGGAAGAGGCACACATGAACGACCAGTGCCAGATTTGCAGGGAGTTCAAATCTAGGATGAAGAATAGGGAGGCTAGTTTGAAATTCCTGCAGAGGGAAGCCACTGTCAGAGCCATCCCAGTCTGATTCAACATACATCCAACAGTAGTGGAATCCCAGTTCCATTCTCCCTCACCTGTACTGAGGAAGAAATACAAATCTTCCAGAGATGCACCAGCCAGGGGCAGGTCTCCACCCTCTAAATTTGGTAAGAAAGTCAAGACAGAATGGAGTAGAAATGCATCTGAAACCTAAGCACTCGTCCTCCAAATCCATGCTTAAGTCAGCGCAGTTGACTGTGGTGCCACAAAGGGTAACATCAAGCTTGGTGACGGAAGTAGCATAGTCAACTTCTTTGGCATTCTAACAAGAGACCATCTTGATGCTGACTACCCTGGAAGCCTACTAAGATGGTGTCACTCCACCCAGAATCTGGGTCCCAACACTCATCCCCGGCATTGACTGGATCAGCTCTGCCATGATCAGAGGAAAGGAAATCCTCCTCGTTGGACTTGGAGGTGGGATCATATGTATTTCAACCCCAAAGCAGGACCCACAAGTCTCCACTCAGATCCTGTGTTCCTACCAACCATGTGACCTTAAATTGGACCTCCCATAGGAATGTGGTGAGGACAATGGGGCTCTTCTTTGTATCAGTGGCTGTTTTGGAACCCTTGGGGATTTGCCCCAGCTTCCAGATCTCCCCCCTAGCGTGCATACTCGGTGCCCTCTTCTAGAAGGGCTGAGTCTATGCACCAAGTGACTCTGTCCCCAAAGTCTGGAACTGGTCCCAGTACTGAGCATCAGGAGGAGGTTCCAGAGACAGAGCTACAGCTGTCAGAGGAGATTCTATCCCTTCCAGTTGTGTAGTCCACTTTCTCCACGCCAGACAAGACTGTTTAAACCAGCATGATTTCACTTCCTCCTGATGATTTTAAGTTTTATCAAGAGTTGCTAAAGAGAGTGGCTGTAGTCTTAAGGATACAAATTAAAGAGGTCAAGGAGTTTTCACATCAGGGCCGGCTTTAGGACGTGCGGGGCCTGATTTGAAAGAGCTGCTGCCAAAATGCAGAAGATAGCGGCGACAATTCAGCAGCAGCTCAATTGGTTGCCGTTGTTTCCGGCAGCACTTCAGCGGAGGGTGTGGGGCCCCTCTTCTGGATGCTGCGGGGCCCTCGTAGGTGCGGGACCTGATTCCCGGGGATCAGAGGAATCACTCTAAAGCTGGCCCTGCTTCACATCACCTAGTTGACATTTCATCATTGGTGGAAAGCAAAAGAGTCCTGTGGCACCTTTAAGACTAACAGATGTATTGGAGCATAAGTTTTCATGAGTGAATACCCACTTCGTCAGATGCATGTGACCCATCATTGGTGGGTCTCTCTTCAGATTAGCTCAGCTAATTAACAAGGCAATACTAGAGCCTGTAAAGGCTCTATGGCAGACTCCATCTTTACTGCCTCTCACCTCAAAAAGGGCAGAAAGAATTATGTATTCTTGCAAGATTTTGACTACCTTTATACTCATCCGTCACCAGGTCTCATTAGTCGTAACAGAGGCTAAAGAGAAAAAGCATTAACGGCAGCAGCAGGCTGCCACTCCCAAATCAAAGGACACTAGAAGGCTGGACTTATTTGGCAGAAAGGTTTATTTAATAGGGAATTTGCAGCTGTGTATCACTAATAGGCTCTGCTGGAGTAATATGATTCTAATTTGTGGGTCTCCATGAAAAAGTTCAGAGAGCTGCTCCTGAAAAACACCAGACAGGAGTGCTCTTCCCCAGTCAGTAAGGGCAGATTAGTCAGAAGAACATTGCTGCAAGTGGTGCTGGAGCACCAGACTCAGCAGCTAGAAGAATGGCCACACATAGACCATCCTGGCTGCAGGCTTCTGCCCTTCCATGTGAAGTACAGAGCACTATCCAGGACATTCCATTTGAGGGTCCTTCACTATTCTTGGAACAGATGGATAGCAAATTCCATGGGCTTAAGGACATTAAAGTCACCCTGAAGTCTTTAGGCCTGTACACTCCTGCTCCAGTCAGGAAGCACTATCAGCCACAGCAGATGCACCAATTTTCCATCTCTCCTCCTAGGCAGGACTTATTAAAAAAGAGGTCCCAGGGATATAGGTGTAGGTCCCCACTTCTGCTGCTTCGGTTGTGGCTCCAGGCCCCTCAAGACACTAGGAACCGCAAAGCAGTCATTGTGATGGGCCAGTAAAGGTCAACGAACCATTCTCCATATCTCCTGAAGAACCCTCCCCCAACACACACATACCTTCTCAAACCATCTGTCCCACATCCACAGAGCTTGCTTCAGACTAGTGAGTCTTGAGCACTGTAGAAGTGGGATGTACTTTCCAGTCTGCTTCTATGCCTCCCTCCCCACCACTTTTTAGGCACCACTCTCATGAGACTACTCCTACCCCTCCTTCCCCATCCCTCTTCAGGGACCACTCCTTACTGAGTAAGTTCAATTGCTGCTTTGCTTCAGAGCCATAAAGGAAGTTCTGCGTAGTCTGAGAGGGAAGGGTTTTATTCCTGATATTTCCTAATATCAAAAGCAAAGGGGAGGGGGGTCTTAGAACAATTTTAGACCTGTATCAACTCAACAAATTCTTTAAAAGGATAACGTTTTGCAAAGTAACCCTAGCTTCTATTATCTCTTTCCTGAATCCTGGGGACTGGTATGCTGCCCTTGACTTAAAACATGCCTACTTCCACGTGGCAATCAATCAAGCTCACAGGAAGTATCTTCCAATTTCTGGTAAATCAGAATCATTACCAGTTCACTGTACTGCCTTTCGGCCTGTCAGCGCCTCCCAGGGTCTTTACAAAGCTAATGGACAGGGCCGGTTCCAGGCACCAGCGAGGAAGCAGGTGCTTGGAGCGACCAATGGAAAGGGGAGGCACGTCTGAGTCTTTGGCGGCAATTCGGCAGCAGGTCCCTCAGTCCCTCTCTTCCTCTTTGAGCTTCTGCCAAAGTGCTGCTGAAGAGGAAGACAGGGAGCAAAGGACCCGCCGCCGAATTGCCGCAGAAGAATGAAGCGGCGCAATTGAGCTGCTGCCAAAGTGCCACAGATCGGCTTTATCTTTTTTTTTTCTGCTTCGCCGCTTGGGGCAGTAAAAAAGCTGGACCCAGCCCTGCTCATGGTGTAGTAGCTGTAACAAATCAGTGAATGAGAAAGGAATAAAACTTTAATAAAACAAACTGGAGAACTTCTATAGGGAGTTGCTGCAAACAGCCATGTGAGGTTCCCAACCCCCAGCTCCAAGGCAAATCTCCAAATTCCCAACACTTTCCCTTATGAAAGAGCATCTCCGAATCACAGTCTTTCATAAACATATCTCTACATATCCTCCCTTAAAGAAAAAGAAATTAATTGTGTGTGTATATATATACAGTTAACAACTATCTAATAACACATGCATTAAATTCTCAAGCCATGTAGTACATTTCCATATACCCAATGTGTCAACTACCTAGAAAGGAGAGGTTACCAGCACATCACTTTTGAGTGAGTCTATACCATTCACTTTCTTTAAATACCCATTCTCCAGGCAGGTTAGCAAGTCTCTATGAGTCTTTCAGGACATTTAATCTCCTGCTCTGATCTTCTCAGCCTTTCATTAGAGTCTGAGTTGTTCTCTTATTGCTTAACAGTTTCTCCTTTATGCACTGATGATAAAGAGTCAGTCAGATGGGAAATGTCAGAGGCCACCTCAGCTGTCAATGGGTTGGAATTTTCTGGGATTACTCATAGATCCCTTCAGTTACATCAAAATGTACCCCACTGGTCTGTCCAGACTACGTAAGTCCTTGCACGCAGCTGTTCTTTAATGGTACCCCTTTGGCCCCAAGTATTAGAGATGTGATTCCTCAGGCACACTCTAGCACTTGGGTTAAGAGATGGGACATCACAGGCCCTTTTGTCAAAATAATATTTCTGCTTCCACTTCTGATTTTCTTTCATCTTCAGTATGGTTGCATTGTTATGAGATTTCACCAGGTTATCAGTAATTGGTAAATTAGATCTCATCCTTCTTCCCATTAACAGCTGAGCTGGAGAAAAGCCATTCTCCAAGGATGTACTTCAATAAACCAATAAAGCTTTATACAGATCACCCCAACTGTCAAAAGTCTTTTTCATAAGGTTATTTATGATCTGTATAGACCTTTCCACAATCCATTTGATTGGGACTAATTTGGACTTGATGTTTTGTGATGAAAATCCCAATCTATGGCAAATGCCCTAAAATTTGCACTGGAAAATTGCAACCCATTATCACTAACACTTCATCTGGAATTCCATTTCTGGAGAAGATTCCCTTCATGTCAGCTATCACAGATTTACTATTAGTACTGTGCAGTGTGCAAATTTCTGGATGCAGAGAATAATAATCTGTGACTATTAAATAATCCTTTGATTGCCAGGTAAATAAGTCAGTGCTGACTTTCTTATTAGGTTTTGTGGAACTGGATGAGGTCTCAGTGGCTCTGCCTGTTGGCATGGCTCATATTTCAAGCATGAAAAGCAGTTTCCTACCACATTCGTGATATCGTGATTGATCCACAGCCAATACAGCACCTCTTGTGTTTGTTGTTTGCACTTTTTAATTCCCAAATGACCCTCGTGGCTCTTCTGTAACATTTCTTTTTGGAGACTCATTGGAATTACAACTTTGCTGCCCTTGAAAGTAACCCCATCCATTACAGTAAGTTCGTGTCTGCAATTCCTATAATCTCTTATACTTGGACATCAACTGCTCATTTTTTCAGGCCACCCTTTAATTATCACTTCTTTAAGGATTCCCAATGATTCATCTTTCTCCATTTTCCCACTTATTTGTCGCAGTTTCCTGTTAGCTAAGGGAATTGAATTTACAATCAGATCTACATAGGCTTGCACCTCTGTCTCTAAAGTCTTCTCTGGTTTAGTGATAGCTACTGGTCAGAAAAGTGCATCGAAAGTGCATCTAACACGAATTGACCAGCCATGTAGGTCACAACCAAATCATACTTTTGCAGCTTTATCATAATTCTTTGAATTCTTAAGGCACAGTCATTCAGTGGTTTGCTAAATAACGCTATCAGGAGCTTGTGGTTCATTTCAACTTCCACTGTCAACCCATAAATATACAGATTGAATCTCTCACAGACAAACCATATTCCTAAAAGCTCTTTTTCGATCTGTGTGGATCTGGTTTCTGCCTCAGTCAGTGATTTGGATACATATGCCATTAGTTGCCAACAGCCCTCATGTGTCTGTAAAATCACTGCACCTAACCCAGACTGTGAAGCATCTGCTGAAATTTTATTTGGCCTTCCGATGAATAGATCTTCAACACTAGTTCTTGTATCAGCTGTTTTAAACCTTCTTTCCCATGTTTCTCCCTGTTCTGCACCCCAATACCATCAATTTTTATTCTCTAGGAGTTTTCTCGAAGCTGCTCCTTTAGTATCATAGAATCACAGACTATCAGGGTTGTAAGGGACCTCAGGAGGTCATCTAGTCCAACCCCCTGCTCAAAGCAGGACCAACACCAACTAAATCATCCCGACCAAGGCTTTGTCAAGCCTGATCTTAAAAACCTCTAAGGAAGGAGATTCCACCACCTCCTTAGGTAACCCGTTCCAGTGCTTCAAATAGATAAATTACATATGAATTTTCCAAGATAATTAACCATTTCCAGGAAGCACTTGACATCTTTCTGTGATTGGAGACATGGTATAATTTCAATCACAGGCACTGACTTTCAGGTTTCCCCGGGAGTGCTCCACCCCCACTCAGCCTTGAGGCCCCACCCCCACTCTGCCCCTTCCCCCAGTGCCCCACCCTTGCTCCACCTCTTTCTGCCCTTGCTCCTCCCTCTCTCTCCAGAACCTCCTGTCTGCCACCAAACAGCTGATTGGCAGTGGCCTGGAGGTACTAGAGGCCAAGGGGAGGATCTGATCAATGAGGCCCGCCAAACAGCTAATCAGAGTGTGGCTGCTGGTGGGTGCTGAGCACCCACTATTTTTTTTCTATGAGTACCCATGGAGTCAACCCTGTGATTTCAATTGCTGAAGTCTTCCTCTTATCAGGTTTTACACCTTCATTGGAAATAATGTCCTCAACAAAACTCAGTTCTGTAACCCCTAAAACACATTTCTCCCTATTTAGTTTGAGGTTTGCAGCTCTAGTTGCATCCAGGACTTCCTGAAGTCTATAATCATTCTCCTCTTTCGTTTAGCCCGATAATGATATCATCCTTTGAGGTGTCAACATCATTAATAAGTTCATAGATCATATGTATGGTTGCAGCACACTTCTGGTACTGAAGCTATGCTGAAGGGTAAATATAAAGTATTAAATGTGCATAGCTTTGAGCTTTCTTCAGTTAACTTTAGCTGCCAAAACCCTGAGGATGCATCCAATTTACTGAAAAATAGAGCATTTGCAAACTGAGTCATAGTCTCTACTCTGCTTGGTAGTTTGAAATGTTCTCTTTTTACAGCCATGTTGAGGTCTCTGGGATCTAAGCAGATGTGTAACTGGCTGTTATTTTTCTCCATGATGACTAGCATGCTCATGCATTCTATGGGCTCCTCATTTTTTTGTATTACTTGCATTGCTTCCATCCTTGCAAGCTCAGCCTTGGGTTTATCACAGAGTACAAAAGGCACATTTCTACATTAATGGATAACTGGAGGGACCTTACTGTTTATCTGGATTGTATGTTCATCCTGCAAGAAATCCAGCCCTTGAAACAGGTCATGATAGTCCCAAAAGGGTGCCTCGTAGCCAAGTTCGGTATGATCTAGTTTTACAACATTGAGTTTCTCGCATGCATCCAGGCCTAAAATTGGTGTCACCTTTTTTGGCACTACAATGAATGGGAGCCTGAACATGGTGTTTTTATGGTTGTTATTAGCAATGCACCTCCCTTTCACTGGTATATTTGCTCCAGAATAACCAGTTACTTTTATTTTTGTTGAACTCAGTTTTGGTCTTATTTTCAGTCTGTCATAATCTTGTTCAGACAAAATATTAACTTGAACTCCTGTGTCCAGTTTCAGTGAAATAATTGTTCCATTCACTGTCATAGGCAGTATGCAATCCCTCTCATTAGGCTTGGTAGATCCCAGTAAATCTATGAAAATCTCCTCAACCAGATTGTCTTTAACTGAATGTACTTGACTTTTCTGCATTTGGGATCTGGAGCATTTTGCAAAATGATTATTTTTCCCACATTTATGACAGAGTTTCCCAAAGGCAACACATTGTTTGGGGGCATGCTGTGATCCACACCTTCCACATAACCATCTGTACCCAGTCTTCCCCCTAGGAGTGGTTTTCATGTAGATTGGTAACACTTTCTGATTTGACCTATTCTGGCTATATTCTTAAGTCAGTAAATGAATAACACCTTTTGGTGAATTCAGCCCTTTGGCTTGTGCTTTCAGAGTTTCTGCTGCCCTGCACATTTGGAGAGATTTTTCTAAAGTTAAATCTCCTTTATGGAGCAGTCTCTCTCTCAACACATTGTCTTCATGCCACAAATGATTCTGTCTCTGATTTAGTTGGAGATTGGTCCTGCTTTGAGCAGAGGGTTGGACTAGATCAGTGGTTCTCAAACTGGGGCCGCCGCTTGTTCAGGGAAAGCTGCTGGTGGGCCAGGCCAGTTTGTTTACCTGCCGCGTCTACAGGTTCGGCCGATCATGGCTCCCACTGGTTGTGGTCGCCGTTCCAGGCCAATGGGGGCTGCCGGAAGGGCAGCCAGCACGTCCCTCGGCCCGTGCCATTTCCTGCAGCTCCCATTGACCTGGAGCGGCAAACCATGGCCAGTGGGAGCCCTTCCAACCCTGAGATTCTATGATTCTATGATTCAGAGACTCTATCAACTTACAAAGTCACAGGTCTAAATGAGTTTCTTTAATTCTGTGACATGCAGTGTTTCTCAAATTTAGTCATTATTTTACTTAACTTCATGCTTTCACGTTCTTCAAACTTAAAGTTATTATAAATATCCAAAGGTGATTTCACTTTATCGTTTTTCTTTTCTGCCCCTATGGCTGCCAAATACAATTCAAATCTTTGTCAGAAGTTTTTCCAGTTATCTGCAACATTGCCTGACAACTGAAAGCTGGAAGGAGGTTGCAACAGATCTATTTTGACTCCCCCACCTCTTAAACTAGTCAAGCTACTATTGCGCTCACTAAACACACACAGAAGCCTCTGTGCCTGGCACTTCACGTGCTTCTCTGGTGCCTCCCTTTGTCTCTGCTTTCCATTGCAAACACAACAGTTAACTTAAAAATCATCACAGTTTCCTTCTCATTTGGCACTTTTGACACCATGTAATGATCTTGAGGTTCTTTAAATAACAAACCAGTGAATGAGAAAGGAATCAAATTTTAATAAAACAAACTGGAGAGCTTCTGTAGTGAGCTGCTGCACACAGCCACATGGTGTTCCCAACCCATGCCTTCATGGCACATCTCCAAATTCCTATAGTCACAACACTGTCTCTTATGAGGGCGTGTCTCCAAATCACAATATTTCATAATACTCCAAAGATCAGGAGTGCAGGTTTACCCCTACCTAGATGACCAACTTGTCAAGGGACGGTTCAAACACCAAGCACAGAGCAGTGTTGCCCTGATCCAGTCAACAGCCAATGTTCTGGGACTGTTTAATTAACACAGAAAAATCTGTTCTCTCCTCAGTGCAAAAGATAGAGTTTATTGGGGCTGCTCTAGACTCATCTCAAGCAAGGACCCTTTTTCATGGATTCCAAGTTCCAGGCAATTTGATCAATTGTCATCGGTTTGAAGGCTTACCTGGTCACAACAGCATGAAACTTTTGAAGCTTCTGGGCCACATGGATTTTTGCACCTATGTGGTTCAATATACCAGATTGTGACTCAGAACTCTGAAGGGCTGGCTGGCATCAGTCTACTCAGCAAGCTGCCATCAGCTGGACTCCATGTTAAGACTGCCCTCCCATATCCTTCCCTCCCTAAACTGATGGACAGATCTAGTCAATGTATAGGTAGATATTCTGTTTGCCTTCCCACAACTGAATCTCACACTAGTGACAGATGCTTCAACCCTGGTATGGTGATCCCATCTCGCTTCTCTACAAATACAGTGTCTATGGTCTGTCTATCGGTGTCAGGGAACTGAAAGCTGACAGACTGGCATCGCATTTCTGCCACAGATCAGAAGAAGCAGCTTGTTAGTTCTCAAAGACAACCTGGTGGCAATATTTTATTTCATCAAGGAGGGGAGCCTGCTCTTCTCCACTCTGTGAGGAAATGACTCTACTCTGGGATCTCTGCATTGCCAACTTGGTAAATCGAGAATGCTCTGGGACTGTTTAATCAACACAGAAAAATCTGTTGTCTCCTCAGTGCAAAAGATAGAGTTTGTTGAGCATGCAGAATAACCTAATGGACAACCTGAGTAGATCATTTACAAGTCACCACAAGTGATTTATTTGCCAAGATGTGGTCAGCTACATCTTCCAGTGTTGGGGGTTTCCCCAATTAAGCCTATTTTAGACAAAGTCCAACAGAAAGTTTAAACAGTTCTGCTCCCTATGGGACCACAGGCTGGGTTCCATGACAGATTCCTTTTTGCTGACATGATCAAGCATGCTCCTCTTTGCTTTTCCATCAATTCCATTCATTAACAGGGTATTGCTAAGCATAAGACAGGACCAGACCAGAATCAAATATATAGCTCCGTCGTGGGCTGTCAGCAATAGTTTTCCACTCTCCTGGTGCTGTCAGTGAAACCTCCAATTTCACTTCTGCTGGATTAGGACCTAATCTCCCAGGACCACAGTCGCCTTCTTCACCTGAGCATACAATCCCCTTGCTTAATTGCAGGGATACTCCACAGCTAGAAACTATAAAGCCATCTTGCTTCAAAAGAGTTCAAAAGATCCTGCTAAATAATAGAAAGCCTTCTACAAAAGCTACTTACCTTGCTAAATAGAGGCATTTCTTCATCTGGTCTCACGAGTATGGGGTATCACAGAGGAGTTCTTCATATTCTTGGCTACTTATTATAGGCTTATTTCAAAACTCATGATCGTACTCCAGGCTATCCTGCAGATTAGTCTCTCTGTGGTCCACTGATATTCAATCTTCATACCAAGTCTTTGGTATCTCTCTTGGTCATCTTCTGTCCACAATCATTGCAAGAGCTATCCTTCTGATATAGCTCTCAAGTGTCGGCTGGATATGCCCATATCAACGTAGTCTGGCCTGCAACAACTTGTCTTCAGCTGGAGTGACCCACATTAGGCTCCTTGCAACTTCATTTTGTTTCCTATCAGAGGGTGTCCAACCATTTGACCATCTCAACATCTTCATTTCCATGGTGATGAGCATGCTGATTTCCTGTCTTGTAGCTGGCCAAGTCTTGGTTCCAAACAGTAAGATGGCTTGAATTACAGTTTTATACACTCTGCCTATTAACTTTATTGGCATCTTTTTGTCACAGAGAACTGGGATCAGCTCCTGCTATTTGCACCAAGCAACTTAATTCCACTCAAGAAGGTACCATTATCAGCAACCACTGATCCTACGTATTTAAATTCTTTCCCTGTTCTAAGCTCTCTGCCTGTGATATTCTTGATGGTGAATCCTCCTCCTGCAGTTATTATAGGCTCGGTTTTATCAACATTCACTCTAAGTCCAGCCTTCTCCAAACTATGTTGCCACTGTTCAAAGTTGGTTTGCGAATCTTCCTCACAAATCACTAGGTCATCAGCAAACAGCATATTCCAAGGCAGTTCCCTTCATATATTCTCACTTATCACATCCATGACAACTGCCAATCCCTGATGCAGGTTAACATTTACCGGAAATTATATATTGTAGCCCCATTTGGTTTTGACAGTCTCTCCATCATACAAATCCTGAATAAAATGGTCTTATCCTTCTAGCACAAACTTCCGATTGCAGACTAGGTCTCTTGGCACACTGTTGTATGTCTTCTCCATGTCCACAAAGACTGTTTGTACTGTGACAGACCCAAATCAGTGGGGTACAGAAGTCTAGTAGAGGGCAAATATACTGGTCACTGGATGAGTAGTTTTCTGTTCCCTGAGTGACCACAGCAGGGGCTGCACTAGAGTAATCAGGAACCTGCTAGAACCTATTAAGGCAGACAGGCTCTTTAGAACACCTGCAGCCAATCAAGGCAGGCTAATCAGGGCACCTGGGTTTAAAAAGGAGCTCACTCCAGTCGGGTGTGGGAGAGCCAGAGGAGAGGAAGTGTGTGTGAAGAGCTTGGAGCAAGAGGCACAAGGAGCTGAGAGTGAGAGGGTGTTCTGCTGGAGGACTAAGGAGTATAAGCGTTATCAGACACCAGGAGGAAGGTCCTGTGGTGAGGATAAAGAAGGTGTTTGGAGGAGGCCATAGGGAAGTAGCCCAGGGAGTTGTAGCTGTCATGCAGCTGTTACAGGACGCAATATAGATAGCTGCAATCCACAGGGCTCTGGGCTGGAACCTGGAGTAGAGGGTGGGCCCAGTTCCCCCCTCAAACCTTCCAACTCCTGATAAGACACAGGAGGAGTTGACCCAGACTCTGGGGAAGATCACTGAGGTGAGCAAATCTGCCAATAAGTGCAGTACCCACCCAGGTAGAGTAGGAACTTTGTCACAGTACACAGTGGCCATCTCTATTCCCTGAACTTGTTCATGACTGCAATTATGGCATCAATTTTGCTCCTTCCTAGCAATAATTCATATGATGCTTCCAAATTTCAAGCATTTTACTCAGATACTTTTCAATAAACTTCTCCCATATGCTTATAACATGTGATGTCATCTTAATTGAGTGATCACCACACAATGTAATAATCTAAACTGATTTAATTAAACAGTAAAAGTTTGTATTTAAGAAAGACCCTAATAGCCACAGCACTTCCTCTAGATATTTTCTCCTGTAGACAGCAGCATCACATCTGTTTTACTTGGGATGACCCTAAACCATTTTTCTTTCCTCCATATCAAAGCTTCTGTACTTGCTATTAAGTACAGAAACTGCATCTGTGTTCAGTGACAGGGAGATGTAAATCTGAACAAATCATTCCCACATTGATGACTAGAGTTGAACAAATAATTGAATTTTGACTTTTTCTGATGTCAAAATGTTCATAAAGCAGAAAGCCTACAAGGAGTGGAAGAAGGGTGGGATTAGCAAGGAAAGCTACCTTAGTGAGGTCAGAACATGTAGGGATAAAGTGAGAAAGGCTAAAAGCCAAGTAGAATTGGACCTTGCAAAGGGAATTAAAACCAATAGTAAAAGGTTCTATAGCCATATAAATAAGAGGAAAACGAAGAAAGAAGAAGTGGAACCTCTAAACACTGAGGATGAAAAGGAGGTTAAGCATAACCTAGGCATGGCCCAATATCTAAGTAAGTACTTTGCCTCAGTCTTTAATAAGGCTAATGAGGAGCTTAGGGATAATGGGAAGATGACAAACGGGAATGAGGATATGGAGGTGGATATTACCACATCTGAGGTAGAAGCCAAACTTAAACAGCTTAATGAGACAAAATCGGAGGGCCCAGACAATCTTCATCCAAGAACATTAAAGGAACTGGCGCATGAAATTGCAAGCCCATTAGTGAGAATTTTTAATGAATCGGTAAACTCAGGGGTTGTACCATACGACTGGAGAATTGCTAACGTAGTTCCTATCTTTAAGAAAGGGAAAAAAAGTGATCCGAGTAACTATAGGCCTGTTAGTTGGACATCTGTAGTATGTAAGGTCTTGGAAAAAATTTTGAAGGAGAAAGTAGTTAAGGACATTGAGGTCAATGGTAATTGGGACAAATTACAACATGGTTTTACTAAAGGTAGATCATGCCAAACCAACCTGATCTCCTTCTTTGAGAAGGTGACAAATTATTTAGACAAAGGAAATGCAGTAGACCTAATTTACCTCAATTTTAGTAAGGCATTAGACACGGTTCCACATGGGGAATTATTAGTTAAATTGGAAAAGATGGGGATCAATATGAAAATTGAAAGGTGGATAAGGAACTGGTTAAAGGGGAGACTACAACGGGTAGTGCTGAAGGGTGAACTGTCAGGCTGGAAGGAGGTTACTAGTGGAGTTCCTCCAGGATCGGTTTTGGGACCAATCTTATTTAACCTTTTTATTACTGACTTTGGCACAAAAAGCGGGAATGTGCTAATAAAGTTTGCGGATGACACAAAGCTGCGGGGTATTGCTAACACAGAGAAGGACCGGAATATCATACAGGAAGATCTGGATGACCTTGTAAACTGGAGTAATAGTAATAGGATGAAATTTAATAGTGAAAAGTGCAAGGTCATGCACTTAGGGATTAATAATAAGAATTTTAGATATACATTGGGAACGCATCAGTTGAAGCAACAGAGGAGGAGAAAGACCTTGGAGTATTGGTTGATCACAGGATGACTATGAGCCGCCAATGTGATATAGCCGTTAAAAAAGCTAATGCGGTTTTAGGATGCATCAGGTGAGGTATTTCCAGTAAAGATAAGGAGGTGTTAGTACCGTTATATAAGGCACTGGTGAGACCTCACCTGGAATACTGTGTGCAGTTCTGGTCTCCCATGTTTAAGAAGGATGAATTCAAACTGGAACAGATTCAGAGACGGGCTACTAGGATGATCCGAGGAATGGAAAACCTGTCATATGAAAGGAGACTCAAAGAGCTTGGCTTATTTAGTCTAGCCAAAAGAAGGCTGAGGGGGGATATGCTTGCTCTTTATAAATATATCAGAGGGATTAATATTAGGGAGGGAGAGGAATTATTTAAGCTTAGTACCAATGTAGACACAAGAACAAATGGGTATAAACTGGACACTAGGAAGTTTAGACTTGAAATTAGATGAAAGTTTCTAACCATTAGAGGAGTGAAGTTCTGAAACAGCCTTCCAAGGGGAGTAGTGGGGGCAAAAGACATATCTGGCTTGATAAGTTTATGGAAGGGATGGTATGATGGGATAGCTTAATTTTGGCAATTGATCTTTGATTATCAGCAGATAAGTATGCCATGTGGGCGGTGATGGGATGTTGGATGGGATGGGATCTGAGTTACTACAGAGAATTATTTCCTGCTGGCTCGTGAGTCTTGCCCACATGCTCAGGGTTTAGCTGATCGCCATATTTGGGGTCGGGAAGGAATTTTCCTCCAGGGCAGATTGGCAGAGGCCCTGGAGGTTTTTCACCTTCCCCTGCAGCATGAGGCATGGTCACTTGCTGGTGGATTCTCTGCAGCTTGAGTTCTTCAAACCACAATCTGAGGACTTCAGTAACTTGGACATAGGTTAGAGGTTTGTTATAGAAGTGGATGGGTAGGGTTCTGTGGCCTGCTTTATGCAGGAGGTCAGACTAGATGATCACATTGGTCCCTTCTGACCTAAAAGTCTATGAGTCTATGAGGTAAGCAGATAGTGAGAAACTGATGTATTTGAAATTATTGTGAATTTATTTAGGACTTTTTTTTCCTCATAGAATAGTTCACTAACACTTCTGTGAATATTGAAATGTCAACATTTGCATTGTATTTATTAGTTACATAAGTCTTGTGGTACTGTCTGTTTCCTGATTGACTAATTTATATATATAACCATCACATTTCAAATATTATAACTGAATATAAATGCTAACTATGCATTCTGTGACTATTGGAGCTTTAAAATCCACTTTTTGCAAGTGTTCAATCTTATAAAGTTTGACCCCTTGAATAGTCCTGAAAAACAAAGAAAATAAGTGTGTAAACAAAGTAGAAGTGAAATGTTTCTAGTTCAACATGCACATAGGGGTTTTCCATTATTCATATAGCTCTGTTGCTGACTCTACTGGCCAAAACATTTCACTCTCTCACCTAATGGTGTATATGTCCATTTCAGAGTAGGGGTGACAAGATAGAAACTGCAGTGAGATCACTTTTCACTGACTGAAAGGGTCATAGTGGCATAAATGAGCCTTTAAAAGCCACAGTTTCAGACCAGGGAGAATTAATTCCTTTGGTGGAGGCACAGAAGAAGACAGCCTTGCAGCTGTCTTTTGAGGACTCCCTCATGAACCCTGGTTTAGGGGCCATGCCAGGGCAGAGCTAGAGTGGGATTGGCATGTCAACAGCTGTGCCACAGCACACTGGGGATTCTGAGCAGCATTGCAGCCCATAGGGCAGGCTTGAAAGGCTGACATAACTTAGACAGGCCCCTTGGGCTACCTAGATGAGGCTGGGGACCTTTCCATCCTCTGGAGCAGCTAAGTAAAGGTGACTTAATGCAGCCCTAACTCTTGCCTCCCTCTGAGTTCTGTGCTGCACCTCTTAACGATGCAGCACAGAAACCGTTCAACTTTTCCTCTCCTCACTCCAAACATTTACAACTTTGATTTTTTTATCCCCACTGTGCTATGTTTTGAAAACTGTTATAATGCTTACACAGAACCTCTTCAGAAGGAGTGTTGTGGCTACAATGGTACAACACAAAGCACTGATTCTGTAGCTGAATCTAATTTGCAGCCCTGTCTATATCATTATTGGAAATATCTGTTGTTTGTCTCAATTTGTACTCTGGATGTGTGATTACATGGGTTGCCTGTGCTTCTGACAAGTACTGTACAAGTGTCGGAGCCTGCTTCATTTCCTGCTAGGCAGTAAGACTGGGAACTACCGAAACAAAATATAAAAGCCTTAGTGTCACTACAGACTAAGAATCTTGGGAATGAAATCTCTGCATTCTTCACTCTTTGTAAAAAAGATTTTGCATGTTTTTCCTTGAAGGATATTTTGGGCTTTTCAGAAGTTAGTAAGGCCTAACAGACCAAAAACACCATGTTCTCTTGTAGTGAAGCATTACCACATGCTGCCTGCTTCCATGAATTTAAATCTCTGCTGGACATTCAAGGCTACAAAGAATACACTGAGTTTCAGATCACACTTGTTTTTGCTTGGACTGATGCTCTTCTATGCCAGTGAAGACTTTTGTCATGATCCTGTTGACAACTGTTTAGGGAGAAAACTTATTTTATTGTAGCTAGGCCAAGCAGATGCAGACAAATAGAAACAATAGGGCTGGGGAGTTCTGAAATACAGAAGATATAAAAAGAAAATGATACTGCTGCCTAAATAAGGAAACATGTATTTGCCTGATACTGCTGTCTAAATAAGGAAACATGTATTTGTATCTTTCATTAGTTTTCTATCATGATTTTTGGAACTGGTTACTTAGTAACAGACTGCATTTAGCTCTATTGATCACATTTTGGAGGAATAGATGCAATTAAGTCTTTCATTGCTATATATAATGCAAAGACATGTAAGCAATAACATTATGATGTGGGCATTGTTTTTGACAATATGTGAAAAATGGAACATTAGTGGCTTGAAATGAAGCTAAATGTGGCTAGCAGACCAGTTCTGTTGTTACAGATAATGGAATCACTCACTTTAGAGGTATTTTATTACAATTTTAAATTTAAAAACTTGAAAATATTGTTTTTAGAGGGTTTGAGTTCATTTTTTCAGCTTTTGGGCATCCATTTTCAAACTGATTAAAAAGCAAAGGAAGTATGAGTCAATGCCCAAAGATAAGCCTGCCACTTGAACAGTTACTCTGCTGTATGTACTGACTGAAAAAGATAGAATTTCAAAATGTTGCTTCTAATTGTTAACAAGCAACTTTGCATGCAGTCACTGGCATGTACATTTTGTACACTCTAATGTGTATGCCTAAGTGACAGATTTCATGCATAACAACTTTTCAGCAAGAAATTAAAATGCATGTTATAAATTTGTGTGCATGAGGAATAACACATGAAAACTGAGTACACAAATTATTTCTAGCTCCTTTTATAGTATATCTGTCACAATATTACTCAGGTTCTATTTACATGAGTAAAGTTGCATGTGTATGAAGATATGCTAGGTTGGGACCACTTTGAGAAAAGTAGTCTTGTAGATTAATAATTATTTAATCTTTATAGATTGAGAAATTTACTAGTGTTCCTTAATATCTCAGAAGTGTACCACAGCACAGAAGTCCATAGACATTGATAGTACTCAGAATTCTCTCTTTAGCTGAAATTTCTCATAGACTCTAAGGTCAGAAGGGACTATAGTGATGATCTAGTCTGACCTCCTGCACATTGCAGGCCACAGAACCTCACCTGCCCACTCCTGTAATAGACTCCTAACCTCTGGCTGAGTTACTAAAGTCCTCAAATCATGGTTTAAAGATTTCAAGCTACAGATAATTCACTATTTACATTAGTTAAAACTTACAAGTGATATGTGCCCATGCTGCAGAAAAAGGCAAAAAACCCACAGGGTCTCTGCCAATCTGATCCATCTAGTAGTTTGAGTAGAGAACCATCACTTTTTCACCCAGCCTTCCCCTTCCTGCCACAAATCCCCAACTGCCCAAGGGGAGCCCCATGGGATCCAGGACAGGGTGGGAATGTCCAAGGTGATGGCTGTTTCTCCCCTCCATGTAGGAAAGAATCTGCATGGTGCAGTCAAGTAACAGTCCTTCCACATTATTATTGTCCAGATGATCTTGGCTCAAAATATCTACTTTGTGTACTTCATTTAAATGATCAGCTGCAGTGAGAATATAGAAACTTCCATGACTGACCGTAACTTTAGACATGGCTCTGGAAAAGAAGACATGTAAGATGACTTTGAGAAAATAGGGTTAATTTTTTCTTCTGGCAGAATGGAGTCCCTATCCTCTGTCATATGATTGACATTGTCTTCAGAATACAAGGAGATAAAGATGGCTGGGGTAAATTTTGTATGGGATGATGGCTAGATTCTGTGCCTCATCTAATTTTGAAAGATCAAACAAGAAGCCATGCTGATTCTGTGATGGGGGGGAAAAAAGCACAGTCACAATGCTTTTCCTAACTTAATTGCTCAGGGGGGGAAAATGGCCCTCTACATTATTTAAACTATCGATTCACATTTCCGAGCAGCATATTTTCTCTGCTTGCCAAATTTCAAAAAAATTAAAGGAGTTAGAAATTAAGTTCCTTTTCCTGATGGGCAACTCAAACCAATTGGGGCACAAAAATTTGGCAATGTTTGTTATTGCAATTGTATAGCAATGCTGTGTAGGTACTTCAGTCATCACAATCTTGTGGATATGTGATGCTCAGCAGCTTTGCCCAAGAAAAAGACTCATACTCAGGAGTCATAAAGTAGAAAGAATCTTTTCTCTTGGGGTTGGTCTACACACAACCTTGCACCAAAATAAAATCAGTTCGAATACATACTTTTGTTGCATTGCTGATAACTTTTGTGTGAATGTTTTTACTTCAGATTAAGAATGACCTATTTAGATTTATCTTAAATTGTTTTTTTTTAATCTGTATAAAAGCAGGCCAAAAAACTTTTAAAAATCTTCTCAGCCTTTTTTTTATACAAATTAAATAAACAAAAAGTGACACAAGCCCAATTTGGGAAAAAATATAAAAAAACTTTGCAGGTTATGTTTAATTGGTTACTTTTTATGTCAAACTGCCTTTGATATCACTTATTTTAGTGGTATCTGTAGCTGCTTGTGCTTTGAGCAAAAAATCTTAATACTTTTTTTACAGGTAAAGCAAACAAAATATTTTTGTGTCCTTGACTGATAAATATTGCCTTATCGTTGTTGTCCCCCTACCCTACCCCTAGGAAAAAGCTGTATACTTTTTGGATTTTTCCATTTGAGGGAAGTTTTCATGTGCCATCACCATTCAGGTCCTCCAAAGATCATGCCAGTGACCACCAGCAAAGAGAAGGAAGCAAAGACTTGCTATTTCTCATTTATAAAATATAATAAGCTTTCTGAGGACACTTTTAACATGCATTATGAAGGAGTGGCTAAGGGCACTAACAAAACGTTTAAATCTAGGGTTGCCAACTTTCCAAAACCAGACACTACAGGACCCTTGGCTTTTCCCTCTGCCCCATTACTCACTCCCCATCCCCCAGGACTCATCTGCCACCTGCAGAGTCAGTCTGGGAGGAGGTGATGCAGAATCTGCCTGCCCAACCAGGGCCTAGTGGGGAGCTGTCCCCAGAGCAAGGGGCCAGGGGCAATTGGGGCATGGCAGGGCAGGGGAGTGTCAGTTCCCAGAGTGAGAGGCACAGCAGGGCAGCGGGAGGGGAGGGGGTGTTAGGGAGGTTCGGTTCCCAGAGTGAGGTGCCAGAAAGCTGTGGCCCCAGGAGGCTGAAAAGGCGGTACCTACCTCCTCTCTATCAGAGCCAGGAATCAGTTCTTAAGCTTCTCTCCAGTTTAGGGTGACCAGATGTCCAATTTTATAGGGACAGTTATGATTTTGGGGGCTTTTTCTTATATAGGCACCTATTACCCCCCACCCCGTCCTGAGTTTTTACACGTGCCATCTGGTCACCCTACTCAGCGGTGAAAGTAACTTACAGGATTTACTGGTACTGCCGGAGTTGAGGTGGCATGGCCTCAACTGGAAGAGGTGTGGCCTCAACCAGAAGAGGCGTGGTATCTCAAGATTTAAAGGTCCTGGAGCACCGGCTGTGGCTGGGAGCCCCAAGGCCTTTAAATCAACCCAGGGGCTCCCCGCTGCAGAGGTGGCTGGGAGCCCCCGGGGCTAAGGAGCAAATTAAAGGGCCCGGGCCTCCAGCTGCCGCGGAGTCCCGAGCCCTTTAAATCCACCCTGCAGCTCCGGTAGCTGAGCTCAGATGTGGATTTAAAGGACCCAGAGCTCCCGATGCTGCGGGGAGCCCCGAGCCCTTTAAATCCCAGCCCCAGCCCAGCTGCTGGAGCTGCAGGGGGAATTTAAAGGGCTCTGGGCTCCCCACAGCTGCAGGAGCTCTGAGCCCTTTAAATCCCGGCCCCAGCCTGGCTGCTGGAGCTGTAGGGGAGGGGAATTTAAAGGGCTCTGGGCGCCCCGCAGCTGTGGGAGCTCCGAGCCCTTTAAATCCAACCCCAGCCCGGGCACCGGAGCTGTGGGGAGGGTTTAAAGGGCTCTGGGCTCCCCACAGCTGCAGGAGCTCTGAGCCCTTTAAATCTCAGCCCCAGCCCAGCTGCCAGAGCTGCGGGGGAGGGGAATTTAAAGGGCTCTGGGCTCCCCGCAGCTGCGGGAGCCCAGAGCCCTTTAAATCCTGGCCGCGGAAGCCAGTGCGGTCCGGCACGGCATACTGGCTCTTGCCGGTACGCCGTACCGGTCCGTACCGGCTTACTTTCACCTATGACCCTGCTCCAGTTCATCAGCTGAGCTCCTCCAGCAGCAGCTGCTCTTCCCTCCCTCTTAACAACAGAGGCCAATTACTGCAGTAATTGGATTTTAGTGTCTAATCAGCAGTACTGACTGACCAGCCACTGCACTGATCCCCTTTCGACCAGACTTTCTGGCTGAAAACTGGACACCTGGCAACCCTAGTCAATGTCACCTTTAAATAGTATCTTTTTGCTAAGGTGAAAAGTAACTAAGCAGAGCTAAAGCAAAATCAGTAATAAAGGTCAGAATATTTGGGTTGGCCTAATATCAGGTTATTCTAATGGCAGAAATGTGCGACCAAATGAACAAACATACTGTATACTAAGAAATATATAGACCCCAAATTCCCTTTTAATACTTTCATGGTTCTAGAAAAGTAATCTGTATTCATCAAAAATGTTTAACTTGACCATTTTAATTAATGTCCAGGTTTTTCAGTTTTAATGTTGCAGGCACAAGTATTGAATAGGTCAGTGGGCTAGGTATAT
This sequence comes from Gopherus flavomarginatus, assembly GCF_025201925.1. Taxonomy (NCBI): domain Eukaryota; kingdom Metazoa; phylum Chordata; order Testudines; family Testudinidae; genus Gopherus; species Gopherus flavomarginatus. Next base: position 39,467,495 of record NC_066617.1, read on the forward strand.
TCAGCCCTCTATTCTTTTGCTTTAAATTGTCTTATTTGGATTTTGTTTCAGTCTCTTGACAATAATGCTGCTCTAACAGAAAAGCAAGAGAAATATAGGGAATTTATTATGTCCCACTTCCACAAAGTTAAACTGAGCGGTCTGTATTTTTAAATAAGGATTTCTATGCCAGAAGAATGCCATGTGATTTAATTTACCTTTTAAATATTGTTTTGTTGGTCTCGGTACAGACCATAGTTAGCTTTAGGGCAGAATGATGGATTATTTAAAGTAAATCTGAGAAAAAATCATGAATTATTATTAGAAAACCTCCCTGGTTTTATATAAAAACATAATCCCATAAAAATATATTATTGATTTTTTTGGATTCTGACACTTTAAAAAAAACACACCTAAACTTATGCGAATTCATCTTTTTTTTTTAAATTGTCTTGCTGATCAAGCAGCATGACCTGACTTAGCTATTGCTGTCTCTTTTCCTGCTTATGTGCTGCCACTGTCTAGACAAAGCTCTTCTGGTGAGAAGGGCGTCACTTCTCATGAAGGAAGCTGTGAACCTGGTACCTTTTTAAACATTCTGTGGTCTTCAGCATAATTGTACCTGAAACAGTGTAACTGATGTGTTCCATGTGATATTGGCCGGGAACTAATTTATTTTTTTTAAAGGTCTACAAATATTGTACAGATTGGCAGGTTTTTTTACATTAAAAACATTGATTCATTGGTAATTTTTCCTGGTTTTAAAACCTTTAATACAGGTGAAAGAGCTGGAGAGCATCCCTATCCTCTGAATTTGAAAAGATTAAAATAATACTTATAAGTGAGTGAATCCGAGGCACATGTTAGGCTCTCTGCACCAACCTTAATTAAGCAAATACACTAATGGGACGTAAACTTTCCACAACATCTTACCTGAAAGTGGAACAACTCTTTTAGGGGAGAAAATAACTATCAAATGGTACAAATAACTAGAGAAAGGAAGCTGTTTTAAAATGAGGCTTTTTTACATGAGACAGAGGAACTTCCCACAGATCAAACAAGAATAACATGAAAATTAAAAACAAGTATAGTGGGGCAATACAACTTTCTTTACAGCAGAATGAATGGTTTACAGTAGGAAGAGAAAAAAATAATCTGGATTAAACTACTTGTATAAATTTGAGATCTTAATTTAACGAAAATCAACACAGCTTTGAGATAGCGGTATTTGAATCACCAGAGCCACTGTTAAAACAAGGTAATGCATTAATTTAGTGTTCATGTTCTGTATAGCAAAACAACCCTAAATTATTAAAATGTACAGATGAAGGTTAATAAATGAAAATATTAAATTCTGCAGGCATAAGGGTTATTTATACTTACCTAGTGCCAAAGACATGTGTGCACCATGGGTCACAACTGAACACAGTTTAGCTGCAAGTGTACACCTGAACAAATTGTTTAGCATATTTAAAAACCTGTAGCTTCTACAGCTCCAGTGGCGGCAGCGCTTGTGTGGACAAGATACCAGAAGCCAATGGAGCTGCTCCATTACAGCATTTCCTTATCAGAACCGGCCCCTGGCAGTGTTGTGTGTTACAGCAGCTGTTCAGCCTCAGTTTCCCAGTGGGCTTTCTACTGCTCCACCAACCTTCCAATGTTTTCTGGGTTGCAAAGACTTAGTCTTCCTGCTAGATCACTTAGAGTTCTACCCTCCTAAGGTATTCATGGTATGTCTATGCTACGGATATTATACCCGCATAGCACTGACATAGTCCCTTAGTGCAGATGTGGCCTACGCTGGCAGAAAGGGATTCTCTGTTGGTGTAGAAATGCCAGCTTGTCATAACATTTCTTCCCAGATCTGGACCTTAGAGTCCAAAATATGGGTGTTAGCATGAAAACCTCCAAGCTTAGTTACCAGCTTGGACCTGGTAATTGCTGCCACCAGCCAGGAATTATACAGTGCCTAGCTCACTGTGGTCTCCCCAGAACCTTCCCTGGGGGACCCCAAGACTCAGATTCCTTGAGTCTCACAACAAAGGGGAATAAACCATTTCCCTTCCCCCTCCTCCCCTCCAGGTGTTTCCTCCCTGGGTTCCTGGAGAGATATACAGAAGCAAGCTCCATGAATCTAAACAAAGGGATTCCACCCTCCCTGCTTCAAGTCCTTGAAACACAAGCACCGAGAGATCTAACCTCTCTCCCCCCTCACCCAGAGGGTATGCAAAGTCAGGCTTAGTAAATCTAACACAAAGAGATTTTTCCCCCTGACTTCTTCCTCCCACCAATCCCCTGGTGAGCTGCAGACTCAATTCCCTGGAGTCCCCACTAAAGAAAAACTCCAACAGGTCTTAAAAAGAAAGCTTTATATAAAAAGAATGAAAAAGGACATAAAATGGTCTCTGTATTAAGGTGACAATATACAGGGTCAATCGCTTAAAGGAAAAAAATGAATAAACAGCCTTATCCAAAAAGAATACAATTTAACACATTCCAGCAACTACACACATGTAAATACAAAAAAAAAACAATATAAACCTATTGTCTTACTATCCTTGTACTTACAACTTGGAAACAGAAGATTAGAAAACCTGGAGACAGAAAAATCACTCTCAGAGCCGAGAGGGTCAGACCCAAGACAAAGAACAAAGAACTCACACCCAAAACTTCCCTCCACCCAGACTTGAAAAAGTCTTGTTTCCTGATTGGTCCTCTGGTCAGGTGTTTGGTTCCCTGTGTTAATCCTTTACAGGTAAAAGAACATTAACCCTTAGCTATCTGTTTATGACACAGCTTCCCGGACAACATTAGCTATGTTGATATAAGTATTTTTCTTGGGCCCAGAAGTGGCACTCCATTGTCTGCAGCTTCTCCATGAATGTTACCAACAATCTTGAATTGTTTTTGACTATGTCCATCAGCAAAGTGTCCTCAAAGATACTTCCTGTGTTTGCAATTTGTTCTATATTTGCAACATATCTAATTGTGGTGCACCACACTTTACATCTGTCAAGGTAGTATCCCCACTCTGAACCTTATTGTCCAAAAGATGGGGTACCTGCATGAACCCCTCTAAGCTTAACTACTAGCTTAGAAATGATAGAGCTGCCACCACCCAAAAATATAGTGTTTTGGGTCACTTTCTGACTCCCCAAAGCCTTCCCTGGGAACCCCAAGACCCAAACCCCCTTGGATCTTAACACAAGGAAAGTAAACCCTTTCCCCCACCTTTGCCTCTCCCAGGCGTCCCCTCCCTGGGTTATCCTGGAGAGACTAAACAGATTCAAGCTCCATTAATCTAAAACAAAGAGGAAATTCACCATCCCCCCTCCTCTTTTCCCCCTCACCACTCCCTGAGAGAGAGACAGATTTCTAACACAGAGAGAAATCAGGCTTTTCCTGCCCCCTTCTCTCCTTTCTCCCACCAATTCCCTGGTGAGTTCAGACCCCCTCCCCTTGAGTCTTAGACAAGGGAAAAATCAATCAGGTTCTTAAAAGAAAAGCTTTTAATAACAGAAAGAAAAAAGTAAAAAATTATCTCTGTAATATCAAGATGAAAAAATGTTACAGGATCTTTCAGCTTATAGAGAACAGAGAGAATCCTCCCCCTAGCACAATACAAGTTGCAGCAAACAGAAATACAATCCTTCCAGCAAAATACATATTTGCAATAAAGAAAATAATCAAAAGACTAAACCGCCTTTCTAATTAGTACTTACTAAATTTAGCAGAAGAGACTTTTTCAGAAAGATTGGAGGAACCTGGATGCATGTCTGGCCTCTCCTAGCCCCCAGAGAGAACAAAGCAAAAACCAAAAAAAAAAAAAAAAAAGGCTTCCCTCTACCGAGATTTGAAAGTATCTTGTCTCCTGTCTGGTCCTCTGATCAGGTGTTCCAGGTTTACTGAGCTAATTAACCCTTTACAGGTAAAAGAGACATTAACCCTTAATCCTCTGTTTATGACAACTTCAATGAAAGCAGTCAAGTATGCACGCACCTAAGTGATGTACCAATTGTGGTGGCTGCACACCAATGTAACTTGCATGAACCACGATTGGTAGTGTGGACATGGCATGAGCAGGGCTCTTCTTTTTAAGCACTTCGCTGGAAACCATTATCTTTCTGGGTACTGAAGTTAAGCTGACTGGTTTGTAATTCTCAGGGTTGTCCTTATTCTCCTTTTTATAGGTTAGCACTATATTTACCCTCTTCCAGTCTTCTAATAGCTCTCTCATCTTCCATGAGTTTTCAGAGAGAATCCCTAATGTCTCAGACATAGGGTGACCAGATAGAAAGGGTGAAAAATCAGGACAGGGGGTGAGGGGTAATAGGAGCCTGTATAAGAGAGAGACTCAAAAATCAGGACCGCCCCTATAAAATCAGGACATCTGGTCACTCTACTCAGACATGAGCGGCAGATAGCATAGGCAAGGGAGGGCTGGGCCTCCCCAAACAGCCCTGTGTGGCTTCACCTACACTCCACCCTGCTTGCTGCTAGCTGGCCTCAGCCCAGGCAGGCTGCACCTCTTCCAGGAAGCCTGCTGGGGCTGGGGCTCAGGCTAGGGCAGCTGGGACTTGGGATGGCTGGTTGTTTAAAAATGATAAAGCCTTTATTATTCTTTATAGCTACATCTTTCTCTGTAGGCCAACCCCAAAAGAGTGACAAAATCACAAATACTTGAGAAGGTCTGACATTCTGTCCAGGAGTCTGCTGTGGAACATACATGCCCTTAAATTTCTCACCATTGCTAACACTAATACAATGGGAACTTTTGGGTGTAAACAGAGCCATCCATAATACCCAGTACATTATAGGTCTTTGCACCTTGCGGCAATAACACAGGAATCACTGCAGTTTTCCTGATTTTTTTTTCTTATAGACTCTTTACAAATGTGCTACAACACAGCAACCTGGCTAAATTAACTCTGAACAAGTTTTATCAATATTCCACAACAACTCAAAAAAATATCTGTACAGGAAATTTCCTGATGGTGGACTTGACACAGAAATTACTGTGTGAAAATCTAGGTCTGTATCATGCAGGAGGTCAGGCAAGAAATCTGTGGCTGCCCTTAAAATCGGTGACCGTGTTTTTTTTTTCTCCTCCATTTTCCAGCACACTGGTTTTAAACCCATTCAGTTTCATTGTTAGTGCATCTCTGTTTTTCTCAATCTGCATGATGATTTTGGAAGACATTTATTAAAAGAACACTTGTCTGTTACGACTGTCACCCTTGGTACCATTATATAAACCCCAACAGAATGAATTTCTTAACGTCTGCATGTTGCAGGAAACATGAATTCTTAAAGAATATAATGATACAAGTATAAACAGATGACAGTACTTTCCAGTCTGCCATGGAAACAATATGTTTTAATTAAGAATAAGGTTTTAATAAATTTCTCACTCCTTGTACAAAAATGAATGGTGATTAACAGACTATCAACAAGCCAACTCTAATAATTTCTGTTTAAATATTTTTGTTTAGTGTTTTCAGTCACTCTCTACAGGGAATTAATTACTGGCAATGAAAAGGGGGGAGGGAGTTCATGCCAGTTAATATACTTGAGAACGTGGAAGGTAATCAACTGTATAAATTACAGTGGTATATGCAGCCTTGACGGTGGTCAGAATATACACAACAGGCCATTGTTATTTTTGAATTGTTTACATTGCAAGAGAGAAAACATATCTATCTTAAACTCCCTGGCCCTATGATTAAAACTATCCAGTGGTAATCTGTCATCAGGATAGCAGCAAGCCGATCTGATTTTTTATTTTACCATAGCTCTGGCTGAATTTAGTTATTACAGTGGCCAGTGGAATAGTGCATGCTTGAATCAGTCACTTAAAATAAACCCTTTATGCTGCAAATAGCTGTTCAAATAAATAAAATATTCAGCTAAGGCCTTCTCTACATGGGGAAATTTGTTGGCATAATTATACCACTATAGCAGGGATTGGCAACCTTTGGCACGCGGCCCGCCAAGGTAAGAACCCTGGCGGGCCAGGCTGGTTAGTTTACCTGCCAAGTCCATAGGTTTAGCTGATCGCGGCTCCCACTGGCCGTGGTTCACTGCTCCAGGCCAATGGGGGCTGCAGGAAGTGGCGCGGGCCAAGAGATGTGTTTACCCTGGTGAGCTGCGTGCCAAAGGTTGCCGATCGCTGCATTATAGTTATGCCATTATAACTCCCCATGTGGAAACACAGCCCTGGGCTACACTTAACCCAGCTATTGTTGCAATAGCTGCTGCACTCAGAGATGTGAAATTCACACCCCTGAGCAAGGTAGTTAAGCTGATCTAATCTCTGGTGTGGACACAATGCTTCCTTTGAGCTAGCTACCATAGCTTGGTAAGATGGAGTTCCTACAGTGATGGTAAAGCCCCTGCTGTTGCAGTAGGAAACATCTACATTACTGGGGCATAGCTATGTTATTGTTGCTGTTCTGCTGTGGTGTCCCTAGTGTAGACATGCTTTATTCTGAAATAAGGCTATGTCTACATTACAGCAGCTATAGCAGTACTGCTACGGCACTGCAACTATGCCTCAGTAGTGTAGATGCTTCCTACATTAACAGAAGGAGGGTTTCCATTGATGCAGACAACCCTCTCTGAGAGGTGGTAGCTAAGGGCTTGTCTACAGTTAAGACACTACAGTGGCACAGCTACATCACAGCAGCTGTGCCACTGTAGTGCTTCAGTGTAGACAGTGCCCACGCTGATGGGAAAGTTTGTTCTGTTGCCATAGATAGTATACCGCCACGAGAGGCAGTAGCTAGGTCAATGTAAGAATTTTTCTGTTGACCTAGGGCTCTCAACATGAGGACTTAGGTTAGCTTAACTGTGTTGCTCAGGAGTATGAATTTTTCACACCCCTGACCAACATAGTTAAACTGACTTAATTTTCTAGTGTAGACCAGGGATAGGTTGACAGAAGAATAAAGTCATTGACCTGCTGGTATCTACAGTAGAGGTTAGGTCGACCTACCTAGTCACACAGGGCATGACATTTTTCACAGCCTTGAGTGATGTAGCTCAGGGCTTGGCTACACTGGAGAGTTGCAGCGCTGGTAGTGGGTTTACATCGCTGCAACTTACTCATCGTCCACACTTGCAAGGCACATACAGCGCTGCATCTCCCTGGCTGCAGCGCTGGCTGTACTCCTGCTCTGCCTGGGGTATAACAATTCCAGCGCTGGTGATGCAGTGCTGCTCCGCAAGTGTGGCCACCAAAAGCGCTGTAATTGGCCTCCAGAGGTATTTGGAGGTATCCCAGAATGCCTGTTCAGCCACTCTGCTCATCAGTTCGCACTCTACTGCCCTGGCCTCAGGTGACCCGCCCTTTAAATGCCCCGGGAATTTTAAAAATCCCCTTCCTGTTTGCTCAGCCAGGTGTGGAGTGCAATCAGGGAATCTTTCCAGGTGACCATGCCTCCACGCGTCAAAAGAGCCACAGCATGGAGCAATGGCGAGTTGCTGGACCTCATCAGTGTTTGGGGTGAGGAAGCTGTGCAGTCACAGCTGCGCTCCAGCTGTGGGAATTACGATATCTATGGGCAGTTATCAAGGGCCATGCTGGAAAGGGGCCATGACTGGGACGCGGTGCAGAGGGTTAAAGTGAAGGAGCTGCGGATTGCCTATTGCAAAGCCCGTGAGGCAAACCGCTGCTCCGGTGCTGCCCCCACGGCCTGCCGTTTTTACAAGGAGCTGGACTCGATACTTGGGGCAGACCCCACTGCCAATCTGACGACCACGATGGACACTTCAGAGCAGGGAGGGGAGGGGGGCAGAGGAAGAAGGGGAGAGGGGAGGAAACTGAGAGTGAGGGTACTGGGGTGGAGGTGAGACACCCCCGAGTCCCAGGAGGCATGGAGCCAGGAGCTCTTCTCAAGCCAGGAGGAAGGTAGCCAGTCGCAGCAGCCAGTACTTGGTAAAGGACAAGCAGAGGAGCGGGTTACCGGTAAGAGGCTTTTATTTTCAGGGTGGAAATGTTTCAGGAGAGGAGGGGGGGTTAGGGCTGCATGCATGCATGCCTATATGTGGAATAGCCCATTGATGTGGTCTATCACGTCGCGGTAATCGGCCTTGGTAATGTCTTCAAAAGTTTCAGCCAGAGCATGGGCAATGCGCTTGGCAAGTTTATAGGGAGAGCCACTGTGGTCCTTGTCCCAGTCAGGCTAACGCGTCCGCGCCACTGTGCCACGGGGGGTGGGGGGACCATTGCTTTACACAGGCAAGCTGCATAGGGGTCAGGGCAGAATCTGCATTGCTGTAGAAGACCCTCCCGCTCTTCCCAGGTGACCCGCAGCAGCGAGATATCTTCCAGGATTAACTCCTGTGGAAAATGTTGGGAGACTGTTCAGTGTAGATGCCTCCTGCAGCAGTTTGCTTTCCCCAATGCACAGAAACCCCAGCACAGCCCTGAAGCAATCAGTCCCCCTTACTCACCATTTCGTGGCTCCTGTGGGTTATGTGCGCTCTGTTTGGTATGGGAAAATTATGCTAAAGTGAAGACTGTAAACTCCTTCACTGTGTGGGAATAACTGTCTGGGTGAGATTATAAACAGTGCTGCCTCTGTTAACTGTTGCCATTTTTGCCTTTCGAAAAGTGTCCTTGACTACTCGACTGCCCGTATCATCGACTGCTCAGAGGCTACAAAACCTCAGGAAGTAGCCACAAAAAAGCAAAGAAGACATGCTGAAAGCAGTTATGGATCACTCTGCCAGAAAGAGTAAAAAACTGCAGGACTGGAGGAAAAAACTGCAGGACTGGAGGGAAAGGGGAAGCAGGATCCGCCAGAGAAACGCAGAGGCTAAGAAGAAAAGCACAAAGCAGCTGATAAGCATCCTGGCACGCCAAGCAGACTCTATCCAGTCACTTGTAGCCATGCAGGCAGAGCACTATTGTGCTGCCCCCCCACATCCCAAAGCTCTTTCCCTTGTGCCCCAATGTCAGCTCCAGCCCCCCTTCCCCAGCATCTAGGTTCTTACCACGACCAGCTGCCCCCAACACCTGTACGTTCACCAACCAGCCCTGAGAACTACGACCCTTACCCTCTGCACTCAACCCCCATCACCATGCAGTATAGGCATCCTGAAGTGCAGAAGTAATTGCACAGCACTCCAGACAGGACACATTCAAACCTGTGACTGTACAGTTCACCACCCTCCCCCCCCCGGCCTTTTAGGTTCCCAAAATATTGTGTGTCTGTCAAGAAAGTTATTTTCTTTTCAATAAATGAATTCTTGTCTTTGAAAACAGTCTTTATTATTGCAGAAAGTCAAAGATACCATAGCCCAGGAAAGAAACAGGCACTGCAAATCATTTTAGGAAAAACAGATTCCTACTAACATTGTAACCACTGCACTTCACTCCCGTGCAAGGCACCAAACATTACTGTTGGTTTTCAGCCTCGAATTCCTCCCTCAAGGCATCCCTAATCCTTATAGCCCTGTGCTGGGCCTCTCTAGTAGCCCTGCTCTCTGGCTGTGCAAATTCAGCCTCCAGGCGTTGAACCTCGGAGGTCCATTCCTGACTGAATGTTTCATCCTTCCCTTCACAAATATTATGGAGGGTACAGCGCGAGGATATAACCCCAGGAATGCTGCTTTCCCCCAAGTCTAGCTTCCCATATAGAGATCACCAGTGCCCTTTTAAATGGCCAAAAGCACACTCCACAGTCATTCGGCACCTGTTCAGCCTGTACTTGAACCTGTCCTTGCTCCTGTCAAGCTTCCCTTTATACGGTTTCATGAGCCAAGGCATTAACGGGTAAGCAGGGTTTCCAAGGATCACAATGGGCATTTCAATGTCCCCTACTGTGATCTTCCGGTCTGGGAAAAAAGTCCCGGCCTGCAGCTTCCTGAACAGGCCACTGTTCCGAAAGATGCTTGCATCATGCACCTTTCCAGGCCAGCCTTTGTTAATGTCAATGAAATGCCCATGGTGATCCACAAGCGCCTGGAGAACCATAGAGAAATACTCCTTCCGATTAATATACTCGGAGCTAGGTGAGGTGGTGCTAGAATAGGAATATGCGTCCCATCTATCGCCCCTCCACAGTTAGGGAAACCATTTGTGCAAAGCCATCCATAATGTCCTGCACGTTCCCCAGAGTCACGGTTCCTCTTAGCAGGATGCGATTAATGGCCCTGCAAACATGATTCCAACGGTCGACTTTCCCACTCCAAACTGGTTTGTGACAGATCGGTAGCTGTCTGGAGTTGCCAGCTTCCAGATTGCAATAGCCACCAACTTCTCCACTGGCAGGGCAGCTCTCAATCTCGTGTCCTTGCGCCGCAGGGTGGGGGTGAGCTCACCACACAGTCCCATGAAAGTGGCTTTTCTCATCCGAAAGTTCTGCAGCCACTGCTTGTCATCCCAGACTTCCATGACGATGTGATCCCACCACTCAGTGCTTGTTTCTCGAGCCCAAAAGCGGCGTTCCATGGTGCTGAGCATTTCCGTGAATGCCACAAGCAATTTAGTGTCATATGCATCAGGCGACTCGATATCATTGTCGGACTCCTCAGTGTCACTTTGGAGCTGAAGGAATAGCTCAACTGCCAAACATGATGTGCTGGCGAGACTCATCAGCATACTCCTCAGCAGCTCGGGCTCCATTTCCCACAGAAATTGCGCTGCACAGAAACCAGTTGGGAGAGTCACAATGGTGCCAAACGTGGACGGAAAAACAGTGACTGCTGGGATGTGAAGCATTGCATCACGGGGCGTTGGGACAGGAAGCGGAATGACCCGCACCCTTCCGTCCCCTTCCCACAACCCACGGTGCCAAAATGGGACGAGGTGCTCTGTGGGATAGCTGCCCATAATGCACCACTCCCAACAGCTCTGCAAATGCTGCAAATGTGGCCACACTGCAGCGCTAGTAGCTGTCAGTGTGGCCACACTACAGTGCTTTCCCTACACAGCTGTACGAAGACAGCTGTAACTCCCAGCACTGTACAGCTGCAAGTGTAGCCATACTCTCAGTTTTAAGTGTAGATGAGGCCTTAGTGTCTTTTCACTGTAAAATTATACTGGTTTACTTTCCTCATGTAGGTAAGCCCTTTCTCAGTTTTGCAGAAAACTCTGACAAATAATAGGAACAGCGAAAGTGGGAGTTACTATATATATACTCCTTTCACCTCAAAGAGGTGTTAATTGTAAAGGTAAGATGAGAAACTTTAAAAGGCAACTGAGGAAAAAAAACATTCATCTGAAGTCTGTCTGGTTATGTCTAGAGTTTTTGCTCATGTTTTACAGTTAATTGATTGCCAGCTAATTTTTTATCTAATAGTTTTATGAGCAGTAATCTAAATACTTCACAACCAATTGAACATAACCATTTGTGGTTTATTCTAGGAATATGTCTACACTACAAAACCGATACTGGCACAACTATGCCAGCATAACTCCCTGGTCTAGATTCAACCTATGCCAAAAGAAGTTGTTTTTCTGTCAGCTTAGGAACATCACCTATCCAAGCGACTTTAGTTACATTGACAGAAGTAATCTTCCATCAACATAGCTGTGTTGGGGCTTTTGTCAGCATAGCTATTTTGTGCAGTGGAGTGATTTTTCACACACCATCTGATGTAGCTATGCCAAGATAACTTTTTAGTGTAGACGAAGCCTAGGTCTCTGCCAATTGGCAATCAATTAATTTGAGTTCCAACAGAAAGAAAGACTTGATCTACATTTAAAAATTTAGGCCAGCATATCTCTGGTGCTCAGATGTGTCCCTGTAGTATTGAAACAGAATGAGAACTTACCAGAGCTTCCCTCAGGCTCGCTAGAGCTGCACTGCTGGGAGTGGCTAGACTGCTCTGAAGTCAAAAGGAGGTCCTGGCTTGTCACGTCACCAGATCTCCCTCTCACCTGTCCGCTATCCTCATCCTCCTCTTCCTTGTCCAGCACTTCGTCCTCAGGGTTCACTGTGGTGGCCAGCGACTTCAGTCCTCCCAAAGTACCCATGAGGCTCTTGGTGGTGGAAGTGAGGTTGCCACTGAGGATGGCATGCAACTCCTTGTAGAAGTGGCATGTGAGCGGTTTCCTACCAAAGAGACTATTTGCCTCCCTTGCTTTCTGTTGCATCCTGTTTTAGCCCGTCTCTCCATGCCCTGATTGATCTGGCCGAAGATGTCAAAGTTCCTGTGGCTGGATGGAGCAGAGCTGTGTTTGCACAGTTTCCTCTCCCCATAGACCCAAGAGATACACCACCTCCGATGTACTCCAGGCAGGAGCACGTTTGCTGTGTGGTGCCACCATGGTCAGCTGGGCAGTTGCTATTTTAGCTCTCCACACTGAGTAAACAGAAAAAGCAATTTCAAAAGTTCCTGGGGCTTTAAAAGGAGAGGGACCTATACCTGTGTACCTGGCTGCAGGACAGTGTAGTTCAAAATGGTGACCAGTGTGGTCACGGTTAGGGTGACCAGATGTCCCGATTTTATAGGGACAGTCCCGATTTTTGGGTCTTTTTCTTATATAGGCTCCAATTGCCCCCCATCCCCATCCCGATTTTTCACACTTACTGTCTGGTCACCCTAGTTACGGTGGACATTGTGGAACACCTCTTGGAAGCTACTTAGTTTGCCATAAGTAACGCAGTGTCTACACTGAGACTGCATCGCCCCAACAGTGTTGACCTAAGCACTATATCTCTCGCCAAGGTGGTTTTATTAGCGTGACATAGTAGACGAGTTAAACTGCCAGGAGGAGCATTGTAGGGTAGATCCCCCAATAATTAAGGTTGAAATAAGCTGCTTTACCTCAACCTAACTCTGTAGTGCAGACTAGGGCTAAGGTGCTTTGCAATACATTTGGAAAAAAAGATGCTATATATATGTAAGTTGGTAAAAAAACATAAATCGGTTTTCAAAATTGTTATTAAATAACAGCAATGTAAACTCGAAATACATGAAGCCAAAATATACCCTGTTTGCTGAGCAGACTCCTAGGCCTAAGTCTGCTCCCACTGAAGTCAGTAGATGCTTTGTCATTTTTGTTAATAGGAAGCAGGAGAGTACCCTTAGTTTATGACAAAGGAAATGCAGCTGAGGAGATGAATGAAAACAGAGAAGGACTGAATATATTTATAGATGGCCAGATTATGAATCCTCTGCTCACACTGGTGAGCAGTTACTTACTCGAGGAGTCCTACTGAAGTCAATAAGACTCCTCATTAGTAACAGCTCCTAGTAGAAGTAACAGGTTCCCAAGCTGGGCTGCAGTTTATATGGTAAATTTTATTATGTTAGAATATTTTAAAAGTTATGTTGTATTCAAATTTAGTAATTCAGTCATTTTTTATTTTACTGCTCTGGAATTTTTAAAGAAAATAGAAGGGCTCCCCTCCCCTTTCTCTATAGAACTCCAGCACTACAATAGGGGGTTTTCATTACAATTTCAGCCTTTCTTATTCATTTTTCAGCTGAACAGCACTTCTTTTGTCACAAACCAAGGGATAATCCTGCAGTCATTACTCAGGCAAAACTCCCTTTGAAGTCAGTGGTAGTTTTGCCCAAGAACTGCAGAATCAGGCCCTACGTCAGCATAAGCACTTTGACCGGGAATTGTCATGAAAATGATCACACTCATTTAGAGATATTCAAATGGTTCCCAACAATGGAAATAGTAAGTCAGTGAAATGTGTTTCTTTAAAGTTGTCTCGACATTCAGCTTTTTATTTAGATGGTCCTAGTTAATAAATATATAATGAACCTACTCTGAGGACTAATTGCTGCAGTTTTCCTTTATTTATTTTTTAATGGCCGCAGTTACTGTAAAAGGTGCTCAGTAGAGTGTGTTGTGTGGGGGTGGGGGGAGAAAAGGAGCTATATTTCCTGGAGACTCAGTGACACAGGAACTTGGGAACTTCAGAAAAGAACCTTAAATGAAAATTTGATCTTGAATCTCCTACTTTTCTGCATAATGATGTTACATCATTGTAACATTTCTTCTATGTACACAGCTGGAAAAGTGACATTATTTATTAGCAGTTCTACAATGTTTCATACGTTCTCTCATTTGCAAGTGTACCTGTGAGGTTGATTAAGAAGTAGGGCACCCTTTCAAACTTGTGATAATATGAATGATTTAGTGCCTGATTTTTGGGAGGTGCTGAGCAACCCAACTCTCATGTCAGGTGGGGTCCACAGTACTTGTCAAGATGATGCTCAGCATCTCTGGTGAAAAAACCCGCCTAGAATAAGATAAACGAGCAGTGAAAAATCTCAGTAGACTCTACTAACATTCTCAGGAAATTCTTTTGTCATGGAAGTGGTAAACTAGTGTAACCCTTCTGCAAAGTGGTGTTAGGAGCAACAAGTGCTGGGTTCACTGTCCAGGGGTTCTGCTTAACAATACAAAACAGAACCAGCTCACGCCTCCATACAGTAATCTTGGAAAATTAAACACCATCCTTGGGCACCTCTAAGAGGCATTACTTCCCCACTCGCAAGCACTGCACCTGTGTATAACGAAAGAAACGTTATTACAAGGGAAAAGGAGTCCAGCATTACCTTGCAAAAACACGACACCCACCACTCAAAAGCATGTAACCATAAGGAAACACCCATTCCACAGTACATTGGACAGTGTCTTTTGCCTCAGTTTCCCACCTTGTAGTGTGAAAGTCCAAAGACTGAATGTCCCTTTAACATGCCTTTGCACCTACTCACAGTTGGTTATCCTTGGTCAGCGAAGACCCAGAGTTCAGAGGCATATTCACATAGGTTCATCTACCACCCCTGAAAGGAATGGTGGGAGAGAAATACATCTGCTGCTACCACTGATGCCTCTGCAATTGGCTCACAGCTGCTGCTATCTCCACCACTGCTTCCTGCAGCTGCCTGCTTGCTGCTGCTATCTTTACCACCACCTGCTGCCCCTGCCACCTCTGCCACCACTCAGTTCTGCCACTGTTATCATTGCTGCTGCTCACTGCCACCTCTACAATGCAGCACTCTGAGTTTCTGCCACTTAACCAAGTTGTCAATGATTTCAGCTCTTAGTGATTTCATTGTGTAGTGGGGAACCGCACTGGTAGTGCAGTCTCTGCCTTGTCTATCACTGCAGCACTGTCATCACATCCAGTCTATGACTTAACCTCTAGCCCTGCTCATCAGTGATGATATCAGTTCTAGTACCCAAACAATGTTTGATACAATGGTGCACAAAAATGGGCAAAACCCCCTTCAGTTTTTTCATAGCACTTTCTGTAATTTATCCCTGCCCGTACTCACAGATTGAAAATAAATGCTGTTATGAATCATTTAGAGTAAACCAAGAAGTATACTGATCCACCACACACTGGGTTTTGCTTATGGCTTAATCTCAATTTGAAGGTTTAACACTGACTCACCTTAGAAAGAAGTGCAAGATAAGAACATGTCCCATTAATTCTCCTATTGCTATGCTATAAGCAGCTTTTTAAATAATGGTTTATGTAGTCAATTAGCAGAGTATTAGCTATAATAGATAGAATTCTTACTAAGCCCTCGTCCAGACTAACCCGCGGCATCGGCGGGTTAAAATCGATTGCTCGGGGATCGATATATCGCGTCTGGTCTGGACGCGGTGTATCGATCCCCGAGCGCGCTTACATCGATTCCGGAACTCCATCAATCCGAACGGAGTTCCGGAATCGACGCGGAGAGCCGCGGACATCGATGCCGCGCCGTCCAGACTGGTGAGTACCTCGATTTTAGAAATTCGACTTCAGCTACGTTATTCTCGTAGCTGAAGTTGCGTATCTAAAATCGATTTTAATTCCTAGTCTGGACGTGGCCTAAGTCCCTACTAATGGAGCTTAATCACAGCTTATCTGATGCCAATATCGAACTTGTATGATTACGTATGCATTATACCTTTGTAGGCCAACTTTGATACAGTAGAACCTCAGAGTTATGAACACCTTGGGAATGGAGGTTGTTTGTAACTCCAAAATTTTTGTAACTCGGAACAAAACGTTATGGTTGTTCTTTCAAAAGTTTAAAACTGAACATTGATTTAATACATCTTTGAAACTTTACTATGTAAAAGAAAAGTACTTCTTTCCCTTTTTTTTTTAGTAGTTTATATTTAACTCAATACTCTACTGTATTTACCTTTTTTTTTTTTTTTTGGTCTCTGCTGCTGCCTGATTGTGTACTTCTGGTTCCAAATGAGTTGTGTGGTTGACTAGTCTGTTTGTAACTCCGGTCTTCATAACTCTGAGGCTCTACTGTAATTTTCTTTACAATGTATTTTAGAAAATGTGCATTCCAAAATCTGAGATATAATGTGTGCAATAGTTTTAACAAATACCTGGAAATCACTTAAATCTCTTTGAACATTCAGATACAACCATGCCAGACTGCAATACAAATAAATAAATACTAATAACAATGGATCCAAAAGTATTGCATCAATTTTGCATTCATTAATATGGAGGGACTGGTAGCTAAGAAAAGTTATGCATGAATCACCATATGGCTCTGTTATTGCACCTCACTTCTTCCATGTAGCACCCTTGTAATCCTAGTTCTAGAGCTTTCCTGGGCCACTTACCTTAACCAAAGCAAAACTCATGGGCCATATGCAATAGAATGATGCTTTATGCTCACCTTTCCCCTGGATCATATAGCTCTCCCAGTTTTAAACCAAGTCTGTCTTGAAATTAATTAAGAGTTTTGCCTAAAAACAGATGGCGAATGTTGTTCCTTGTAACTTCAGTGTGTGCACAAATCTGCTGATCTACAGAAGCCATGCAGGCCTTGTCTACATTAGGAAAACTGGGGCCAATAATTTGCTAGCAGAGTAGATTTATCAGAGGTAGAGTATAATGTAGACAAGACTCAGGCATTTTTACCTCCATGTTATCTAAGCCTGCTATGTTTCTGCCACTGTTAGAGTTGCAACCAATGGAGAATATAGGTTCCAGTTTCCTACTGTAGCCTTAACCTCAGTGCCATCTGCCTATGAAAATGCCCATCCACAAAGGGACTTAAGTGCCTAACTGCAACTTTAGGCACTTCAGTCCAACATTTAGGCATAATGCAGAGCCTCAGCCCCCCACTCAGCTGCTGCCTAACCCCGTAGGTACCTAAATTCCCTAAGCACTATGTTTCTCCAGGTGAGTGTGCACAAGAACACATAAGTCCTGTTGCTGACACGCTGTGCAGTGTCCTCACTAAACCTCAGCAGGATTCTCACAGTAGCTGTTTCCTCACACCTCTGTGACCTCTGTCTCCTGTGGGGGCCACTCCAGCAGGCAGTCTCAAGAGCACCAGTTCAGGCCCCACACAAGACTGCCTGGGTGATCAGATCAGCTGACTGGCAGTGTGTATACCAGCATACCAGGGATTGGAATATTTAGCTGGGATATGAGAAGTCAGTTTTCAAATCCCTGCTTGACCTGATTTGGAGCAAGGACTTGAATGCAGACCTCCTACACTCTAAGTGAGTGCCTTAACCACTGGTTTATTAGGTATTTGGAGGCAAGGCTCCTTCAGTCTTTCATGATGACACTTTTTACTTTGTATAAGTACTTAAATATTCATTGGGCCACACACCATATATCCTAGCAGGGGAAGGATTTGAAAACAGGTCTCCCACATCCCAGGTGACTGTCCTACCCACTGGGTTATTGGCTATAAGGCAATGAGTGCTCACTCACTCTTTCCCACTGGTTTTTCACGAGAAAGGGATGGCCTGGCTTAGGTGCCTTATTCCATGAGAAGGTTCATTCCTGTGAATCCCAAGTGGAAATATTCTTTCCCCTTCTCCTCCCCTCAGCCTGGAATTAGGTGCCCTTCTGTCTTTGAAGGGTAGGGCCTAAGACCTTCTTCTCTCCTGGGTATATCCTACTTGCTAGTTTAGGCAGCTCCCCACTCAGCTTGTTGGGCTCTATGAAACCCTTTCTTAGGCATCTAATCCTCCCCAGGCATTGTATCAGGAATCTGGATGCCTAACTTGAAGGTGAGGATTCCACTGGGTGGCAGGGCAACTAAAAGTTGTGTGTGGGAATGCTGAGCATTGCCATGCCTGTGTCCATTTGTGGATCTAGCCCAAGTGCTTTTCATGTAAAATCAGGAAGACTAGTGAATGTTCTAGCTGGACCTCTGAGTCTCTGGCAGTGTGCACTTTTTCGGGGTACAAACTGGGTATCTTTTTTGTTTTTTTCTGCTTAAAAATATGTGGCCCCAGATTTTTTTAACTGAACTCGAACAACATGCAATTTTTACTCCTGTGCCAAGGAAGAGAGTACAAGCAGATATATGCAGCCCTCTGCTCCTGATCAGGTGCTAGTATAACACTTGGTGCCCCCAAAGAGTGGGCACCTTGCCTTTAGGTCTCAGGTTTAATTACATGACTTTCGGTCTCTCTTTTTGCTTAGTTCAACTGCTCCGCAGTGCTAATAAAACAGTCTGACCAAAGTTCAGTGTGTATTTGGTAAGCCACCATTACCTAAGGGAAAGCCTCAGGCAAGTATATTAGTGGTTTAAAGCACCAGTAACCTTGCAGCTAACCAGTCAGTAATTTAGAACCACAGTGAAATACATATCTGCTTGGATACAGTAACATTAAAGGAACTTCTTTTTTACTTGTACAGAGATGGTGACGTCAACTGTGAGAAAATAAAGCTGATAAACCTCCAGCTGCCCTGTAGGCAACTGAGAGCCATGAGCTCATATTTCTGTAGTAGTTTTGTCATTCTATTCATGGGAAAATGAAACTAACAACAGGCCATAAAGCTCTAGAGCACTGTTATCCCAGTTAAAATACTACTATTATTTGTACATTTGTGTGCTAGAGGAGAAGTTTCTCTAATGATGATTGAAGCTGAAATCTTCTCGGAGCAAAAGCCAGTACAGACTTTGAAACATGTGCCCAGATACTGTGATGTTGAAGGCCATCTAAGAACCTAGATAGATACATTATTCCAGCAACAATCTCAAATTTAATGTAGAGTATGGCTAAATTGCACAGTTAAGAACCTAAGAACAGCCATACTGGACCAGACTAAAGGTCCATCCAGCCCAGTGTCCTGTCTTTTGACAGTGGCCAATGCCAGGTGCTCCAGATGGAATGAACACACAGGTAATCATCAAGTGATCCATCCCATTGCCCATTCCCAGCTTCTAGCAAACAGAGGCAAGGGACACCATCCCTGCCCATCCTGGCTAATAGCCATTGATGGACCTATCTTCCATGAACTTATCTAGTTCTTTTTTAGTCTTGACCTTCACAACATTCTATGGCAAGGAGTTCCACAGGTTGACTGTGCGTTGTTTGTTTTAAACCTGCTGTGTATTAATTTCATTTGGTGACTTCTAGTTAACCTCAACTCTTACCTTTGTTTTAGACCAAACCCTCCCACCATTATCCACACACACAAAATCTCTGACCCAGGTTTGTAGCTGCTTTAAACCGATGCAAATTTACCACAGTGTGGGCATGGGTTAGCTTTAACTCAGGCTAGAACCCACCCATGTTGAGTGAGTGAGTGAGTGAGAACCCACCCACTATATAGCAAAGAGACATGCTAAAACACTCAAGTGTTGACTACCCATTTCCTCCTGAAGGACAGACAAATTATCCTACAGTTGACACAATTGACTAGGAAAGAATCGTAGATAGTCTCAATACAAAAAAAAAACAAAAAAACAGGCATACGCCACCAGACATGGGCAAGTGCAGAAACAGTGAACTCACAGTAACATGGGTATGTCTTCACAGTGGAGATGCTCACACTCAGGCTAGGCTAATCTGGGTGCACAGATGTGGGTGCTAATCACCTGCATTAAATGTACAGTGTAGACATAGTCATGCAGAGTTGACTATTTTTTAAATTCATGCTCAACATTTGTCCCTTTTTCAACTCATTTAATCAGATTGTTAACTTCCAAAATGGGGTAAAAGGTATGTTGTGTTTTTCTCCCAAGGACTGCACTGCAACAGCTAAACTTATTGTCTATCCTGCATTGCCTTATGAGGTTCTAGAGGTGAAGACCTGGTTCTGTATATGCTCTTAATTTGTCTACTATAAACTCTTTATAATGGAAGCTTTTCAAACCTTATGAAATATTTAAGTCCAATTCTGCACCCCTCTTGACTAAAGCTACTAGTCAATGGACAGTATATCAAAAACCACTCTGCAGACTCAGGCATCATATTTTTCAGAAGATATTCTTTAGTTTCACCAACAGAGGTCACTAAACCACCACGTTTAATGGTTTTCCGTCAGCATTTTGGGAGAACACACCCTGAACAAGTTTTCTGATGACAGTCTATTACATTTTTAAAAGAGCTCTCATTTGCACACTTAAATAAAAATAATTTTGGTTAAGTAACTGGAAAAACAATACACCAGAGTGATTATGCATACAGAATACAAAGGGTTGTTAGGAAGATGGTTATCAGTTGTATTGAAGAAAAGATAACACTGATTTATAAACGTACACTTAGTACCTGAAAAAGTTTGAAATCAGGGCTAAGCTAATGGTGTACATAAATAGGCCTGCTTGCCAGCTAAATCAGAGTGTAAAACTCAAACAGGGTTCTGATGTTTAACAACTAGAAACTCCCATGATCTAATTAATGCTACGTTCCATATTTTGCAATGTTAAGATCCAGCCTCATATGCAGAGGAGGCAATAAGGAAAAGAGTCCTAGAACAATTAAGTTTTAAAAATCAATGCTTAACAGGCAGCAGTCCTGGTAAAACCAAAAGCAGTCACAGATGTGTTAGCACACAAAGCCAGTTAATGTACTAACAAAGATTATCTGCCAACCTAGAGCTGTAGTATAAATGTGTTTTTGCAAATTATTATTATTCACTCAGGCTATGGTACTCTAGCTATTCCGCTCTCATTAGAACATAGGGGAATTGCACAGCTAAAGCCTTGTGCATCATTTTGAGAATATGCCTTTTATGTTGAACTAATCTCAGTGGGAAGTCAGCACTAACACTGGTGGCCTTTTGACCTTTTCCCTTTTAATATATTTTGCCTCAGTAGCAAAAACTGAGAATGTGTTTTTCAATAGCAAAACAGATAATTTCATCAGTCGTTTTCTACAAATGTAAGGCATGGCCTGTAGAACGTACAGGTGGAAAATGTAGACAGTCCCCAATTCAGAGATTCATTTGACACCTAATAAATTTACAGCTATGCTTTTAGGGTTGCTTTTTTGTGTCCCTTTGAACCTTACTCATAATGGAAGGCCTCACTGACACCACTCTCAATAACTGCTGGTATGTGTGAAGCTACTGGAGTGGAAATGTTAATTATCATCAGCTACTGGAATTTCTCTAGGGACTCCTTGTGGCCGGCCACGTGCTTCTCTAAAGAACTTCAATAGGCTTTTGGAACACCTCTTACAACTAAAAACTCTCAGGTTCTTGTCTTAATGTTCTTTCCATAGTGTATGATTTGTAAAGTCTCTCCATTTCTCTGGATGTAAGTTATCTAAATCATGTTATGTACTTCGTATACAAACTGCAAAGTCAGTTGCCTAGTGACTAGAGTTGACATGCAAGGTCTGAATTTTCATCTAACAATTTTTTAGGAGCATCTAAATTAAAAGGCAAATATACACACATTAAATTATTGGAACAAGAGGTGCTATTGAGGGATACACCTGATTTGATACTCCCCTTACTTGGATCAACTGAAATAATTAGAATATCCACTTTATGAAGAGAAAGAGCTACTTAAACTCCTCTGATAGCCATTTCCGTCACAAAACGGCAAGAAAATGGAGGTGTTCTTCCCACTTTTGCTTTGCCTCCTGCAAGTCAGTGGCATTTTGAGTCTAACCTTATCAACCTCAAGAGCTTGATTTTATGCCCACAGGGAACCTAAATATCAGCAGATGAGCTGGCAGAAGATAGGACTCCCAGGAAGGGTAAATAAAAAGGGGGGGGGGGGGGAGGAGGCAGGAAGAAGAAAAAAAAAAAAAAAGGTTTAAGTCCTGACTTCTACTATCATAGGTATTACATAGTAGAGCTTCAACATAGTAACCTAACATGGGTTTTATAATGGCGGAATCTTGTAGACAAACTTTGCAAGCTTCAAAAAGTGGGCATTTCTGCTTCTCTCCACCCCAATTAACTGATTTGTCAATAAAACTGGAAGGCTGAATTTGATATTCATGTCTGTTTCCATAGCAATCACTACCTCAGGTTTGACTTCACTATAGGCCTACATAACGTGAAACTGGGCTGTCACATTTGATTCCAAACATAAAATTTGAAATAGTAAGGGAAATATTGTGAGTAGTTTGCTAGCTAGCTTCTCTGAATCAAAAGCATTCATGTTTCTCAAAAGTGTTTTAGTTGAAACTAACATCCTTTCTCGGACTCCTCATTGTACAGATTGATGCACAGGAAATTTTCTCTCTCCCAAAATGGGGGTAAGTTTACTTTCCAATAGTGAAACAGTAACCCATAATTAAGTAGGAAAAAGCTTCTTTTTTATGGTTTAGGGAGATGTTAAAAGCAATTGCTGTACCAGCCTATTCAAAAATCCACAGGTAGTGGTGAATTCCTTTTGTGATTAAGTTCTATCTAGCAGCACAATTTTTGATTTTTGAAGAAAGTTCACATAGATGTAGTCAAAGTGGGTGTGTTTAAACAAACAGGAAGAGTTTGAAAAAGAAAATAGGTGAATACACACACACACACACACACACACACACACACACACAACACAGTACTGTTATATACAAAAAAAGTTTAATTGAAATACCTGTATAAAAAATATGATCTCCATACATTTCACACTGTTAAACAGAAGAAAAAAAATCCAAATCCAAGCTGCACAAATGCAACCAGAACACAGAAACACAGCTATTAAAATAAATTAATGTTTATGACTCTGCCACCCTACCTTCCAGAGCCAATACACAAAGACTGTACATTGTCAATAATTTAAAACCTTTCCAAATAGCATTACTTTACATTACTGGTAGAATACCAGATAAAGGCATACTAAACTTTAAAAAGTTATTCTATTTCCCTTAAATTAGACTTTGTACAACAATTTTCCATCTTCCAACAGAAACTGGTAAGGTCAGGAAAAAAAAACTGTTTTGTTTTTTAAACAAAAGTTAACAGGAATGCAGAAAAGAGTGTTATGGGCAAACCACTAGAATTCCCATAGGGAAGGGGGAAAGCAGTGTTGAATATAACTCTAACCAAATAAATTAAGCAAATAAATAGCCACAGCTGAAACTGTGGGAGGTCTTCTAAAACTTCAAACAAATAAATTAAAACAAAAAACAGTATAATACATGGGAAAACCAAATTTACATAAACACATTATACAGGTATGGAAAAAAGTAAAGTCCTTGAATATTGCATTGATTGTGCATTTAACATGCTCATACATACTTTAAGACTTGCAGGTTGACAAAAGGAGAGGGGTGGAGGGAGGGTGAGACTGAGAAAGGGGCTTCGCATGCCCAGTGGTAGAGATGATAAAAGAAAACAAAAGTGAATGTTTCTGGGGTGGGAGGGGAGGGGAAGCTGATATACCTGTTCATATTTGTATGCAGGCTATAGGGAATATTTTGGAGCAGCAGAGATGGGTTTGGAGGTGGGACAGGGACTGGAAGGAGTGAAATGTCTGTGTTCAAGTATTCCATCACCAGTGGATGGGACTACTTCATTCAATCACCGAACATGTTCTCCAATGCATCATAGGAACTGCTTCCTCCAGCACTGAGTCTAAAGGGAGCAAAATCCTATAATGAACTGGATCTTCTTTGGACATACACAGCTCAAAAAAGAAAGTCCCACTGAAGCAGCTTTCAAAAAGGCACTCAAAAGCAAATAAAAATCTAGTCCAGGCTCTATGAGAGCAAAAAAGTTTACCATGTATTCAAGAGGTCACTGCTTTCTTAATAAGGTCAGTCTTTTGACTAAGTACTGGCCTGCAACTCCCAAACATTAGCGTTTCCAAAGGAAATTTCTCATTCCAAAGCAGAAACCAGCAAAAGGGGAAAATAAAATCAAGTCCCTCAGACAAAGATTCAACTACAGAATAATGAATGCATTTTTCTAGCCCCTCCTACGTATTGGCAGCAGCACTGTGGTCTTTCTGCTTGTAGCTCCCCTCCCATTGTGAGGTCCTTAGTGTTTCACAGACTCTCATTGCTTGAACTTGTGCTAGATACATCAGTATCAAGGGTCCGTAGCCTTATGTCACAGTCCTCAGACTTCACTACTTCAGATTTGTGCATCCACGCATGGTCAAAAATTTGTTCAAGTGTTGGTCTGTCTGAAGGCCTCAGTGAAAGGCACCATTTGATCAGCTGCTGACATTCTGAAACAGATGGGTAAACAGACGACATTAGACTAGAAAAGCAAAAAGAACCTCAAACAGAAAATCACCCATTATCATAAATTAAGTGTTAGTAATATTTTTGTGTTTGAACTCACCAGGTGATATTCGTCTCCTGAAGTATAACCGTCCTCTCAAGATCTCTTCATCTTGTTCAAAAGGGATGTCTCCACAAACCATATCAAACAGAAGCACTCCCAAGGACCACACTGTTGCTGACCTCCCATGGTATCTGTGGTATCGGATCCATTCTGGAGGACTGTACACTCTTGTTCCTACAAATCAAAAAATAGCACCCCCCAACATCAGCAAACTTTTAGTCTCTCCTCCCCCAACATTTTAGTTGGGCTGCACATTCATATTAAACCACACAAGAATAAAAAAAAGTCTAAATATTCAAAAGTCATAGTGGGCCAAATTCATCCCCAGTGAAAGTCCAGAGAAGCTGGCTACAAATTACACCATGCATACATTTAGGCCATTAGCTTGTGCTGTTCTGTTGTGATGAATAACACAGCTTCCATCAGATGACTGTTTACTAAGGCATGGCTCCTTTCACTGACCATGTGGCGTCTACAGGATCACACCAAAAATAGACACAAAAGGACAAAGGGAATGGGAATGGGGCAAGGGGAGGAGAACGAGAAGAGAAACAGAAGGTGAAACTCAGGTCTACCTCATTACATACAGCTAATCGGCTTTATCCAATTCCAAGACAGTGTGAACAAAATACAGACTTGCTCCCAAATTAATTTTTTCAGAATAATCAAAAAAGGCTACTCTGGCTCTCTGAAAAGGCCCTTAGAAACCGCCTTCCCTTGGCACTAGGCTGTTCCCTGGATACCAAACAAAAACTGGAATTTGTGATGCTGATGGTCACATGGCCAGGAGGTTCAGGTTTCACAACAAAACAGATGTTAAGTGCAGCAGCTGACGACAGAGAAAGGGAGGGGAAAGTCCCTCATCTATATCAGGCACACTCACAGCAAGGGGTGGAGGGAGAGAGAAAAAAAAATAAATAAATTCAGCTCTTCCCTCCAGGTGCAAGAAGCATTTCAGTTTTCCTAAATTTAAAAACCCAAATTTAAGTCATTTAAGGGGCATATATATTTTACCCCAGGATTTTAAATCTGCAATGCAGGCATCAGCTGGGTTGTGAGTAATTCATTAAACTAGAAATCAAAATATATGCATTGCACACAACACAGATGAGAACACCTGGCGCTGGTGAAGCCTCAATGTAAACAGATCGCCCCCTAGGAAAAATGCCTTTTCCAAGGCAGGGAAATATAAATTGCTGCGTCACTGCCTGGAATCGCCTTTTTCCTACACTACAGAACACCCCCAACTGCCTCCGGTGCACACGTTTAAATTACCCGCAGATCCATTACTAGCTACTGCAGCTGCAGAGCCACCTTGTTGTTGTTCTCAGGGGCTGAGGATGACTAACAACCACGCAGGGAGAGCGCACCGGGTAAGCCCCGGCGCAGGGTTTTGCTGTCTCACCCGCACGGAGGCATTTTGGGGATGGGAGGGACACATACCATCGAAGTCGGTGTAGACAGTGTCCTTAAGGATGGCTCCGGAGCCGAAGTCGATCAGCTTGAGCTCGCCCGTCCTGAGATCCACCAGCAGGTTCTCGTCCTTGATGTCCCTGTGCACCACGCCGCAAGTGTAGCAGTGGCGCACCGCCTCCAGGACCTGCCGGAAGAAGCCCCGGGCCGTCTCCTCGTCCAGGGCCCCCTTCTCGGTGATGAAGTCGAAAAGATCCTTCACCAGCTCGGGCCGCTCCATGATGATGAGGTAGCCGTCTGGCCGCTCGTACCAGTCCAGCAGCTTGATGACCCCTCTAAAGCCGGAGCCCACCTTCTTCAGCAGCACGATCTCCAAGGGCACCATCGCTCCGCTCTGGGCAGCGCAAAGAGGCAAGGGCGGCGGTCACTCATCGGGCAGCCCAGGCCGGGAAGCCAGCCAGCCTCCTCCCTTCCCCGCACGCAGACTCCGCCGGGCAGAGGCAAACCCACCCCACGCGCGGTGCACGGAGTCTCCCGCAGCAGCGCGGGGGCTGGGGAAGTCCAGCGCCGCTCCGCTGGGGGTCTCCGCGGCTGCCGCAGTCAGAGGGGGAGGGGCCGCGGGGAGAAACCCCGCCAAAATCCCCTCCGATGTAACCACCACCACAGCGGCGGGAGGGGGACCCAGCCCTCTGGCCGCTCAAACAATAGCCAGGCTGGATGACTGCCGGCCCCCAGCTTCCCTCGCACCCACCGCGCGCTTACACCCGCTCCCCAACAAATACTTACAATGGTGCCCCACTCGGTGACCCGCTCCTTCACCACATGCTTCACGGCCACCTGGGGGAGAGAGGAGGCACCGTCAGAGCGGGGTGGGGACAAGCCTTCCCCGCTCTGCGGCGGCTGCGACGCGCGACCCTGCAGCCACGCACACGCCGCCCCGAGCAGACAGCAAGACACAACTACGCAGCCATGAATAGCCCCCTCCCCGTTCTCCTTACCGGCAAGCCGTCTGCTATCCGGGTCCCCGCGTACACCGTGCCGAAGCCCCCGCTGCCCAGCACGGAGCCCACCTGGTAGACTTTATCGAAGGGCTCCTTCTCCGATTTCGCTAGAAACGGGAAGACAAATTAAAAAAGAGGTTGGAGTCGCTCTATTAAGAAAGCAGGACACGAGGCAGGCGAGAGGAAGCCCCACCAGGGGAGCCGCATGGCTGTCCACACCTGCACATGCGGCTCTTCAGCCTAAGCCTAGCGAACTAGGGGAAACCAGGCGGTTTTGTTTGCGCTGCACGCCAGCAGCGATCCGACAAGCCGCCACCCAGAGCCAAAATATCCCAACACGCCCCGCTGGAGGGGGGGACGCGGACGCCGCGCACTCTCCCCTAACAACCCAGCTAACAGGGGAGCTGTGCCCATCCCTACGCGGCGACGCGCTAGCAGGGAATGTGACAGCCGAGAAATCCTGGCAGCTTGCAAACTCCCCATTAAAAAGCGACGGGCACCGCACCGCGGCGGGGTCACAACCAGCGAGTCGCTCACTGCGTACCTGGCTGGAGGATTTTCACTGGCAAGTGATCCATGCTGGTGGGGTTGCAAATGTGAGCGAGGGAGCCAAACTTAGAGAGCAACATCTTCCAGAAGAGCCGAGGGAAGGGGGAGGAAAGAGATCCTGCAGCGAAACGCAGAGTGTGTCCTCCGGGCTAATTATTCAATTAACGAGCTGCTGGAGAGGAGCGGCGCGCTCTCCTTCCCGGCTCCGGGAGGGGAGCTACGAAGCGGCTGCCTGGCTCCCGCCCTGCTCTCCTCGGTCCACCGGCAGCAGCTGACGTTGTAGCAGAGGGTGGCAGACGCCTCCAGAAATAAACAGCCACAAAAAAATCCAAGCTGAAGCGGCGTGGAGCCCTTCGACAACAAGCAATCAATAACGGGGGCGATGCTCTGCTTCTCCCAGCGCAGCTGAACGCAACCCTAGATGCCAGCAGGGCTGCAGAGAAAGTGGGTAAAATCCGCCCCGACTAGAAGGACGCTTGCTCGGGGCCGCTGGGTGATTGCGAATTCAATCCAGCGCCGCAGTGAAGCCGTCACCCCGGTGCAGTAGCAGCGCAGCCTTCTCGGTGCCTGCTCACTTCTGAGCTCAATTACAGCAGGAGCTGCCTCTTAACTCTCAATGTTTTGGTGCGGAGAAAAAGAGACAAAATATCCCTCCGCGGGGGAGTGGGAAACACCTCGCTGTGCGTGTCGGATTACTTCCCCTCCCGTCGAGCACACCGCGCTAGGATGTCTTCGTGCGGTCTCCGGCTCCGGCGGGGACTGCAGCGTCCCAGCCCGCAGTAAATACAAGGGCTGGAACTACTTATTTGTAGTAATAGACGCGCAGAGTTACACACTGTCTGAAATTTTTATCACACACTAGCTAAAAGAGGAGGGAGAGAGAGCGAGCAAGAGACTCTAATTCGTATTAACTTTATCAGTCAGCCAATGAAGGGCCACCTTTTCAAAGAGGGGGAGTATCGAGCCGTAGCCAATCAGGAAGAGGGTCGTTTGCATATGTTAAAATGAGGCCGGGCGCGCAGAGCGGGAATTCCTGGGCGCGCCTTTCTCCTTTCTCTCGGCTGTGTTGGGGAAAGGTCATTCTGCGCCGAGCTGAGACACTGCGTCTGGCGCTGGAGTGGGAGGGAGATAAGGGGAAAGAGCAGCAGCAGCCGCCATGATCACCGTTGTGGGGACACTGGGAAGGGGAGCGCTGTATCCACGCTGCGGCTTTGATGAAGCCGCCCAAACAGCGTTTAGAAACCGGCTTATTTATAGCACAGCGTTCACTGGAATAACACATCCCACTCCCTTGCCTATTATAGCTTCATTTGTGCCCGCCGTTTCTCTGCTGTGATTTCTTACTCCGCTCCCTCCCGGGCGGGCTGAGCTGTACCGCTCTTGGCGGTGGAGTTTGCTCCACAGAGCCTGGGTCCGAGCCCTTCAGCCTGCACCCCTGGGTCTTTGTATGGCCGTATCTGCCGTATGAAAGCGCACGTGCGATAGGGGGAGCTGATGGGATTCCCTGATACGCGCTGGGAGACGTCAGTATGTTATACCCGAGCCTGCCCTTGAGCGGCGAAGAGCCGCTCCCTAGTTAGGCGTCAGTTAAGAACTGCAAGAAGCGCTTGTGTTTCCTCCCCCTGGCGAGCCCGTCCGTTGGGTTCGCTGGGCTGGACCCGCACAGACGCTGCAATGTCGCACGCTGGATCCCGTGCGTGTGTCTCAGCCATCTCTTGGCGTCTGGCGCTGGCTGAGATTGAAAGGCAGCTCCTTTCCGATCACAGTCCACAGAGGGCGCTGAGGCAACGAGAAATCATCCAGGGGAAAGCCGCATGGCGTCCTCAGGCGAGGTGGGCGCTCAGAGCTGCTGCCTAGTCTCACTCAGCTGAGAGGCAAGTCTACATTAATTGTAAGGCAGTTTTTAGAAACACTTCTCTCGTGAAGAAGGAATTTACAACTTGTTTCAATGAGAACTAACTTCACTCAGTTTCTGCCATTTCCACTGAAACTGGAAGGGCTTGAGCTGGCCCTGCAAACACCCTCAGGTTGGCTTAGGGCTTGTTCTGTCCTTAATGCATTTGGTGGGTAGAGACAGTTGGATAACAGTTTTAGGGACCACGTAAACTCAGCTTTCCAGTTACTGCTAATGGGGCTAGAGGTGCAGCAGCTCTAGTCTAAGGGCTTGTTTTCATTGACATCACTGCAACAGTTAGCTGGAGTTAGTACAATTGAGTTACTGCACTTCAAAACAACACTGGAATTACACACAGAGGGATTTGATTAGCAGCACGGAGTGATTGGATTACCAGAATGATTGGATTAGTTGATGAGCAGTTTTAACCCAAGCTGTTGCTTCCCCACAGCATTACTAAGGCCTTATCTATACTAAAAAGTTAGGTTGACCCAGCTCCATCACTCAGGGGTTTGAAAAATCCACACTTGAGCAACATAGGACCTAACCCCTGTTGTAGATAGCATTGGATCGAACAGAGAATTCTTCTGTTGACCTAGTTACCCCTTTTTAGGGAGGTGGACTAACTACACAGGCCGTGTAAGTAGTGTCACTTTGAAGTGCTTACAATGCAGTGCTATAGTTGTACCACTGTAGTGTTTCAAGTGTAGACAAGCCCTAGCTCAAGCATCGGCATCACTCAACTGTCAAACACCCCAGTTCCCCACCCTCGATAGAAAAATTCACACCCCTGAACAATGCAGTTAAGCTGACTTAACTCTACTGTAGACAGCACTAGGTCAATGGGAGAATTCTCCTGTTGACGTAACTACTGTCTCTTGCAGAGGTGCAGGGCTGTCCCTACCCATACACAAACTATGTTGCTGCGCAGGGCACCAGGAAATCTGGGGCACCAAATTGCCCCAAATTTCCTGATGCCCTATGCAGCTGGGCGTTGCATCCAGCTCCAGCAGCCAGCCCAATCCCCTGGATGGCTGAGCCAGCCCCTCGTGGGCTGTGCACTGCAGGGCCCAGGAAAGCTGCCCCTGCCCCACCCCTTCCCCTCAGCCCCTGCTCTGCCTTGCCCCTTCCCATCCCTTCCCACCTGTGTTCTGCCCCAGCCCTGCCCCCCACTCCACCTCTTCCCCCCAAACCCCATCCCCTGAGCTATGCATCCTAGGGCACTGCTGCAGGGGTCAGGGTTGGGCCCTCCGTTCACTCACTGGGCAGGCATCGGGAAGCGGAGTGACCTGGCCCCAGCTGTGCTGTCGGTGAGTGTTGGGGGGCTGTTTCGTCTCCCTTCTCCAAGCCTGGGAGCCGGAGGAGCAGAGAGCAATGAAGGCTGGGGCCAGGTCGCTCCACTTCCCGTTACCCCGTGAGTGCGTGTGTGTGTTGGGGGGCGACTTCTGCTGCCTTCCTTCGCTGGCTGTTCCTGCCTCCCAAAGCCCTTGGACACAGCCCCACTCCCCTCCCTGCAGAGTCCTGAGATGCGCCCCCCCTCCCTCAGAGGCTCCTCCCTGCAGGGGGGCTGCGTAGGGCACCACAATCTCTAGGGACAGCCCTGGAGAGGGGGATTACCTATGCCGATGGAAGGGCTTCTCCTGTCGGCGTAGGTAGTGTCTTCACTGAAGCTGCTTGTGGTTCATGAACCTAGGGAAGATAAGTGTCTGAATTCCTAATCTGAGTGCGAGGTCTGAATCAAAACTGGGGAGGGAGGAGAAGGCCCTCCGTTATGACTTTTAGTCTAGTG
Source organism: Gopherus flavomarginatus (assembly GCF_025201925.1). NCBI lineage: Eukaryota > Metazoa > Chordata > Testudines > Testudinidae > Gopherus > Gopherus flavomarginatus. The sequence continues at coordinate 39,498,557 of NC_066617.1, forward strand.
GATAGCTCAGCTGGGATGTGGGAGTCCCCAGATTCAAATCCTCTCTACTACTACGGAAGACGTACAGAGAAGAGAAACAAAAATAATTAGGAGTCTGGAAGAGCTTCCATATGAGGAGTGATTAAAAAGATGAGGACTGTTCATTTTAGAAAAGAGATGACTAAGGGGAGATATGTTAGAGGCACAATTGCCAACTTTCACATGTTAAATAAACACCCTGACTTTCACAATAAGCCAAAATCTAGCTAATCTCATTTCAAAACAAGTCAGTCCCTAAGACCCCCAAAACTCTATGTGACTTAGATCCCTGTGGTGCAGTCTGGGACTGTGGTGGGCCCGCTGTAAACTCCTGACCCCCCACTTCCTGCCTCTGCTTAACCCTTCTCCCTGCTTTTCCCCACCTTGCCACTGCTTTCCAGGAGCTGATAAAAAAAAAAGAAGCAACAAGCTACAAGCCAAAAACTAGCCAACAAGCAACTCATAAGCCAATTAAGCCACAAACAAGCCCAACTTCTGCATTTTTTGTGTGTGCAAGTTTGGCATGTCTGGTTAGAGGTCTGTATAATCATGAATGATGTGGAGAAAGTGCATAAGGAACTGTTACTTATCCCTTCACATAACACAAGAACTGGGGGTCACCCAATGAAATTAATAGGCAGCAGGTTTAAAACAGACATAAGGAAGCACTTCTTCACACAATGCACAGTCAACCTGTGGAACTCATTGCCGGGGATGTTGTAAAGACCATAGGCACCAATTTTCCAAAGTGCCAGGGGGTGCTCAACCCCTGGCTTTGCCCCCATCCCCACTCCTTCACTCAAGGCCCTCCACCTACCCCACTTCTTCCCGCCCAGTTCCAGCCCTTCACCCGAGCATGCTGCATCTTCTCTCCTCCCCATCCTTCCCAGCCTCCTGCACACTGCTAAACAGCTGATCGTGGTGGGTGGGAGGGAGGGGGAGGCGCTGATCTGTGGGGCCTGCCGGCCATCGGGAAGCATTGGAGAGATGGTGGGGAGTTAGTAGGGAGGAGGGGTGGCTCGGAGCCACAGCCCGGCCACAATAAGACCCAGGTGGGCAGATGTGGGGAGCCGTGGTGGACCCTCCACCTGCCTGCAGTGTGGGGGGATGGGACTGAGAGCAGCCCCCATCCATGTCACCACCTCCAGGGTCCTTGCCTGTCAGAGAGCATGTGGAGGGTCTGCGACGCTGCACAGGCTCCTCACAGCTGCCTGCACATATCTCCCCGACCGGGCTCTGGCAGGGGGGTGCCTCGGAGCCTAAGCCTGTCTAAGTAAGTAGAGCCCTGCAAATCCATGGATATCTGCAGACAATTTTTGTGGAGCATGGTCTGATATGAACACACATTTTTGTATTCGCATAGGGCTCTGTAAACCTTCCATACTGTTTGTGCTGCTCCTTTTGGTCTGCCTCAGAAAGTTCATTTCTAGAGCCCTGAACAATCGCAACTGTAGGACACATATATAAACTATTTTTGCCTTATCTGAATGTTGTTTTTCAACTGTAAATGGGAAAGATTTCAATGGTATTATGCTAATCTGTTCTCTGATGTCCACAAGGGTCCCGGACAAGCGTCAGTTGTGGTATACAGCAATATGGGAACACAATGCAAGGTTCTGCCTGCTGCCTAGGAATACTGACTGACTCAAACTTTGTCCTTAGTTATTACAGGGTATCTTGGTTCAATTTGCTGTACCACAGCATCAGGTAGTCTAATAAAATTGTATTGGCCTAATTATAGTGCTCCAGTGTAGGTAGAGTAGTTAGTGTAGAGAGCTTCTGTGTGAGATAGCCAATGTATGGATGTTACGTAGCCTGACTGCAAGGAATGGTGGGGAAAATGGGCTTCTAGTGTGTAAAGCTCCAACTGAAGTTGATGACAGCTAGGCGTGTTCAGTACCTCTGAAAAACAAGACCCAATTTCTCCAGAGATGTATGGCTTGTGCTCTCACTTGCACGCCAACAAGTGGCTATGGGACTGTGCAAGAGGCAATGCAGGCTATACTTGTTTACAGGTGCTAGAGAGTGAGCTTCCCCCCAATATCCCTTAGAATCATTATGCCTTTGCAATTGTAATTTCTCCAACACTTTACCTGCCCCTGCCCTGCTGTCAACTCTATGTGGTTCAGGCTGCTAGACTGTACATAACTCCTGTGTGTGTTTTTTAGAAAGGACAAGCAACTGCAAAAAAACGAGTGCTTATACAGAATATAGGAATGTAACAGGAAAAAAATACAGAAACACTCGTTATGCCTCTTTTTGCTTGAGCTCACTCCCAGAAAATGTTGTCTTTGAATTTTTACAATGTTCTTGCTATAGCTGACCAGGGCAGATTACTTTGTTCTTTATGGTTACCCCCACCCCATGTAATAATTTAAGATGAAAAGGAAAATGCAGTTTAGATTTTGTCTTCATATTAAATCTTCATCACAAATGCCATAATAGCTGTCAATTGGACTCCAACAGCAGTAGGGCAGCCAAAGTGTTCTGGGTTACAAACCTTTTTGGCAGTTACATAGTGTATTTAGATGAGGTGATGACGCAGTCATAACCGCTGATTATTCTTCCCGTTTCTTCCTCCTTTTGACCATCATTGCTTCCATTTTATTTAGACTGAACTTCAGTCATTTAATTGTTGTCTAGGTCCTTATCCTCCTCATGCACATGGCAAAATAAAATAAAACCCACCACCTTTTAGATGAAAAGGATATATGGAGCTGAGTATCATTAGCAGTACACTGATGTCAGCAAGGCAGTGATGCCTCACAATCTCCCCATGTGACCTCAGATACACATTTAGCAAGAAAAGTGTCAATGAAATCTTGCAGAATCCTGCATGATAGGGCCTTTATGGTAGATGAACAACCTCTCAAACCTGCCATTTGAGATTTCCCAGAAAGGAAAAACATGGTCTTACGGAAGAATAACACCTTCCACCTCTGTCTGTGAGATCTGGCAGGTCACTAACATTTTGTAGTTAATTATGTCAAGGTCAGCTGATAGAATTCACTGAAAGTCACTGTGAATACTTTTATAGGAATCTGGGAAGGAAGATGACATAAGAATTGCCAATAATCTTCTCTAAAAATGATAAGTTTGAGAAAGCTCAGTGATTGACAAGGAAACTTTTTCACCTGAACGACCTTGTCAGTTACTGATCAAGAAGCCATCATTTGGCTTTAACAACTGTGACCTTTTGGGAGGTTATTAAGAAGGTTGTAGTATGGCAGCTCCAGATTCTTTTGATTTCTTATTAGTCTACTTTTAGGCCTGGATACAGACACTGCATTAGCTACCTTAGTAAGTTATCTTTTTGCAATGGACAAAGGTCAGAGCTCCATGTCCCTTTGATTAACCTTATCAGCCTCTGATACTGTTGACAGGTGTGGCTGATCTGCCTGCAAGATCTGGCAGAGGTAGATGAGCTGTTCTTCAGTAACGTCATTATTTCCTTTCTGAGAAGTGAGTCTAAAGGGCCTGCTCCATTTTTTTAAGTGTTATTGGAATCGTGTCTGTCCAGATGGAAACATTAACAATTCCATTCACAATGGTGCTTAAACCTCCAAGCTGTTTTTTTCTCAACTATGAGAGAATCTTGCAGGTTGTACCCCTCTTTCCTCTGTTCATCCAGAGCCTCTGTGAATGAAATAGCTGAAACTACTAGTGAAGATGGCACCTCTTCCATAACATGAGTCTCAGTCTCTTCTTTGGATCACATTTATGAACACTATTTTCCTGGTGCATATTTAACCAGGTGGAATATTCCTGCTTGGAAAACAAAACAATACAAAGCAAAACCAAACTTGTGATAGTTATATTTGTATATCATTGACAGTATATCCACATTCATGCATACATGCGTGTTATTGGATTCACCATATGCAATTAGAAATCTGACTAAATGTTTAATTTGCTTTATCTGATATAATTCCAACTGCTGCTTTTCAGATATTGTTATGTGCACAATATGCAGCCTCTCTACTGTGTTTTTCACTCCATGCATCTGATGAAGTGGGTTTTAGCCTGCAAAAGCTTATGTCCAAATAAATTTGTTAGTCTCTAAGGTGCCACAAGGACTCCTAGTTGGTTTTGCTAATACAAACTAACACAGCTACCACTCTGAAACCAGAGAAATGTTAATGTCAGTAATCTAATTAGCTGTTTGAGACAAGGGCTTCATGAATACAATAATAATTTGAATGCTATAGAAGCAACTCTCCTTTGAGACTGACAAGAATTAGTAATATGCCGAATCAGCAAATAAAATTTTCAGAATTATATGACCTGATTGCAAAAGATATATGTTTTAGCTCAGCTGGATCTTTGGGAGTTAACTTAGTACACCAATCAATGATTCTACAAAACAAGCTGATATATGCAAATAGCATTATTTACAGTGTGGGTAGTGGGGAGCACAAATACACTTTTACATGGAGACAGAGTTATGTTCAGTGCATGACCAGAGAGGGGTGGGCAGCGGTGACAGATAACCCCAATGCATTACCTTCATCACACCTAGCCTCTGTCCCCTCAAGAATTAAATCTTAGGGAGGAGCATGTAAAGTCAAGAATCAGACTTTTTAAGATGATTTTCTTTATGGTCACACAATTGTTACTAATTGTCATTTGCATAGTGACAGAGGATTAAAGTGAATAAGGAATATTATCCTGTGAGGGTGTTTCTAGCAGAGTTCCAAGGGGGTCTGTTCTTGGTCCAGTGATATTCAATACCTTCACCAATGATATGGAAGAGAATATAACATCCTTGCTTGCTAGTAAAATTTGTAGATGACACAAATATCAATGGAGTGGTAATAATGATGAAGTTTGGATGAGTTACATGGACCTCTCAGAATCTCTTGGTAAGCTAGTCTTATCTGAACAACATACACTTTAACACTGCCAAATGCAAAATCATATATCTAAGAACAAAGAATGTAGATTAGTTTTAAAATATGGGAGTTGGTGTCCTGAAATGCAGTGATAATGCAAAGGACTTGGGGGTCATGGTATATAACCAACTGAACATAAGCTCCCAACGTGATGATATAGCTAAGAGGGAGAACATGATCCTTGGATGTACAAGCAGGAGGATATCAAGTAGGAGTAGGGAAGTGGTATTACCCCTGTATACAGTATTAGTGAGACCATTGCTGGAATAATATGTCCAAAACCAACGTTGAAAAATTGGAAAATATTCAAAAAAGAGATACAAGAATGATTCAGAAGTCTGGAAATCATACCTTATGGTGATAGTCTTAAGATTATTTAGTTTATCCAAGCAAAGGTTAAGCAGTGACAACTAATAGCTATAAATATCTGTATGGGGAAGAGTTTTCTGATATTAGGGAGCACTTTAATCATACAGAATAAAGTGCATCAAGATTCAGTGGTTGGAAGTTGAAGCCAAACTCACACTAGAAATAAGGCAATTTTTTTTTTTTTTTTGTTAATGGAGAGAGTAATTAACCATTGGAACAATTTACCTAGGGATGGGTGAATTCTCTATCATTTGAAGTCTTAAATCAAGAGTGGATGTCTTTCTAAAAGGTACACTCAAAGGCCTGGTCTACACTGGGGGGTGGGGGGGTTGTCAATGTAAGATATGCAACTTCAGCTACAGGAATAGCGTAGCTGAAGTCGATGTATCTTTGTTCGACTTACCTCCCGTCCTCATGGCACAGGATTGACAGCTGCGGATCCCTCATCAACTCCACTTCTGCCTCTCTACCCGATGGAGTTCTGGAGTCGACAGGAGCGTGTTCGGGGATCAATTTATCACGTCTAGACGAGACACGATAAATCGATCCCCGATAGATCGCTACCCGCCGATCCGGAGGGTAGTGTGGACATACCCAAAGATGCAGCTCAAACAGAAGTTATGGGTGTGATGCAGAAATGTAACAGGTGAGGCTCAATGACATATCATATGCAAGAGGTCAGGCTGGATGAACCCAATGGTTCCTTTTGGTATTATTGTCAGTGACATGTCCGTTTATAAAACTGATCAAGTCCAATGGCCTAATTCTCCACTGTTTTACATCTGTGTTAGTGTAATACCAGTGTTGGAATAATGTGTGCAGTATTCGTCACCCCATCCAAAAAGATTATTGCAGAACTATAGGAGGCTCAGAAAAGGGTGATGAGAATGATTAGGGACATGGAAAAATCTCACATAGGAAAAGAGATTGCTTTACCTTAAAAAGAAGAATAACAAGAGGGGAAATGGGAAAAATATAAATAAAATAATCAATGTTCTAAAGAAGGTAGATCAGGAAATTCTGTTCTTTGTCCCATAACACATGAGCAAGGAGACATTGAGTGAAGCTGGCAGATTTGAAACTAATAAAGAGATATAATTTTTTCACACAACATGTAATTAGACTAGAACTTTCTCCCAGCAGGCAGCTGACCTGCCAGGAAATGTCTGTACCTACTGTGAGCGAATCTGTGGTTCCAGGATCAGACTCTGGAGTCATTTCAGGACCCATATGAAAATCTGTGGTGGAGATCATCCTTGAATTGAGGGAGCACCGAGGATGATGAATTAGACCAGTAGTGGGCAACTTGCATCCCGCAGGCCATCAGGGTAATCTGCTAGCAGGCCACCAGACAGTTTGTTTACATTTGCCCAGCTGCCCACAGCTCCCAGTGGCTGTGGTTTGCCATTTCCAACCACTAGGAGCTGTGGGAAGCAGTGCAGGCCTCAGGCACGTGCTGGCCGCGGCTTCCTGCAGCTCCCATTGGCCAGGAACGGCGAACCGCAGCCACTGGGAGCTGTTGACAGCCGTGCAAATGTAAACAAACAGCCTGGTGGCCCACCAGCGAATTACCCTGATGGGCTGCGTGTGGCCTGTGGGCCATAGGTTGCTCTCCATTGAATAAGACTGTGGAGCTCATTGCCATTGGAAGTCATTGAGGCTAAGAACTTAACAAGATTAATAGAATATCCAGAGTTGTCATAATTAATGACAATTTTTGCAAGGTCTATTAAACCTCACTCTTCAGGGTTTAAGCCAATCTCTAACTATTAGAAAACAGGTTGAGACCAAAAGTGGCAGCAGGTTATACCACATCTGTCTACTGTGGGGTTCTTATACATTTCTCTGAAGCATCTGCTACTGGCCACTGTCAGAGATAGAATACTTAGATAGACCTCAGGTCTGATCCAGTATGGAAGTTCCTAGGTTCCTGTATTAGCCAGTGTAACTCTCTTGACTTCAATGGAGTTATACCAAAAGTGGTGTAATGCAATGAAGATTCAACCCAGAATCTTTAGTCCAAAGAGATTGTGTCTATCATACTGAGTACAAGGAGTAAAAGACTGTCTTTGCATCCAGAGCTGATCCAAATATGCTAATATAAGGCTCAAAATCTGATTCTGTTCCACCTTCATTTTGTACATTTTCAAACATAAGAACACTGTGAACTATGAAAGTCAAATTTTACTTGAACTGTGGACATTATTCCCATATTACTTAAATCATTCCAGTTTATTTATATAATTTATTGATTACCAATAGCCAAAAGTATTTGGATATGCTCTCCATTAAATAATTCAATAACTTGCTAATCATAAGCTGGTTCCAAAAGCCCTGCTACAGACCCTCATCACCTCTACTTTCAGCAAAAGATAGATGGAAATAGAAATTAATAGGCTGTACAAAACAAACAATGAAGGCTCTTACAGAAATCAAGAGAGAATTCCACAGATGAGGGTCTACCATACAAAGATCTGTGCCTGCTCCAGATTGAATCTTGAGACTGCAATTTAGTCAACCCCACAATATTCCACTTGCAGAATACAGCACCAGCTGGTACCTTATTACTATGTTATTACTTTCCATTTTGGCCTGCACAGGGCTATGTTTCCAAATTTAAAGGCACAGTGGATCACCTTAAGTAGGATGAGAACTATTTTTATCAAGAACTGTTAAAATGATACATTTGTTGTCATGCAGATATGGTGAAATAATTCACAATTGTAGGTGTGATAGAAGGATACATTTTCAGGATGGTGGTTAGGATTTTATAAGCACCTTTACTGGTAGAGGGGCTCATAAGTAGGACTGGGTGAAACAATCCAAAATGGTTAACATAAGAGGGTTCATATTTTCCCTACATCCATTTACAACACCATTTCCTTTTATATGTGCCAGACTCCAATTCCATTTCTGAACCACAGGTCAATCCCTCTACATGCATTCACATAATGAGAATTAAGTTAGAGTTTCACACTTCAGATTTCCAGTAACTGCCTGAATAAAATGTATCCCTTTGAGCCAAACAGAAGAAGAAGCCACCAAATGACTTTGAACTGTGACCCAGGGTTCCCATGATAGACTACTAATGGGCCCAATGCTTTAGGTCTAAAGGGCACATGCCTGCACATAGACCTTTTGTCTGATTTGGGATGCTGCCAGCCTATAATTATCTGCGTCAATCCTTGAAAACGTTGGAATAAAATTATTAACTGATTAGGGCCCCAAACCCGCAGGAGACTGCCGCTTGCGTGGAGACAATTGCAAGTTTGGGCCTTAGTCCATGTCACAAGCTAACTAGATTGTCATGTGTGCTATACATTTTAATATCATCTTATCAGATAAAAGGCCCTCCAAACTATACTGAAGTATATAACCTACAACAGAAGTTTCATATTTCTCCAAAGGCAGAGAGTTTCTGGCTATGTATGCTATTCTGTAAGGCTGGTATGATGGCAAACATTTTATTTAGCTCTTTTTGTGGTCCATTTTTTTAGATGGATATTAAATTAAAGATCAGATCTGTTTTAAAAACAGTTCCATTTTGTATAAGGAGAGCTGAGAGCTTGTTTGTTTAATGTATTTGTAAAATTTAAAAATCATGGGTAAGAATTGCTTAATATTGCTTTCTAATCTTTGATCAAGGTTCAGCCAATTGTACTGCAACCTTAATCTACAATTAGAAAGTATGAATATGTAACTGTCCTTGCTCAATGTTTCATTCACAGATAGCGAAGGTATGTGTTCTAAACACCATGTGACTATACAATCAAAGGAAAAAGTTCTTGTCTATCTTATCAAAAGTTTCTTGGAGCTTATATTAACTTTACGATCATAACTTCTGCATTTTTTTCACAAACTTTATTAGTATTGTCCTTGTCTGTATTATATTAATGTATCTATCTGTAGGGCTTTTAAAATTATTTCCTAAATATTAAAAGCCAACAACAAATGTTGTAGGCGATACTCTCCCTAACTAAGCTTTCTGTTGCATTCTTTGTGTTAACTAGATGACTTTGTTTATGTTTATATTCACAGCTAATAAGTCTCTCTCTCCCATCTCACAAACTAGTATACCCAGCAAATTAATAAGACAATGTGACCAGCTATTCAAAAGGGACTAGTCATTTTGTGTACCTCAGGTTTCAAGGCCCAATTTGAAACACTTCAAAGGGGCCTGATTTTCAGAAGGGGGGAAAGGTGGTTCAGTGTTCTGTGGACCACACTTTAAATATGTTAAGCGAAAGCACATGTTCAATTGTGCATAGTTTCCCGCTTCAGACAACCAGCTTCTTTTCCTTAGTCTAGCCGTGGCACTCTCCCTCCAACAAGTGCAAACAACTTCTCTTCTCCTTATCTATGTCTTCATGGGACTCAGTAGCCTATCACTTTTCCCCTGTTCTTCTGCCCTCCTGGGTCTTCAATGGGTTCTAGAAGGGAATTATTTCTCAGCAGATAAATCATTCCTAAAAGAGTCCTTTAGAATGGAGTAGGAAGCAGCTTAATGCCTCTCCCTGTTGACGTCCCTTTATTGAGTGAAGGTAGGTATGTTCAGTACTTTCTTTTCTACATTTTTGAGGAACCTTGAGGGGCATTCAGGTACCCCACTGTACTTATGACCGGTCAGCAAAGATATTAAACAGCTTTCTAAACTTTGGTCTTTCTATACAAAGTTGCTGTAGCCATGTTGGTTGCAGGATATTAGAGACAGAGCGGGTGAGGTAATATCTTTTATTGGACCAACTTCTGTTGGTCAGAGAGAGACAAGCTTTTTGAGCTAACACAAAGCTCTTCTGTGTAAGCTTGAAAGCTTGTCTCTCTCACCAACAGAAGTTAGTCCAATAAAAGATATTACCTTACCCATCTTGTCTTTCAGCCTTTCTAATCTAGACAGTAGTACTAAGTACTCACACTTCCTTGGATAGGTTTTCACTTTGTGCCTGTTTTCTTTTAAAGTTTAAATAAAAGGTTTAAATTTGGGATCATATTTACCAAAACCCTGCCCCTACCTCCTCCTCTTTAATGGAGACAGGGGTTGGAGTCACTTTGCTAATTCCCTTGGAGGTGGACCATAACACATGAACAGACATGTTGAAAGAAAGCCAGAGCTAATGGGGAATTCCCCTTTGCTCCCTGTATGACCCCAGTCTCCCTGCAGCTAGGATGTTATCCTGTGCAGGGCTGAGCACTTTTGGAGATGTACTAAGCACTCTCAACTCTCACTGACTCTATAAGCAAACCAGTATTAATACGTCTTACAGCCTGGCCCAGTACCACTCTGCACAGTCACCAGTTTGTTATGAGTGGATCCAGTCAATTGGTCCTGTGTGCTTCCAAGTTAACTGGATCTGGATAGAGTCTAGTCACTGTTTTTGGGTCCATAGGACACAGTCCTAGGCATAGACCTGTCATCTGATACCTTCCTTGGTACTTGGATTGCTGCCAGACTAGATTACTTAAGTCATCTCATTTTTCCTTGTTAAACATTAGCGCAGCATTGGCTTTTCTTCCAGCTCTTTGGATCTTCCTCAGTTAGTAAGATTTTATTAAAACTAACATCAGTGGGCTAGATACCTCTTTGGCAACTCTTTATAAACCTTTGGGTGCAAGTTATTCAAACTTGCTGATTTAAAAATGTTTAACTTTAACTGATGTTGTTTAGCATCCTTATCGTTGGAAAAAGTATTTCATCATGGTGTGGCTACATCATCTAGCTTTGTTCCAAATTCTGAACATAAATACTTATTGAATACTTTTGTCTTTTCTGCATAATTGACAATTTTACCGTCTCCATCCAGTAACGTATAACAGTCTTAGGATTTTTTTGTTTTTGATATATTATAAAACCTATTTATCGCCTTAGCCCAGCTGACCACAATTTTTTCATTAATACACTTAGTATGTCTTATTAATTCTCTGCATTTATCACCTAATTATATTCCTTAATTCAATTTCCTTCCTTGCCATCTGTCTAAAGGGAAGTTGGACATATTCATAATTAATGTTATTAGTATTTCAGAAAAATGAATGTGAACCTTAGTAGCAAATTCCAACATTTTAGAAATGTGGGGAATAGATTAGGTAAAGATGGAATTCTTATCTCTATCTTGTACTTTAGAAATGGCAAGGAATTGGATTTAATCTGACCTGGAGTCAAAACTGTAGAGGCAGGGTCAGTGCTATATTAAATACATTTGTGAACACAATTTTAAGTGTGAGCATGTAAATAGGATATCTAGATCCTACATGTGGATGCTCAAATCGGCATTTAGGTACCAAAATTCCAGTTTTAAGTGTTTGAATGTTTAACTCTGGAATCTGTATGTTTCTTTAAAATGCCCATTTTAAAAGTCTGGCCCTGAACCTATATTCATTGAAAAATAAATCTCTTGGTCACTATCCAGATATTTGGGCACAATTCTCCAGTACGTTGAATGAAATTCTGACTGTTGCTTTGGCCCCTGTATGGGTTAAAGAGCCAAAATACCATAAAGAGGCTCTACAAGCACTGAATCTGGCCAGGGAGAACTTACTTATTGCAAAAACTGAGGAAGATAGCCATAGGGTTGTCTTCAGAGGGCTTCCTTGCAAATCCTGGCATAGAGAGTCCTGCTGGGGCAGGAGGGACATGTCAGGGGTGGGTCAACATATTCTGCTGCAGATATTCCAGGCCGTGCTGGTTGCCCATAAGCAGCTAGGGCCAGACTTCCATAAGGTAGGCATACTCCAGGGGGCTGTTTAAGGTATGCTGGATGCTGCTCTGGCCCTGGAACAGGCCAGAATTGGGAAAGCAGGTGGTTTAAAGTCACCTTAGTCCCTCTCCCCCTACGCTGTGAGTTTGTGCTGTACCTCTTAAAGGTGCAGAACAGAATCTCACCCTTATTCTGATACATAGGAGTCAAGTGTTGTTTGAGAGCTGCATGAGTTCTGCACAAGGGGCTAATAGTATTGAATGCCACATGCAGGAGGACTCTGCAAACCTATGTATATCAGAGAATGCTACTGTTCATGGTAGCTCACTGCGATGGGTGCAGAACAGATCCACATGGACACGAATCTGCATAAAAGGGTAGCAGGCACACGTTTTACTTCCTGTTCCCTATACTCAATATTCGCTACACAAGTGCACTAGAGGCATTTCTTCTCATGTGAGGATTCCATTTGTCCTCCCTCATGGTGTCTGTGATCAAAGCTGTTTTGCTCTAGCACTTGGGTCTGTATCCATTGTTAGTGAAATTACTGTTATGACATTTAGTAGGTTGAAATTAAAATTGAACACTTGTTCATTACATTGACAACTAATCTCAGAAAAAAGCTTTTCCATTCACTTTGAGTGAATTCAGTAGTTTCTTATCACACTCTTAAATCATATTATGCCTGTTTATATAATGTTCTGCAGCAGACCGCACTGAGTTGATACACTGTTATCTATAACATGTAATTCTAAAATCAGAACAGACAACCAAAGTTCATTCGTCCAAGATATTATTCCTAAATTAACTCTTTCACTAGTTCATTATGTCCTTTCAAAATGCAGAAATGTGAATAATCATGAACCAGTATAAAAAAGTGCATATGAGAAGTTCAATATAATTCAAAGAATGCAATTAAAAATGATGCAAAGCATATATTTCATTGTGGTGGGGGGAGACATTTACCGGATACTAAGAAGTTGTTGTGTTGTCTGTAACCTTTGATTTAAATATTTTCACTTGGTATTTTAAATATAAATACTAATACTAGTGATCAACTTAAAGCCTCTAGGTTCGAGTCACCAGGCTGGTTACAGATAAACTTAATTTGGTGGAGGACTGTGAATGATAGATTTAGTCTTTATTTAAAATAAAATAATTAGTTAAAGCAAACAGGCATTACAATATAACCATACACTGTATTTTAACTTTAGACTGGGAATACGGCCTACATTTTTAACAGTGAGAGTAATTAATTAGTAATTTGTAACAACTTACAAAGGGTCATAGTGGATTCTCCATCATTGACTATTTTAAAATTATGATTGGATGTTTTTTCTAAAATATATGCCCTAAAAATTATTTTAGGGACAGTCTATGGCCTCTGTTATACAGGAGGTCAGGCTAGATGATCATAGTAGTGATCCTTCTGACCTTAGCATCTATGAATCTATGAAAGTTGCATCCAGAGCCAATCAGTCCCTGGATGAACAGAGTGAGTATATAATCCTTCCTCTAATGGTACCTTGATGGTGGATGAATGTGCCAATCTAAAATTTTTATATGTAAATTGTATTGTAAATGATTTTTATAATCATTTACAATACCACCCCTTAAGTAATAAGCATTAAGCCTGCCTTTTACTGTATCTATATTTCCGCTACCATAGTTAAAATACTTTCTACTCCCTCATTGGCTATTTAATATAAAACATCACCTTTAATTAATATCTGTGTAAATGCCATTCCAGTAACTATCAGTATAGGTAGTGTGACATGGTCTAGTGTACATATGTGGGGTTAGTGAGACCCCCACAAGGTGGATTAGGGAGCATGGATCTGCCTAGTTCCCCAGGTTACACTGCATCAGCTCCTCAGCATTGGGACACTGTGCAGCCATATGTCCCCACTCCCCTCAGGCATAACATCTGTATGGAGCCCTAGGCATTCCCCGATCTCTTGGATTGGGCAATCTAACATCATGATCCTTCTCTCCCTCAGTGCTCCGACTCTTTGTGGCTTCTGGTGAGCCTTCAGCCCCTCTCTTTTTCCACCTGGGCCCTCCTGGTGCCCCAGTCACCTGAGCTCTAGGGCTTGGTGCTGCTAGTTGAATCCGGGGTGCCTCTTCCTTAACTGGTTGGGTCAGCTCCCTCGCCATCCTTCGCCTCTCTGCCAGTGCAACAACCTCATCATAGGTGGAGGGTTCGTTCTGGCTTATGCAGGCACGAAGGTCTGGCGGTAGTCCCCTCATGTATCAATCGATGACCAGAACCTCTAGTATCTCTTCTGGATTCTGGGACTCCGTTCGCAACCACTTGCATGCGAGATGGATGAGGTCATACAATTGAGACCGTGGGGTTTTGTTTTCCTGGTACGTCCACTCATGATACCACTGGGCCCGCATTTCAGTCATTACCCTAGATCTGGCCAGGATCTCTGCTTTCAGCTGGGGGCAGTCTGTTGCAGCCTCTTCAGGCAGATCATAGTAAGCCTTCTGGGCCTCCCCACACAGGAATGGGGCAAGGATGTCAGACCACTGATCTCGAGGCCAGGCCTCCCGTAGGGCTGTCCTCTCAAAGGCCAGAAGGCATGCCTCTACATCATCCTCCCGTGTCATTTTCTGCAGCCAATGGCTGGCTCATATGATCTGCATCCCATCATGGCTACAGTTCAGCTCTGTAAGGGTCTTTACCTGGTTTACCAGTTCCCGCAACATAGCTCGGTCTTGAGAAGCCTGGTCCATCAGCAGGCGATTAGTCTCTTGCTGCAGCCACACTGTCTCCTGTTGGGCAGCTGCCTGGACATGGGTAACCTCCTGCTGGGCCGCCGTAGCTTGTATCAATGCCCGTACTAAGTTATCCATTGTGGTGAAAAAATAAAAAATAAACTCTCTACCTCTTTTTTTGTTTGTTTTTTTTTAAAAATCATCCTCCTTCTTCTGCCACGCTGTGCACAACAAATCCAGCTCCTGACACCAGTTGTGACAAAGTTCCTCCTCTACCTTGGCGGGTCCTGTGCTTATTGTCAGATTTGCTCACCTCAGTGATCTTCCCCACAGTCTAGGTCAGCTCCTCCTGTGTCTGATCAGGAGCTGGGAGGTTTGGGGGAAACCCAAGCCCACCTTCTACTCCAGGTTCCAGCCCATGGCCCTGTGGATTGCAGCTGTCTATAGTACCTCCTGTAACAACTGCATGACAGCTACAACTCCCTTGGCTACTTCCCCATGGCCTCCTCCAAACACCTTCTTTATCCTCACCACAGGACCTTCCTCCTGGTGTCTGATAACACTTGTACTCCTTAGTCCTTCAGCAGCACAGCACAGCACACCCACACCCTCTCCCTCTCCCTCTCCCTCTCCCTCTCACCTACTTGTGCCTCTTGCTTCCAGCTCCTCACATACACTTCCTCTCCTCTGGCTCCCCCCACCCCCACCTGACTGGAGTGAGCTCCTTTTTAAACCCAGGTGCCCTGATTAGCCTGCCTTGATTGGTTGCAGGTGTTCTAAACAGCCTGTCTGCCTTAATTGGTTCTAGCAGGTTCCTGATTACTCTAGTGCAGCCCCTGCTGTGGTCACTCAGGGAACAGAAAACTACTCATCCAGTCACCAGTATATTTTCCCTCTACCAGACTCCTGTACCCCACTGGTTTGGATCTGTCACAGTAAGATTCTTCCAAAACATTCACATTACATCCAAAACTCTTGTTAAAATCAGGTAGAACCAAACATGTCTACAACATGACCTGGAGTTATGTCCTCACTTGCCTCTGATCTGTCTCATTTTATTTCCTCCACAGTGTACCAGACTTCATTATCATCAAGCCTAAATTTTGGCCCAAAAATATGTTTTCTATTTACATTTCAGGACATTTCTATTACATTTTTATTTAACATAAACAAACATCATTTTTATACATTTACATGACTACCGCATTGCTTAGTTTTGTGGAACTTAGTTACACTTGCCCTGTAGAGCAGTTCTATAATGTCAGTTCACAGGCTCTGATTCTCTCAATGATAATGGATGAATGGGTGCCCATGGATCTAGCATACGTAAGTCTCAAATGGCCTGTCTTTAATTCCCCTTACAACAATGTAGATCAGGAATAAGTTGATTTGAATTCAATGGATTTACACCAGTGCATGCAAGATCTGACTCAGGTCCCAGATCTTTGCTAGGCAGTGTGAGAATGCATATGAAAATATCCAAAACATGGGACACCTTTTTGCTGTGGGCAGAGAACAATTTCTCTTGTCATTAACTGTATTCAGATAAATTCATAAGACAATTCAATTTTTAACAGCAAGCACCTCACCTGGGTGAACAACTTTGGTTGTGAATGAGAGCTACTCAGAACCTATGATGAGGTTTTTAAGAATAGATTAGACAAACACCTGTTAGGAATGGTCTAGTTATTACGTAGTCTTGCCTTGAGTGCAGGGGACTGGACTAGCGATCTCTCGGGGTCCCTTTCAGTCCTACACTTCTATGATTCTATGAGGAACATATACACAGCTAGACAGAGAACCCAAGGGCTTGACAGCTAAGAGGGTGGGGTTAGGGTTTTTTAATTTGTTTTTCTTCCCAAATTTCTTTCATTTTTTTCTTAGAGAAGAAAACAATAACATAGTTTTTCTCTAAAATGGTGAATGAGATGGGGAGGAAATGTATTCCTGACTTTCTCTCTCCCTTTCTCCCTTCCGTTGGCAGTGATAGGGTTTAGACTCACTTGGATATATCTCTTTCATGGACTCAGCATCTTCCACACCAGAAGACCTATTTACTTAGCAATACGTAGTTTACCTAACCAAGGGTGCACCTACACAGAGGCTGGGAGATGTAAATCCTAGCTTGGGTAGACATATGCACAGTAGCTCTGCTCAAGCTAGTGCCAAAAAAATAGCTATGTGGCCACACAGGGTATGTCTACACAAAGAAAAACCCATATCTGGCCTGTGCCAGCCATCTCAGACTCACAGGGCTCAGCCTAAAGGGCTGTTTCATTGCTCTGTAGACTTCTGGGCTCAGGTTGGAGCCCAGGCTCTAGGACCCTGCTGTGTGGGAGGGTCCCAGAGCTAAGGCTCCAGTCCAAGCTTGGAAGTCTATACAGCCCGAACACCATGGGCCTGAGTATAATCCTTCCCGATCCCATTCTTGGGAGGCTAGCCTGAGCCACTGTCTGTGCCACCATGGCCACACTGCAGTTTTTAGGCACTAGCTCAAGCAGAGCTAGTATATCTAAATGTGTTGGAAATTACATCTCCCAGCTGCTGTTTAGACACATCATGTGTGAAATGGATGCCCTATGACAGTTAAGAAATATGAATTTCCCATTGACTTCACAGGGAGTTGCGGACACTGACTAGATCACAGTAGATCCACAGCGCCTTGCACAAGCAGGTCCTGTGTAAGCACCTGTACTTAATGTGCCATGTAATTTCCCCTACACTTCCTGTCTACTCAGTTCTGTTCTTTGAAGCAGGCAAATTACTAAAATGTACAAGAATCCACTTGTGTGCCTGCAAACCAAAACACAGCTGGTAGATCTAATTTTAGGTTTGCCAGCCTTGTCAGTGTCCCTTTGAAAGCAAAGTACATATTGTTCTGTGTTTCACACAAAGACTGAACGGATATATTCCCCTCTCAACATGCATGTTCTGTTAACAGAAACAGAAATGACGCATGTACCTCAAGGACAGCAATCTATCCACTAATCCTGCATTTTAGGTTTTGACTCTTTTCAGTGATGTTCCAGCACAGATGATACATGTACTATACCATTCTGCATTCAAATGAAACATCTGAAGTTGTAACACAGCTAAGAAGAGGGCTAGCCAGCTGAGAGCCCCTGTTATTCCTTCCTGTTATTCCTCCTTGTTATTCCACACAAAATAAATAGGGACCTGATTTTTAGACCCCCACAACTACTTGAAATCAGTGGGAGTTGCAGATGTTCAGCAACTCAGACAATCAGGCTCTAGGTCTTTAGTTGTTGATGGTTCTTTTAAAAAAATTTTTTTTTGGTTAGGATTACGCTTGTAACGCTTCTGCCAGGTGGAGCCAGCAGCAACCAGGGTCGGGTTCAATATCTAGGGGTTCCTGTTCAACGGTACAACACAGAACCGGCTTGAGACCCCACCTAGTAACCTGGGAAAATTGCACACCACCCCTGGGCTCCTCTGAGAGGCAACGCTTTCCAACTCACAAGCTTTGAGTGTAAAAAAGAAATGTTTCATGAAAGGAGGGAAGTCACCCCGTATTAATTAGAGAAAACACTGCAAGCAGGATTCAACCGTGAGCAAAACACCTACCCCAGAGTATGCTGTGCAGTGTTTTTTCATGCAGGCTTTTGAATTCTACAACCAAAAGTTCCTGTAACATGCACCTCTCTGCTCTTTCACCATACCTCAGGTTGTCTTTGGTCAGTGAAGACCCAGAGTTCAGGAGTGCATCTGTGTGAGTTCACCTCCCACCCAGTAGGAGGGAGAGAAGGCACCTTGCTTGCTCCATCATCCAAGCATTTGCTCTGGTGTTGCCACCCTTCAGGCCAGCTACTGCTCCGTTCTCCACCCGGCCAGCCAATGCGCTGCACACTGTCACCTTCTGCTGCTACTTGCTTCTCTACTGTGACTTCTACAGGTCAGTCTCTTGAGGTTCCACTCAGTGCCCAAGGCCCCCACAATGGCAATGAAGTGAAATATACCCAGATAATCCTGGAAGTGACCTCCACCCACATCTGACCTAATGTTGTGTGCTCCCCATCCTTTAGATCCTGCTAGAGAATGGCACCTGTCTGCAAGATGAACTCCTTCATGCAGTCCACACTATGCAGCACTAGTTTGCTGCAGAGGAGCTGCATGCTTTTCCAAAAAGCTTCTACGCAAGTGGAGAACCAATGTACCTTCCAGGGTGTTTTACTGCGCAAAAGGTAAGGTATTAATTAGCATAGATAATATGCTGCTATCCCCAGGAAGGATTTGACCTGCTGCAGTGGTTTCCAGGCCAAGGTTCAGTAAACAGGCTTTTCAAACTTCTGCTCATGCCTGGGTGAAAGGAGAAAAGAAGAGGACAGGGAACTTTCAAGGGGATTGCGAGGGGTGAACAGGTCACTTCTCACTTTTATTGTGCAGGGGAGGGGTGAGAAGAGAACATCAGAGACATGGAAGTGTGGAAAAATGAAGAGGACAGGACAGAGAAGACCTGCAAAATTGTTACATGGTCTCAGATAACAGGGCCAGGTTCTTTGACTGGCAATACCAGTATCTAATCACCTGGGGAGTAAGTTAACTAAAATCTTCCCACTCCCACCAGGTAGGAAACAGAAGACTAGAGAGTATCAGAGGGGTAGCCGTGTTAGTCTGGATCTGTAAAAGCAGCAAAGAATCCTGTGGCACCTTATAGACTAACAGACGTTTTGGAGCATGAGCTTTCGTGGGTGAATACCCACTTCTTCAGATGCATGTGACTAGAGAGGGAAATCAGTTGAAAACAAACAGGAAATTTATTAAAGAGTTACTAACAATGTCAAGGAGAATGTGTGTGTGTGTGGGGGTATGTTAAGGGAGAATAAAACAGATTAAAACCATAAAACAGCAATGTGATTGTCCAAATATAGGCCTGAAGCCCAGTCCCCAATACAACCCTTGGCAATTTACACTTCGAACAAAACAAAACTAAACCAAACCAAAGTACCCCAGAACTGTACTGTATCTTGAAGGATGGATCTTGAGTGGGATCAGCTGTGGGTATTAAGTGACGGTCTCTCCATTGGTTGGATTCTTAGGGACCTGGACCTGCAACTGTACAACCAGTGGTTACCGGGGAAAGGAGGCGCTCAGGACCTTTGGTGCATTGGAACCAGGAGACTGCTGGTGTTGGCAATCACTGGAACCAAGAACAAGGTAAGTGGATTCAGGTGGAAGATACCCGGATCGGTGGGATAGATCAGGTAAGATGGTGCAGGAAGTCCTCGATGCCCGCGCAAACATGACAGTCACTGGCTGCCTCTCAGATGCCTCTTTTATGCCTTCTATGTTGCGAAAGTTCTAGTCCATACCGGTTTGATCCAGTCTCCTCTGAGGCAGTTTCTCTGCCAAATCCTGTTTCCTACCAAACGAAAAGGTGCGAAAGTGAGTTGTAAACAACCAAAACTGGACTCCATTTTAAAAGATGGATTCCATTGTCCAAAATGTCTTATAACCAATTATTTTAATGCAAATACAATAAATTCAAATGTGAACAGTGAAACAAGCATAAGTAAGTACGAATAAACATATATATGGAACTCCACCCTACAAAATAGTGGAGAAGGGGAATAAAGGCAGAGTAGGCCATGAAGAAGGGTGGAGGAAGAGTAGATCTTGATGGTGAAAGAAAAAACATGAGAATGAAAACATAGGAGGAGGAAAGGAGCCATAAATAAAGAAAGACACATTGCTCACTGGGTTGAGGAATATTATGTACATCAAGCAGAGGAGTATAGGGGTATGGTAAAAATACACAAAATAGTCTGGGTGGCAGGGAAATTATAATGGCTGAAAGAGACAAACACTAAATAAAAGGTGGCTTGTAGAGGACATGGTGACAGGAGGAAACAGCAGGGTGTCCTGATTTTGAGGACTAGAAATATGGTCACTGTATTAGTGAATGAATGGCTGGACAGTATAACCTGGAATTTTTTATTAGGCATGGACAGTTTTTGTTAATACATTTAATTTTCCTGTTCAAGATGCTCCACTCATGCTTTATGTTGCTCTTTGCTAAGTTAAATAAAACCCGTGTGTGTGGGTGTAAACTCTCTCACAGTTTGGTTGAAACTGGCATTTTTTCACTTGAACCAGGTAAAGGTGGAGTCAGGGTGTTTTCTTCCAGGCATCTATTTATCATGGTGTACAGTTTGCTTTGTTGTTCAAATAATGTATGACTCCACCCTCTTTCATTTATTACTAAGAAAGGGCATAAAGCTGTTTAAAAGAGTTTCTAAGGTAGGGCTAATGAAGACAGGTATCAGATCATTTCACAATGCTTTTATGACCAAAGCTTTGTAGAGGAGTGTTAGAATGTAGCTATATCTGAGGTTGCAAAAAAAAAAAAAAAAAAAAAAAAAAGAAGTCCACAAAGCTTACGGAAATTTGAACACTGAAGTGTCCATTATTTATTTGGGGCTAGATAGTGCCCCTGTCTCATGAAAGAGGGAGCAAGAAGCTTATTGCACCTTTTTGTGTGGTCTGCATAAGGGGAGCCCAAAACTGCAGTCCTTATGTTTGACAGAGCTCAGGGTTTTGCTACCCAGATGGTCTCCTGGTAGGGTGACCATCCGTCCTGTTTTTAAAGGGACAGTCCCATTTTTTGGGACTTTTTCTTATATAGGCGCCTATTACGCCCCCCCCTCCCATCTCCTGTCCCGTTTTTTCACAGTTGATATCTGTTAACCCTATCTCCCAGGATTATTTAATGGAAAGAGGGGAGTATGCACAACAATGGCTCTGCCTCCTTCATGTACTAGCTAGCAGAGCTTGCTGACCATATGGGAGGGAGGACATTGCATCCTGTAAAGGAGTGTTACGAACTGAACCCACCCCCTGGTTCAAATGAGAAGTTCCAGGAGGCATTGCTCTTCCTTGAGGCAGAATCCTTCGGCATGCTCCCCAGGGGGTGGTGCAGCTCCATGCTGCCTCTAATACAGGGCTGTGGCTAAAAGCCATGGTGTAGCCCTTGGCAATTTTCTTATATTGCATGTGAAAAATTAATGTCATTCCTGTTGAGTAGCTTTACATTAAAAAAATCTGTTCAAATGTTTTCATATGAAATTGCTGGACCACAAGTTCTGATAAATTTGATGTTGTCATTCAGGTCCCTGGGAGGCACTTTTTGGCAGTCTCTTCTCAAGGGGCTTAGTGATAGAATAGCATGGGTGTTGCTGAGTAGGACTGAGGTAAATTGGCAGAACACTTTGAGCAAGCTTGCATAGCATCTGCTCAAATGTCTGCCTCAAGCCAGCGGTAATTTGTTTCTCACTTTTATAGACATCAAAACTCAACGGAAAAGAGTTTTTAAAATATTTGGCTAATTCCTATTTCAGCAGGGCTGCTTGAGAGTAACAGATCAGGATTTGTTCTGCGGAGCTATCATAGCTGGAGTTCAGGAAGGAAATTGGCTGTGATACTGTACCTTAAGACACTTAAGCTACTTTTTATGAACTCTGTTAGGAATTTTCAGTTCCTCTAAATATAACCATCATCCTTTGTCAGCTGGTTGATAGCTCCAGCCATCTTTCTGTTTTCTGATGACAGTTTTCCAGGGTCCCTTCAACAAACTATTATTCCCAGTTTTACTTAATAGAACACAGAACCAAGATACCTCAAAATAAGTTTGTGCAGCACAATATAATCTGAAAGCAAAAGGTACAATTACAAAGGGGAAAGGATTTCCCAGAAAGGTCAGGGAGGAACATTTATTTTAGATGACTAATATAGTTAGGGATGGGCAAACCTTGTGCTGTTTGAGGTTTTGTGAACCTTGTGAACTGTAGTTTCAGGTTCACAGGGTTCTGCAGTTACAGACTAGCTTTGCTTTTTTTTTTTCCCCTCTGTAATATTATTTTCATAGATTATTCTTTTTCCAGCTAAAGAGAAGTCCCTGCTTTTCTATGTATTAAGGTTAACAGAACAATCTCCAAAAGTTAGTCTGGCACAAGTTGGTTGCCTGTATACAACTTTTCTCCCTGTTAACTTTTTTGTTCTCAGTATGTCCATATTTGACTGTTGTTTTCAGTATTCAACATAGCTGTGGTATTTTGGAGTCCTCCCCTTCTCCTTTTTTCACAATCTCTAGGTAGATAAAGGTGCAAATCAGAATCAGAGTCCCATTGTGCTTAGCAGTGTACTTTGTAACTCATGGCATTCAAGCAGGTTTGAAATTAGGCAAAATGTTTCCCTCAATCACTACTACTAATGTAGTGTGTGTCTGAATAAAAGGCTTGCATGAAACCGTTCCAAAAAAAAAAAAAAGCTATTTTATGTAACTGTTTTCACATTATAAAATACTTTTGTAGAATGAATGACTGTTCCACATTTAAAACAGGTTAATTTATCCTTCATGATACTACTCTATTGCGTTTATATTTAAAATGTAATGATGAATTGTAGTTACATGAAAATCTTTACACATTGCATGGTGATTACCTTCAGGGCTCTAGTCTATAATTAAGGAACGCTGTTTAATGAACCATCATCTGAATATCTTTGTCTTAGAAATGGAACCAAAAAGTTTTCTTTTGGTTTTTAGATAATGCTTAAACAGATCATTGCTGTGTTCTGAATTTTGCCTTTAGCTTATGTCAGTTGTGTTAAATAAATGTAGGTGGGCAACCAGTAAGAAAATAACAGCTATTTTTTATTTTAAAATACACTATTTGGGATTTCCATATGCAGTTTAATTGCCCTAGTAAATACTATAATTCAATTTCAAAACAGTCAATCTTTTAAAGGAGTAGGAGTAGTGGGTAATTATGAAAATTTTCAAAGATGAAGGCATATTTTTAATTATTCAAATTAATCATTAACATCAGTTCTTACAAAGAATTCCCTCAGGCATAGATATAGGTGTGTGTGTAAGTAAAATATAAAAATAGTATGGGTGGGAGTGAAGCTCTTCTTTAAAATAGAACTTAAAACACCATTGAAGCCAACTTTGATGAAAGCTTTTTTACAATTTTAAGCTGACTCTGGGGTATAAACCAAATCAAAGTGGAATTTTAGTAAACTAGAATGTTAAAGCAATGGAGCACAATCTGTACACTGCCAAGATGTAGAAGAATTATCTAAAAACCCTTGGTGCGATTATAATAAATTAAGTATGTAACATATGCTATGTGGAATTTCTGCTCTGTTTACTATTCTGCCATGAAAGGATTTCTCAATGGAATGAATGACTTTTACAAGACATTGAGATTTGTAATAGAAACATGTGCCTCTGAGTATGTCGTTTGGGAGGACATTCATTTTTATATTAATTTAGTCCTTTTATGCAATAATACTCTTTTCATTTGCATTATTGCATCAAAATTTAATATTAGTGCTACTGGCAGAGATGTTGTTTACTACAGGTGAAAGGATGGATTAACAGTTTTCAGTTCCCCAGGCAGTTTCCCACAACAGCTCTTCTGCTGATGATCCAGTATGGCAAGTTTTGGCTCGCAGTTTCAGTGGTTTGCATATTATTTCATCTTGAAAATATGGGCGTTACTCAACAACTAGGGCCAGATTATGATCTGAGTAACTCTGGATTTATTCTGGTGCATCTCCATTGATTCTACCAAAGTTATTCCTAATTGACACCACAGTGTTATTTTGATCAGAATCTGGTGCAGTTTCCTATCCAGTATAGAAACTGGTGATAAAGAGAAGACAATGCTAGGCCAATCAGCTGGAAAGGAAAAGTACATTCAGTGCAGCTAGACGAAATGATTGATTATTCTACTTGTAAAGACACCTCATGCTGCCGTTATAGCCTAGATTTCTATCAAAGACCATCCCTACTAAATTACAGAAGCTTATGTAAATGTAGAGCTCAACTATGCTGGGAAGGCTTGAAAATATTTTTCTGCTTGGATGCAAGCTCCACCAGTGCTATTAATGGTGGAAGTTGCAGTGTTAGTGTAACTCAGAGAGACCCTGCTCGTCAGTGGGTAGGATCAAACCAGGGACCTCTGAGCTTAGTGCATGAGCCTCTACCACATGAGCTAAAAGCCAATTTGCTATTAGCTAAGGCTGTAGAGCAGACTCATTTAACTCTCTTTTTCTAAGTGGTCTTGATGCCACTAGATGGGACAACACCACTCCCAGGAGGTGTGTGGGTTACATTAGCAACGTGCAAGAAAACACTTTTTAAAAAACCTCCAAAAAAACCCCCTGCACTCTATCTATGCTGGAGCCTCCACCACTGGTAGCAGTGCTGGAGTTGCATCAGTGCAGAAAAATATGTAGTTGAGAGAAAACTTTAGAGAAGTTTTACTACTGCCTAATCAAGAACTACATTCACAAACAGTGTAATTAGTTATTTCAGGAGTGAATCAGTGTCCCATTATGGTATTGTGGCACTACTGATGTAAAACGAGCAGTCCTAAACACTTGTTAAACAGATGTCTGTTTTGAAAGCATAGTGGGGCTAACTCCAGTGTTTTAGCCATATTCCAGCTAAAATAAGTATATTCTGTTTAAATTTGCCCTGTAATTTAAATGAACATTATACTGCTTTTCTTATCCCACGCTACTGTATAATGTTTTGCATTGTTGAACTGTTTTTTATTCCAGAGATGAGCGGTCATTAATATATATGCTATTAAAATCTAAGATACTGAGACTGTATTTCCGTAGCTTAATTGTATGATAAAAACACTGAAAACTATTGGAAAACCCTCAGAATTATTTTATGATTCTATGCGTGAGGAATCTGAAGAGGGAATATTTTGTGGCTTGATGGTGAAAACAAACAAGAGGCCGAGATACTAAAACTTTATCTACACTAGGAAATAGAGCTATCTGTTTTTTCAGCACAGATTCAGCTGCACCCATACTGTCAATGATATGAACTCTGGTGTACATCAAGCACACCTGTCTTTACCACTGTCATCTAACCCTGCAAATATCCCTATTAACATTTTGACATTAAAATCAAGCAGGGGATTCTTCATGTTTGAACATTCAGGTCAGACCTTCTTGCTGTGCTATTGTCCTGAAGCCTAATTGTTAGGGCCCTACCAAATTCATGGCCATGAAAAAACACATAACAGACTGTGAAATATTGTCCCACCGTTTAATCTGGTCTTGTGTGCTTTTACCCTATTCTATAGGGATTTCATGGTGGAGACTAGCATTTCTCAAATTGGGGGTCTTGACCCAAAAGGGAGTTGCAGGAGGGTCACAAGGTTATTTTAGGGGGGTACGATATTGCCACCCTTACTTCTGCACTGACTTCAGAGCTGGGCAGCTGGAGAGCGGTGACTGCGGGCTGGGAGTCCAGCTCGAAGGCAGAGCCACCGCCAGCAGCAGCGCAGAAGTAAGGATGGCATAGTATAGTATTGCCACCCTTACTTTTGCACTGCTGCCTTCAGAGCTGAGTGGAGGACAGTGGCAGCTGCTGACTGAGGGTCCAGAAGTAAGGGCAGCTGTATCACAACCCCCCCCTTATAATAACCTTGCGACTCTCTCCCCCATTCTTTTTTGGATTAGGACGCACCACAATTACAACACCATGAAATTTCAGATTTAAATAGCTGAAATCATGAAATTTACAATTTTAAAAATCTTTATGACCATGAAATTGACCAAAATGGACTGTGAATTTGGTAAGGCCCTACTATTTGTGAAGAGTCCTGTGTACAAGTGGTGGGGGGGTGATGTTGACATTTGAGAAATAGCACTCTTTCCAAATGATTTTGCCTAGGAAAAGGAGTTTTGAGACCAGGAGGTAATTTGAAATCATGATGTAGCTCAAGGCAGAATTTGGTGCAATATGTTAGACTTTAACCTATAATTAAATAGAAAGATTGCTGTAATGTTCTCAAATGGAAAAGAACATGTATTTGGACACACATTTATATACCAAAGCCCTATCAGTTAAATGTAAAGGTGTGACATAAAGCCACAAGTGCAAGGACATCTAGAGAACACTTGTCCTTAACAAACTCTGTGGTTCATAAATGGTCCAATTCAAAGCACATTTACATAAGCAAGCTTGGGACAAGCTTGGGTACTGCAGATCAGAGGCCCTTTCTGTACTAGACCTGGTCAGCATGTTTGAAAATGGTTTCCATCCACAGTTACTGTTGTATCACAGTTTGTATTCATGCTGAAAAGTTATACATCATGTTACTATCACAATAAGAAACTGCACTAGTACCCAGCTGCAAGGGACAATCTATAGTTCAACTTTCATTTTAGACTGTAAACTCTGGGAGGCAGAGACAGTCACTCTATTTGCATGATGCAGCCCCTAGATAAGCTGAGCTAGTTCAGTAGAAGGAAAAATATTCCTGACCACACTGCAGCATACTCTTCAATCACAATTGTAGCTGCCATGATTTGTACTTCACTCTGAACAGTGTCTCAGTAATGCAGGATCAGCAGCTGGTACATTGGTGCTGTCATGATATCAACCAAATCTGAGTTATGTGAATAATGCAAAAAAGTTTCTTGTGAATATTCTTTAGACTTTTTAAATGAATCTGCTTAGGCCATGTTCAGTTTAGGAACATTTGAGTGATTGAGCTTTACTGGCAAAAATGTTCATGGGAAGGGACTTCCAAAGATCCACATGTGAATATTTTCAGAAATTAAACTTTAAATCCCCATGCATCAAAATTACTTGCATGTGCCTCCAAACAGTAAGCCAAAACAATATCATGAGATTTATTTGACCAATCACAACTAAGCAACATAACTCAAATTTTGAATATTTGGGAACATTCTATAACAAGATGTTTTAAAAGGTATTTGTAGAATAAATTTGAATAGAGAATACATTTAATGAAGTTATGATCTACTTATGGTTTTTCTTAAAAGCAGAAAACTGTGGCTGAAATAATTGAGTAGACTTTTCCTTGCAAATTATTCTTTCAGCTTTTCACGGGCATAGGATTAATCACTATTTTAAGTCTCCCTGCTCGAAGATCGTGCACAATAGCAGGCTGCAATGTCAAGGCACAACAGAGCAACTTAATTATAGTTAGATAACTGTGTTTATTAATTGCTAGCCAGCGCTGGCAACTTTTAACTTCCACTTTTTGTTACACAAACTAAACGGTGAAGTGCTACAGATTCAGAAGAAAACAGTGTAACCTTTTGATGTTTGCCTGCTAAATCTCAAAGGTTTTATGATGAGACATGGTATTAGTCTGGAATTTTGGCTGCATCATAAACTTTAAATCTTCCTATTCGTCACATTTTTTCTCTTTTGAAGGACACACTGTTCAGACTTTTCCATATTGGACATGAGATTGGAGGGTTAGATGGGATAACAGCCATGCTACTGGTGGCTTTCATTTGAGTCTATTGATGCTATGGAATGTTTTTCTTCCATCTTGATTTGAATTGCACTTACACTAGCACTAGGTGTTTTAAACTCTTGAGACCAACATTTTCAAAAGTGTCTAGTGATTTTGGAGTGCCTCCGTTTTTGGATGCCCAATTTTAAAGGTCCTGGTTTGTGAAAGTGCTAAGCACCTGCTCTCTGAAAATCAGGCCTCTTTAAGACATTTCAGTTTGACACTCAAAATTGGAGGCACTCAAAATCATTGGTCACTTCTAACAGGAATTCAGAGCATAATAGGAAAAATGACAAATGGAGATGGCATCTTAATATGCAAGAAAGTGAATATAATAAAATACTGGGCCAAATCATGCCTTCATTTACATCTCTGAAATCAGTGGGTTTGCACATATGTAAATAAGGGCAGAATCTGACTCAATCAATATACAGAGGTTACAGATTCGTGGCACAGCTGTCAGGATAGAACCCGGTCACATTAGCTTGGTGTAGCAAAGTGAAACTCACTGGTGCGGTGCCTCCTGCTGGTCATCCTGTGAATTAGCTCTTCTCCAGTTTACGGATCATGCTCTGCAGGCCAGTATCTCGCCTGCCATTGGCCCCATGTCCCTCCCAGACCCCAGTGCCCTTTTCCTCAGGGTTCTGCCCCAGCAGTACCCCCACACTCTAGGACTCCTCTCCCAGGGGAATCCCCCAACCCTCTAAACCCACCTTGCTTCAGTGGCTGCTGCCAGTCATCATCTAGCCCCTGCTCACTGGGGCAAACTGCAGTCTGTCGTGGCCGCTCATCATTGGCAAGGAGGTTGGACCAGCTGCCTCTGCCTAACCCCAGGATACACCTTTGTAACCCCAGTATCTATGTAGGCCTTCACCAAGGCCTGCAGCCTAGAGGTTTTCGAAGCTGGAGCTCTCCAGCTTCCTTTGCCCTTCCCCAGCACTGCTCAGCCTCAGGTTCCTTGCTCCCAGGACCGGCGCTAGGGGTTTGAGCGCCCTAGGTGGACGGCAATTTCGCCGCCCCGCACGCTGGTCCCGCAGCTCCGGTGGAGCTGCCGCAGTGTTGCCTGCGGAGGGTCCGGTGCTCCGCAGCTCCGGTGGAGCTGCTGCAGTGGTGCCTGCGGGAGGTCCACCAGAGGCGCGCGAGCAGCCGACCGTCCACAGGCATGACTGCGGCAGCTCCACTGGAGCCACGGGACCAGCGTACCCTCCACAGGCACTACTGCGGCAACTCCACCAGAGCCGCCTGCCACCCCCTCCGGCAAAACGGTGCCCACCAATTATTCTGGTGCCCTAGGCGATTGCCTAGGCTGCCCAAATTGTAGCACCGGCCCTGCTTGCTCCCAGGCAGCTATCCCTTCCCACTCCAGGGCTAGAGTGAGACTCTTTCAGTTCCTGACCCCCACCTCTCTTATCAGGGCCAGCTAGGCCCTAATTGAGCTGGCCACAGCTGTGGCTGCTTCGCCAATCAGCCTAGCTTGGCTGCTTTTAACCCCTGCTTATCGGAGTGGGGAAGCTGCCCCACTACACTTGGGTTACTGTGGAATCATAACAGTATTGTTCGTGAAAGTATATTGTTATTGCTTCAAAATAATAACCATTATTTCCTGCTGACTTTGCAGTTAATTTCTATTATTGCTTTAGACTTCAGGCTTAGAATTAAAAGATAAAAAAAATCTACTGTTTGTTAGACTGAAAAGTGACTTTCAGTATGGATTAATTCCAAGAATCTGCCCTACTTAAGGTCACAATGTCAACCCAGAGGACAAAGGTTTTTCAGTAGATACCTCAATTTCAGTCAGAGTTTCTTATATAAAAGCACAGACTCACTCTTCCTAGCACAGTGGGGTAAACTGCAGTTCCGTGGTCCTCCTATGCCCTGGGGCTGCAGTTCACCAGGAGACAGGCCAAGTGGTATTGCAAGATTTCACAAAGGGAAGGCAGTTTTAAAAACTGTTCAGGGTACCCTATTATGTGACCACTCTCCACCCTTTGCTGCCAGCTTCTTGAGTTGCACTGACTTCTTGGGGGTGGTAGGAAGCTATGGCCTTTGCACCATCAAAACTTTTATCTGGTGGACCTTGTGCTGCCATGGGCTTTCATCAGTCTATACTAGCTGAGGATGAAGTCAGCCCATGGAGTTCACAGAAGCAATGTGCAACAAATTCCTTTTAGCTCTTGCACTCTGTGAGGTTGCTCAGGTATAACTGGGAAAGAAGTCATCCTCTCTTGTCTCTTTGTTACGCTATGTCATAATTCGAGTTATGTGATAGATATTCCCTAAATTGATTCTAGTCTCCAATTTTAAAAATAGATTAAAAACGTAGACAACGTTTTCAAGCTTGGTGCCTGAATCTGGGCACAGAAATTAGAGGCCTGATTTTTCAACTATTAGTATTTATTTTGTTTCATAATGTCCAAAATGTTTGTTGGAAGTCTTCCAGTGCAGATATGATAACAAGATTCATGTCCTGATGATCTGACAATCCAGTCTCAAATATGATACAACAAAAGGGCTAGGGAAGCCACAAAACATTGCCAGGGGTGAGGGAGCAGGAAGGACAGGGTTAGCAGCCAGATTACATGGTTGTTTATCAAAGTCATATGCTTATCTTGGTAAGGCAATTTTTTCTAATATCATCTTATAAATTCATAGATATTAAGGGCAGAAGAGACCATTATTATCATAGAGCCTGACCTCATGTGTCACACAGGCCTCAGGTCTTCACGCAATAATTTCTACATCAAGCTCATATCGTCTGTTTGAGCTTTAGCATATTTTTTAATAGAAAAATAAATATGATATTTGATTTTTTTGAAGTGAAACTTTAGGAAGGATTTAAATGAGGAGAGGGTTGTGGCCTTTTGGGCCAGGTCAGGGGGCTTTTAGGGTGAGTTGTTATGCACAGGACACCTATTTAGATGCCTATTTTGAGACACCCAACTTTGCAGAATATGTTTCCAAAACTTTCCAATAGTTGTTTCACAATTAGCATTGACTGAAAACATAAAGAAACTGATCCAAAGCCCATTGAAGTTAATATGGGAGTTTTCCATAGATTTAAATGGGTGTTGCTTAGGGTTCAAAATGACTAGCATTCTGAACTCTTGGAACCGAATTTTCTAGTTAATCCTGAAATTAAAGCTTCCTCATTTGATTAGCTATTTTGTTGTATTAGTTAAATGTATAATGTAAGAGGACGGCTTTAAAGCAAACAAAAATACCTGTAGTAAATTCAGAGCTTGAGCATTGTCTTAATGGGAATCCTTCATTTCAGCCGCAGCCCTGAAACCTGATCAGAGCTACCTTCTGAGAAGTACACAAAGTGCCTGTGGCACACAATAAGCTCTTGGCTACAAAATTTTTCTGAACTGATAAATAGCTGCATATGTGCTCTGCTTAAAAATTATACCCCATTGACTCTGTAGAAAACACTTCAGTAAGAAGCAGAACCACAGCCTTGAAAAACTGAATAAAAAGACTCAACCCAAAGCAAATTTAAAACATTTTTGAAACAAAAGAAGTTAAATGTACTAGGTATTACATCTTTTCTAAATAGATTCTATTAACCCTTGCAACACCAAAATGCCAATGTAGATGTGATTTAGACACCCAAATCAGCAATTGCAGGAGGTATCTCCAGCAAGTATGTAGATGCCTGAATAAGACTTTAGGTATTTAGATTTGAAAATGTGGCTTGTAATGGATATCACTAAACAATATAGGTCCTTGGCCTTCTCTCCTACTGGCTTTGATAGCAGAAAGATTGGTAAAATTGGCTTCCTAGTGATTTCTTTAGTAGAGGGGACTCTCCAGAGGGTGTAGAGCCACTATAGCCAATCCTAAACCATCCCCTTCACAATTTGTAGCATGAGTGGTATGCTGGGGATGTGTCCAGGGAAAAGGAACATGGCTGGATTACTACTTTGCTCTGGCTCTCCTCAGCTTTCAGAACTGCTCTCAAAGACTACCACAACTGGAGCAAACTAGAGAAGCCTCGTGGGAAGGAAGAGGAAGGGGAAAGGGCAGAGTGACAAGAAGCCAGCTATGGCTCCCTGATTTTTTGAGGTCAGCCCCAGAGATGTCAACAGCTGCATCTGGGCCACTCTAAGTTCTACTACTTTCTGAGGATCCTTGATGGATCCCATGCCAGTGGACATGGCAGAGCATGGGCATGGTAGAGCACTGCTTCTTCCTGCCTCCTCTCTCTCCCTATGCTGTGGTGGTGGAGGGGCAGAGAGAATGTGTTTTTATGTGTATGTTCTGAAGTCCCAAGCAGACTGCGAAGAGCTACAAAAGGATCTCACAAAACTGGGTGACTGGGCAACAAAATGGCAGATGAAATTCAATGTTGATAAATGCAAAGTAATGCACATTGGAAAACATAATCCCAACTATGCATATAAAATGATGGGGTCTAAATTAGCTGTTACCACTCAGAAAAGAGATCTTGGAGTCATTGTTTATCAAAGGCTTTCTGGAAACCTAAGTACACTATATACACTGCTTGTCCACATGCTTGTTGATGCCCTCAAAAAATTCTAGTAGATTGGTGAGGCATGATTTCCCTTTACAAAAACCATCTTGACTCTTCCCCAACAACCTATGTTCATCTATGTGTCTGACAATTTCGTTCTTTACTATGGTTTCAACCAGTTTGCCCAGTACTGAAGTCAGGCTTACTGGCCTGTAAATGGTGGGATCACCTCTGGAGCCCTTTTTAAAAATTGGCATCACATTTGATATCCTCCAGTCATTTGGTACTGCAGCTGATTTAAATGATAGATTACAAACCACAGTACAAAGGTTTCAGCATAACATTTCTTATACTTCAGAACACACACATAAAAACACATTTCCTTTGCATCGTCTCTCAGAGATGATTTCTCAGTCTTTATAGTGTGGTGATGGTATGCAGGTGTGTGACCTGGACTTTTTAGAGCTAGAGAAATGGCAGTATCTCAGTCCTTTCAAACACTTCAAAACCTTATCAGCAAACAAACAGTCTGGGAATCTCTACAGCTAGCAGCATTCCAGCCTTAGTTAATAGCTGACTGGTCCTCTCAGTTGCTGGTGAAACAGAAATCTGCAGCCTGTATCCAAAGTGGTACAACATAATTGCTAGGATCAATATATAAAATATCCATTCCCTGGATCTCTGTAAGGCTTTTACTCTTCAGGGCACTAGGGTCTCCCTATAAGTTCAGCTAAGTCAGGCAAGAATTTACAAACCTCACCTCACTATGTGCTACCCCATTCTCTTTCTTTAACTGAGGTAGAATCCCAGTTTCAAGCAGTTAGCTGATAGCTTAATGTAAGTTCCACAGTCTCTGTAGCCTCTAAGACAGTGTTGTACAACCTGCAGCGCGTCAGCATAATCTGTTGGTGGGCCGTGAGACAGTTCATTTACACTGACCATCTGCAGGCACAGCTGCCTGCAGCTCCGCGTGGTTCACCGTTCCCAGCCAATGGAAGCTGCGGGAAGCAGCATCAGCCACAAGTGGCCCACCAATGCTCTAAGAGGTAAGCTCCCCTCCTAGCTTTCCCATTGTCCATAATACACACCACAGTGGACCAAAGACTACCCTAGTGGAGGGCTTCTCTGGTAAGTAAAGCTGGAATAGCACTGACCTGTATCCAAAGTACTACAGGGATTGGGACCCAGCCCTCATAGCAGCTACATCCTATGGGAGCTCCCACTCTGTGGCAATCTCACAGTTCCCAGCAGGAGTTCAGCTCCTTCCTGGGGTCCTTCTGGGTCCAACTACATATAGTCCCTGGTGGCAGTCCTCAGATCCTGTCACAGGTTGTTGGCTGGGAAGGGAACAGCCTTACATGGTCTCTTGCCCATAGCAGGCTTGCAGTGTCAGTAGGCCCCCCAGACAAGGGGTGTGTGAAGAGGGTGATGTGAAGGATAGCCACTGCCCCAGGCTGAGCTGTCTTTGCTACTGGAGTACACTAGCAGTCCTTAGCAGCCTGTTCTCCTGGACAAGCTTCTCTCCCCCCGCCATTCTGTGGAGAGCTTTATCTTTTTAAGATCCCCTGCTACAGGTGGAGCATGTTCTACAGGTGCTCCTAATCAGTGGTGCCTGAGTGTATGAATGCTTGTTAGTCTTTCTGTTAATGAGAGGTGGATGTGTCCCATCACATACCGACTCCTCAAGAGCAGAATGATTTCTTGCTCCAGGGTCAACTGAGTCCCAATCTCCCTGGGGAAAAAAACTGCATTTACATGCTATTTCCCTGCTTGGTGCTGCACCCAAAAGCTGCTGGAGCACTAGATACCAGCACATAATCCAGAGGTTCGAGTCCTTCATAGATAACCACAGCAAGGAGATGTGATCTGTCACTAGGGAAAAGGGACTACTTAGTAGGTAATACCTGAGGGAGTCCAAAGCCCACTAAATAATTAGAGCTTCCTTCTCAACAACTGATTACGATTTCTCCTTGGGGAACAATTTCCTGCTTAAATATAGGATTGGGTGCTCTTCTCCTTCAATGTCCTGGGAGAGCACCACTCACAGGCCAACATCAGAAGCATTTGTATAGAGAATAAACTCCCAGGTAAAGTCTGAGTTGATGAATGAGGGCTGATGTCTGTCTCAGTCATGCCTTTGAGGTATTAAAAAGTTCACTGCACCAGTCATCTCACCAGATCTTCTTGGTGTTTTTGACTTTTAGCAGATCAGTCAGGGGAACTGCTACCAATGCAAAGTTGGGTATGAACCAGTGATATTATCCTGCCAAGCCCAGGAAGTGACATATCTGGCTCCTAGTTGGGGTGTGGGGCATGAGTTTAACGTATGGACTTTGTCTAAAACAGGTTTCACAAGGCCTTCTCCAACCTGATACTCTAAATACGTTTCTTCTGTCATGGCCAGCCTACACTTTGCTGGGTTAGCTATGAGGCCACCTCCTGTAAGGATGTCAGTACTGCTCTTATTTTCCACAAGTGGTCTTCCCATGTATAGCTATAGATGACAATGTTGTCAAGCTAAGCCATGGCATATTGCTGGTGGTGCCCAAGGATTCAGTTCATAAGGTTATGGAAAGTTACTGCTGCCCTTTGCAGCTAGAATGTCATAGTTTTAGAATGGAAATGGCCAAAGGGGGTTGAGAATGCCATCGTCACCTGGGAGGATGGAGACAGGAGAATCTGCCAATAGCCCTTTGTAAGGTCAATGGTACTGAGGTATTGCACCAAACCCAACTGTTCTAACAGCTTGTCTACCCTCGTCATTGTGTAGACATCAAATTTCGTGATGGCATTGACTTTAAGAACATCTATATAAAATTGAACTGTACCATCCACTTTGAGGACCAGGACAGTAAGGCTCCTCCAGTCACTTAGACTCCTTGCGAACTCCCATTCTCATCATTACCTGCTTTCTTCTCTTACTGTGTCCCACATTCTTTTTGGTAAAGGTCTAGGATTCTCCCTAATTAGTTGCCCTGGTGCAGTTTCCAAATAATGTTTTATTGTGGGTGTTCTTCCTGGAACATTAGGGAGAATACATAGCAAAGTCTTAGATCATTTGCACCAGTTGGATCTTCTGATCTGTGAAAGGACATTGCTTAATGGTACAGGTCCAGATTCCAGGGAAGCAGCTACCTTGGATCATAGTTCAGGGCTCACTGATCTATCAGGAAAGCTTTCTAGGTCTTCTCTGGCTTGAGAAAATGTACATAGTAAACCTTAGCATTCCTTCTCTGGGTAGGTGGATCTCATAACCTACTAGGACCATTTGTCAAATGACCTCAAATGGGCCCTGCCAGCGAGCCATGAATTTCAACTCTGAGGATACTAATAGCAACATAACCCTGTCACCGTGATAGAAAGTTTGTAAGTTTGCCTTTTGGTTGTACCCTTGTTATTGCCTTTGTTGAGCCCTGACAAGATTCTATTTTGCAAAAGTGCTCAACATCTTAAGGTGCTCCCGTAGGTGTATAAGGTACCGGACTGTGTCGAGTGTGTTTGCATCTTGCTCCTCTCAACCTTCTTGCAACACATCCAAGATTCCCTGGGCTGGTGTCCGTAGAACAATTTTAAGGGTGAGAACTTTTTTAAGGCTTGAGGGTACCTTTCGCATGGCAAATAACAGTGGCAAGGGGAGTTGGCTCCAGTACCTAGGTTCAGTTCTGACAAATTACTTGAACATCTCCTTCAACATTCTGTTAAAACGTCCTATGAGGCCCTCCATTTGTGGATGGCACACTGATGTTTTCAGAGCTTTGGTTTTTAGGGAGGAAGCATAGTTCCCACGTCACATGAAAAGTGATGTTGGCATCCTGGTCAGTCAATGCTTCCCACTGGAAACCAACGTGGGCCCTTATAAGTTCAGGAGTGATCATTATTGCCTTAGCCAAACACAAGGGTATGGGTCCCAGGTAGTGAGTGGCATCCATCACTGAGTATATATTGATTTCCCAAGGAGCTCTTTTCTAAAAGGTCCCACCACATCCATCTCTGTTCTCTCAAATGGGGTTTCCACTAATGGCATTGGGACCAAGGGGGCCTTCAGGACATTTTTAGCTGCAGAATGCCATTATACAAGGCAGGAACAGCAACTCCCTAACCTCATGATACACCCTCCACCAGAAAAAGCAGGTCAGTAACTGCTCCAGAGTCTTCTCCTGTCCTAAAAGCCCCCTGAAGCAAATATCATGAGCAAGCTACATTTTGGCTTGACAGTACTTATGGGGTATCAGTAGCTGAGTTCTTATTGCCCCTGACTGTGGGTTCTGCTCTGTTTGATACGGCCATTCTTTCTCCAGCACAGAGTGGGGGTACTGTCTCACGCGCTGGAAGTCCACTGCCTCTCTATTCAAGAATAACACTTGTTCATAGGCTAAGTGTTGTGTCATCATGCTGTTCTGGGGCAAAGCTTCCCCCTTCTGGTAAAGCCTTGAGGTCCATGGCAGATGCTGGCCATTTAGGAATCATCCTGGCTGGCCCTAGTCCCCGGGACGTCCCTTCTTTGGGTTCTTCAGAGTCCCCCCAGGCCTGCTAGGTCTGTGGTGTCCACAGGTCAGGGATTTTAGGAGCTCAGCTGCAGCATTAGTCAGTTTGTTTACAAGTTGCCAAAAATAGGCCCAGTTATCACAGGGCATGCTAATTTATCAACTAGTGCTACTGTAATTGATTTGGTGGGTCCCCACCAACAGTTCCGGTTGTATACTGGGAAAAGGCTTTACACCTCCATGTATACATTGCAAGCAAATCAGCCCCTGCACCTCCCCAGATCAATCATCTCTCCTGCTAGTTCAGCTTGCATCACATTTGGCTACCCCCCAAGTCTACAAGCATGGATGCATATTGGGACCATCCACTTGGGCGGGTGGGGGGTGTCTCTTCTGCCTTGCAGCCCTCTGCGTATTCACACTCCACTGATGGACACTCTTTCTTCTTATGTCCCTGTGCACTTCTATGCTCCCACAGGAGTAGCAGGTTACCAAGGTTGTCTCTGCCGGCTCATTCATAGAGAGAAGCAGGTTTAAACTATGAGTTGAATCTATGCTTAAGCTCAAGGGCTCCAGACTAGTTGTTTGCATCACCGGGCAGCTATCTGGGTGATCCTACATCTGAGCTCAGCCCTGTGTCTCACTGAGGTCTTCCCCTCTGCTTGTAGGTAGCTCAGGTCACTGGGATGGGATTTGTTGGTGATAATTTTCATCGTGCCCAGGGTGCAGCATCTGCTGGTAGGCACCTGGAACTGCCCGGGGCTGTTTGGTGTATGAGCAGAGCCAGCTCATGAGTCATTTCTAGCAACCTATTGGCTGCTAGAAAATTCTTCATCAGCTGCACCGTGTCTGACAATGACTCGGGGCAATGCTGGAATACCCACTCCTGGTCCCTTACTGCTCCATTAGGACCAACTCTTCATCTTGAGCCCTAGAGCACTCCTCTGGGCAAAGCCATCGTCAGCAATGCTCTTTTAATGGTTGTGCTACCACCTGAGGGTGGGCCCCCTTGCGGTATGTCTGCCAGTGTGTCTCCTCGCTTATAATCCAGGTAATCTAAAATAGACACCGTCACTTGACTGTAGTCTCGCCCCTGCTCTTGATCAATGTTACAGTAGGTCAGCTGTGCTGTCCTATCTGCTAAAACTAACACCCAGTGCTCCAGAGGCCCTTGAGAGGCCAGCGCCACCTTCTTGAAGGTGGTGAGGAATGCCTCCTGATCATCACCCTCTACCTTAGTTAACTTCAATGGCACAAATGGCAGAGCTCCCCCAGGGGTATTGGGCCCTGCAGGGCCTCCCTGGGCAGGGGCTCGTGTTGCAGAAAGTCTCTGGAGTTCTTGCTATTGGAACACAATCTCCTTCAGCTGCTGATGCTGCACTGCTTGGGCCCACTGTTGGGCCATCCACTGCTGCAATATTTGGTGCTGGAATTGCTGTTGCTGTTGGCCTGCTTTTGTTGCCACTCTTCCTCCAGTTACACCAGTGCTCATGGTCCATCTGGGTGGAAGCCCCCTATCAGTGGACTGGTGTGGAACATTCTTCTGCTTTGGGGCCTTGTATCAGGTGTAGGACTTCAAGGCCCACATTCTCCAACACTTGTAGTTGACGGACACTCAACCTGGGCTCTGCCACAGTCTCTCAGTCTCTTGCCCTCGGGTCTTCTGGGCAATCTCGCTGTTCCTGGCAGGAGTTCAGCTCACTCCTGGGGTCCTTTTGAGTCCAATCGCCTCTAGTCCATGGCGACTCTGCCCAGGTCCTGCCACAGGCTGTTGGCTGGGAACAGCTATACATGACCTCTCACCTGTGTCAGGCTTGAGGAGGTGGAAGGAAAGGAAGGGTAGCCACTACCCCTGGCTGGGCTCCCATTGCTATTGGAGCTCACTGGCAGTTCCTAGCAGTCTGTCCTCCTAGGCAAACTCCACCCTCTACCTTCTACTCCCCCTGTCAGTGACAGTCTTCACCTTTTTAAGCTGTCCCCTCTGCAGGTGGAGTATGCACCATAGGTACACCTAACTGGAGCTGCCTGAGTGTGTGAACGTGTGTTAGCCTTTCTATTAGAGGGATGGCGGTGTGTCGAATAAAGTCAAATGCTGCAATATAAAGCTTGTGGAATATATTTATACTGAGCATTTGTAACTGAATTACAGCTCCTTTATGTCATGTGACTGGTGCAAAGGGGCTGTAACCACTCCTGAGAATCTGGTCCACTGGCTTGTGTGCTATAAATTGTGGCAGCTAATCTAGCAGCGGGATTAGTTCTCCTTAGCTTTTAATGCAGGTGTCTCAAAGTCCCGGCCCACAGGCCATCTGCAGCCTGAGAACCTCCCTACTGCGGCCCGCAGAGAAGAGATGCATGCAGACACGCTGCCCCGTTGGCTAGGAGAGAGGGACAGAAATACCATCATTAGTTGCTGGTCAGAGTCAGCCATGGAGGCAGCATCACTTTTTTTCCACAATGAATATAAATAAGTCAAAATACTGAACACAACTATCTGATGCACACCTTGCTATAATCCTGAATGTTTCAACTGCTCAGTCACTGCGGCCAAACATCAACAAACTGACAGAACTGAAGTGTTGCCAGGTGTCTGGCAAACACTAAAAATTCTCTGGCAGGCGAAGAATTGTATAAAGTTGTATAACAGTTTTATTACTTCTAAAAAATGTGAAATAAAAATACAATATAAACATTTTCTTTTCTAAACACCACCTTCAGTGATATTATTGGCCCGCTGGGAGGATTTGACTGGCACTGGTCCTAGGTAAATTAAGTTTGAGACCCTTGTTTTACTGCTTTCACTTATACATGTGCCTAAATGTTTTTTAAAAGCTAGTGGAGAAAATAACCTAAATAAATATACCACTGTTACACAAGTGCATCACACTTTGTGAGAATGATTGACTGTGTGAAAAAGTCTGTACCAGTTAGTCTGTACTGCATATATGTGTGCTTACTGCTCTGACCAATCCCTGTCCCATCAAAGCTGCTACCTACCTGAGCTCCTGTGTCAAGTTTCTGCTCCTGTTGGCTGTAATCCCCAGAAGCCACTCAGCATGCATCCTTCTGGCTATTGCACTCACTTCTTGGTTTCAGCAACTCTTGCAGCAGAGCCACTGGAAAAACTGACAGTGTCCCTGTGTCATAATGGCCTTCGCTTTCCTGTCTGACCAGATTAAATCCCTGTGAAAGAGTGGGGCAGCACTGTGTATTTCCTACAGGTGTTCATGGGGAGGGTAGAGCCTCTTTGGAGATATGCTTAACAGAAGGGAATTAGGGACCAGGCTTTCCTTGGCTCCATGCACCAAGCTGACCTCTTTTCTCAGCAGCAGCCATTTACCCTCAGGGCCATTCATCTCCAGAAGTGGAATCTTCACACACAGGGCATAACCAGAAGACATGTAGTAATAATCCTTAACACTTTCCAGCGGTAGGTCTCAAAGCACTTTAGAAAGGTGGGTAAGCTTTGTTGTCTTCATTTTACAAATGGGGAAACTGAGGTAGAGAGGTGTTAAGTGATTTGGCCAAGATCACACAGCAAGCCAATGGTGGGGCCAATACTAGCCAGGTCTCTTTTGACCTCTAGTCTGGTGCCTTATTCATTGCATAATGCTGCCTTCCCACTTTCTCTTGGTGTTAGTTGTTTCTGAAGAGAAACGCTGACCACTTACAGTTTCTGCAGTGCAATAAGTAATTTGCTAATGATGGGTCTGCTTTCAGACACTGTAATATTGATTGTCATTATAATTTTGGTGACAGAGAAAAATACTAGAGTTCAGTACCAAAGCAATTGGTCTGATTATAAAATGTCAAGAGCACAGCACCTGGAGAGATAACAAGTGTCACACCTGCACTGTAGCAAAAAAAGCTGAAAAATGACCTACCCAGAGATTAATCTGAGGCCTTCAGGCTAGTTTTCTGGCACTCATGAAAATCCTTTCTTGCTCCCCCACCCCCATGCTGTTTTAAATAGCCAAATTATCCATATGTCCCTGAACTTGATGATAATTCTCATGGGTGTACTGACAATGATTGCTGAAATCACAAATGATCAACATATCCAGTATGCCACTTACAACAGCAGCAGATGTTTCTGACTTTCAGATGCCAAGGGATTTATGGACAAGTAAACCCAGGTGGTTGGTTGGTTGGTTTTTCCTTTTCCTCTCTCTCACTGACTGGAATTTGAGATCTGGAATCTGGATTCTGAGAGATTTACTGCTCAATAGCTGTATTGACTTGATCATCCTAGGACCATGTTAGTACTCTGATTCAAAATAGTAAATCTTATAGGGCTATCTGCTCCTGGGGTGCATAGAGGGAGGGGGCAGTAAACTATCCTCTCCCTCTCAACCCACCTTCATAGTTATGGATATAATCATAGTCACCATGGTTCCCAGAGCAGAGAGAGTGCCCACACATCATGCCCCATGCGGCCCAAGGCACCTCAAAAGAGATGGAGTTGGCTGGGCATGCAGGATGAGGGAATAAGGCAGAATTCCTCCTGGAGCTCCCGACATAGTGAGTCTCTGCTCCGCTCTGAGTATGGTGCTCTTCAGTTCACAGATATGGTATATCTGGCTGGAGAGGAAGGCATGACTCAACCCATAGTTTTGCTACAATTTTAAGCTTTAAAGGCAGAATATTGGCATATGTCCATAACTTGTTGCAATACCTACACATTATGCTTTACTTTATTTGTGGTATGCTATTCTGTATGAGGCAGCTATTGCAAATATTCTAAACACTTGGGGGCACCTCCTCCTGCAAAAGTATGCATGGAGGCTAGGAAAATAGAGAGGCCAGGAAAAAGCTCTGTGGAGACTCATCTCACGGAGTTTCCTTGGTTGGAGAGAGCAGAGGGATTTGGGAATCCATAGAGGAGGGGAGCAGGCATTTGGTCTTCCAATACTGCATATGCTGGGTGGGGGATCTACAGGGAAAGGAATGCTCAGTTCCACAGAGTGTTGGTTTTATGCAGCTCCATCAGTCTCTGTTACTTGGCAGCCTAGCTTCTACAGCTCTCTAATGTCTATCCAAAATTCCTCTCTCTGAGAGGGTTGGGAATATGGAGACTCAGTTAATGCTCCTTCAAGGTAGATGCAGGTATCAGCTCATCAGGGAGGATGCTACAGAATGTGTCTCCTTCTGTTCCTCACATCCCAAATCCGCACATTCTGAGTACCAGTAGAGTGGCTTTTATGGATCCTAAGGTGAAGAAAGGGAAAAGCACATATATTTTTGGTGGGCCCTAAGTAGGGTCCCCTTCCTCTGCAGAGTAGATGGGATATGTTGCAGGCCACTCAACAAAAGAGTAAGTGCTGGAAATTCCCCTTGTCTGAGTAACTTTAACAAGAATATGGTTGCCATGATTCACTCCATTTCCCAGCTAGTTCTGCTGTACTGGATTGAGCAAGGGTGGCTGCGGACTACCGAAATAAAGACTTGTCCCTCACCACTGAGCAGGAAGTAGAGCTCCAGTCAACCCTACATATTGACTGGCTTCAGGCCCTCAAGAGAGGAAGGGGGGACAGGAGCACAGGCGTTCTTATATAAACCCTAACCATTTCCCAAGAGAGCTTCCTCCTCCTCAGTGGCACTGCCTCATGGAGGCTTTTTTTGTGTGTGGCAAACATGGAATGAGATAGCACTAGCCCACAGGGGTCTCCTCATGAGCTTCATTGGATCATCCCAGGGTTCAGAAACAACGATGTGTTGGTGTGGGTCTCTGGGATTACTGATAGCCATGTGTTAAAATTCTGCTACAAACTTGAAGGAAAGATTAGGACTATGTCTCTGTTCCCTGCCTTTGATGGATTTTACCACACCTCTGGGCACTACTAAATCACTCCTGACTGATTTGTTTTTATTCCAGGAGCTTGCATGAGTACTTCTGAAGAACACATTTTTCTCCCCCTTTGGAAAAACACTGATTTCACTGAATGACAATTATTTTTACCAGTTTCCTGTGGGAGAATATCCTGGAACACCCCTCAGATACCTTCAGTGCTCCACTCACTTCAGTTTATACCAGTTGAAGACAGTGCTGGAATGATACTAGAGTCACTTTTTTTCCAGGAAGAAGTATGGACATTTTCAGCAAAGTGCAGCTTAGTTTGAGTTTGTTTGCCAAGTGGTGCTGCTTCCCTCCTTGCTTATGATAAAGCATTTTTGTTTAATGTGGAAAACAAATGAATAGACTATTTTCGTGCTCCTGTTTGCAACCCTTGAAGCCCTCTCACTGCATCACCCTTTCAGGACACAGGGTATATCACAGGCAAAACAAAAGCTTGTTGTGGG
Source organism: Gopherus flavomarginatus (assembly GCF_025201925.1). Classification (NCBI taxonomy): domain Eukaryota; kingdom Metazoa; phylum Chordata; order Testudines; family Testudinidae; genus Gopherus; species Gopherus flavomarginatus. Next base: position 39,541,829 of record NC_066617.1, read on the forward strand.
AGCCACTTGGTATAACATTGGCAGCAAAGCAAATTAAATATATAGTGATAAGGTTATTTATTTTTCCAGTGGGAAAAAAATTGAGATAAACACCTCTTTGAAGAGCACTCTGGGAGAGAGTAGCATATGATAGGAGTATAATGGAGTAACACTTTACCATAGCATTGCATTTTGAGGTACATTAATCACACACAGTCATTCATAGGGTGCTCAGATTTTTGCAGTGGAACATATTTCTTTATATGGCTCATACTTAGATATGCGGTGGGTGGAGAAGGAGCAATAAAGCTTCTGCCTTCTTAAGCAGCCCAGATAAGGACCAGGCAGAATTGCAGTCTCTATGCTCAGAGGAATGTGGAGAGGGCTCCATCTCTAGTCTACTGGGAGTACACTGTGCTCCATAAGCAGGAGTTCAGGATCTAGAGATATGACACTCCTACACACCCCTTAGCAAAAATATGCAAAGATAGCTCCATTGTTTTCTTCTTATTTAATCTTTCCCCTTAAACAGGTTTTTTTTTAATTTTCTCTGAATTCCCTTGATTTGTCAATATCTTTCTGGAAAGAATGTACTCCTCACTGAACACAGTACTGTGGATCTCACCAAAGCCATGCAGAAAGGGACTCTTGTCATAATATGCTTATGCTTAGTACGCTTATCATGCTTCCACATTGCAATCTAAAGAGCCAAAACTGAAAAGGGAGATGCCTGTCAATATCTCTTTGTAGGACTAGGGCCTAAAACTGTAATGAGCTTTTGCTGTCTTTTCACGTTGAAAAAATGTAACTAGTTGACTGTTCCCTGCTCCTAGTGGGAGCCAAGGGCTTCCCTGGTATAACTCCACTAAGGTCATTTTACAAGGGATAAATGTGACCAAAGATGTTCTGAATGCAAAAATTCCAATTTAGAGACCTGATTCACCTTTGGCGTGAATCAGGAGTAAATCCATTGAAATCAGTGATATTATACCCATGTAAACCCCATGTTAGTGAAAGGAGATTCAGGCCATAAATACTTTAAAATATACACAGGTGCACAATTACATTATAAAATGGCCATGAAGGAAATGACTTGATAAAATGCTTGCATGTCACAAAGACAAATACACTGTTAGAGAGTCTGGAAGCATTTCTCTAAATACTCCTTTATGCCCTATCCTAGTATCAAATGAGTGTCATATGACATCCTAAAATAGAATTGAAAATATATATTTTTCTGGGCACAAGGTTATGGATCCATGTAAATATTATGTGAAAAAATGTGCTAGTAAGTGAAGCACAACATCATTCCTACACACACACACACACACACACACACACACACACACACACACACACACACACACACACACACACACACACACACACACACACACACACACACACACACCCCCTCCTGGATGTTATTTGCATTATTCTAGAGTGTAATGTATGACTAACACTACAGAAGTCATTAGTTTAATCTCTCCATTCAGATAAATCCCAGTGGATTAGAAAAAAATCTCACTGCTGTCCATTAAACAACAGGAAACATATGGCTAAGGAAATGTGAACATGTTTTGATTAGTCTATATCTTAAAGACCTGAAATCTAAAATGATTGTTATCTCAAACATTCCTATTTTATACATGTGCTTTTTGGGCTAAGTAAACATTCATAAAACACTGAAATCTTCATATTATGAAAGCCTGAATTCTATGAACAAAGTTGATAATATCAGGAAAATTACTGTATAATGAGTAAGTAATTTCCATCTATCCTAATTTATCCTGAAACATGAGAAAAACATCACAGATGCATGCTGCATTGTTCAGAGAACATACATATGCATTTAAGTAATTTATGTTGTATGTTTTAGTGATGTAATTGTGAAATATGTCCTTTTTACATTCATAATTGTGGAGCAGAACAGATGGCAAAGACTTAGTTCAAAGTAATACATACCCATTAAATTAAATGATATTGCCAGCCATTCTTCAGTGATAGAGAAGTTTACTTTACCACTTTCTTAGGATATAAATAGGCAATACTATGGACTGCTAACATTTGTAATTTGTATTTCAAAGTTTAATTTTGATGGAAATTTACATCAAAATTAGTTAGAACATTGTTTGAAGGGGCCGGCTAGCTTGCATTATCAGGTATAACATTTCAAATACATATGTCATTTAACAACATGGCCTATTCTATGGGCATGGAACTATGAGCTAGGAATCCTGAAATACTATTAATTTTGGCTCTGTCTCACACTTGTTGTATGGCCCTGGACAAATATTTTAAAGCTAAATTGTGGCTCTAAGCCACAGCCTATAGTAGAAGGGTCGTACAGTGATGGACTCCCACAGAGAGAGCTCTAAGAAGCATTGTTCCTGAGGCAAGCCTTGGGGAACATGACCCCTTGTGCGCCTATTGAAAGGGGACAGCATGTGATTCTTCCCAAGTCAGACCACTCTGCTAGCTGGGGGTGGGGATGGGATTGGTGCTAGAGCCCTGTGTGGGACTTTTTAAAATCCCGCTCCCACCTGCTCCTGCCATTCCGTAACGGCTTCTATGGGACCTGCATTATCCCAGTCCTGCTGAATGGCTGTACACTAGTCCTGCTCAAGGCTCTAGTTGGTGCCATGATCCTACCATATCTGAACCCTGTTGGGGGTTTCTAGTACTGCTGGCAGTGCTCAGGATTCTTGTGCTCAGAGTGTGATAGGGAAAGATTTTGATTGGTCCCGACACAGGGTCACTAGGGTAGAAGTAAGCTGTTCAGTCTCAGCTTCGTATCTGCAAAGTGGAAAAATGAATACCTACTTCACAGTGGTAATGGGAGAATTCATTAACATTTATAGAGCACTATGGGTCTGGTCCTGCAAGTTGTTCAGCAAACCCCCTGCACCTGCACAGAGCCCAATTGACTTCTGTGGGGCTGTAGCAGGGTGGTCACCTGCTCCTGCCTGTAAGGGCTTAAAACCTGGGCTGATTGGGGAAGTAGATACAGCGGGGCCACACTCCAATCAGGCTGCAGCTGGCCCTTATAAGAGGGAAGTGGACTAGAGAGCAGTCAGTCTCTCTCTGCCGAGAGAGAGAGAGAGAGAGAGAGAGAGAGAGCAACACCGACCGACCTGGCTGCTGGGTGAGGCAGGCTGAGGAAAGGCCAGAGGGGCTGGGGTGCTCCAGGCTGGCAACTCCCCAGGCTGCAGGGCCTTGTCCGAGGCCCCAAAGAGGCACTGGGTTGCAGAGAGAGGCAGCAGGTCTAGACCCAACCTTGCCTATGATGAGTGGCTAACACTGCAGTCTGCCCCCAGGGCATGAGGGCACGTTGGTGACTGGCAGTAGCCAATGACAGAGGTGGAGATAGGGGATGGGGGTTCCCTGGGGAGGGGAGATCCTGAGACTGAAGGGTGTATGGCCAGGGGGCAGCACCCCAGATAATGAGGTCCTGGGTCCTGGAGGGATATGGGGGGCCAAGTGAGTGGCGATGACACCGGCCTGCCGAGGGTGCTCTGGAGCTGGAAAGTGAGGCAGTTCCCAGACAGCCAGCGGGAGGCACTGCAGGAGTGAGTCCTGCACCATTACAAGGGCTCTGTGCGGTGTAAAAATATACCCAGTCATCCCTTCAGTGGAGCCCCTTGCATTACTGCAATCTAATGCCAATCAGAAGACAATCTCTACTTGCTCAAACACTCTTTCTCTGGTATACACACTCCTTATTTGAATATATGTATCTGGAATAGCCTGTAGATAACAATTATTGTTTCCAAGCTGACTGCCCACATGCACAACTGGAACTAATGAGCAAAGTAGAGTATGTGACTATCATCTGATTATAAACAGATCCTTTAATATTAGAATACTGTCTGAGCATAAATGTTTTCCATAATCTGGCAATTCTTTAGACACTGGGCATCACTGACTTTCTGAACTTTACATAATTATTGGCTTGTAGAATAACCATTCAGATCCTTTCTCGGGTTATGGGATTTTTGGTCACCCTGTGCTAATATTTGCTCTACCTAAATAATGTGAAGGCACCTTGTCTTTGTATAATTCCTCCAATCATCCTTTCACATCTTCTGTCTGAGTGGAACTAATTACTGAAATGAATCAAACTCCTTTCTGCTGATGTAGTGCTAGTGTAAATCCTTTAAGACCCAATCCTTCCCCCAGTGAAATCAACGAGAGCTTTGCTATAGACTTTCAATAGCTGCAGGATCAGGCCTTAAGTAAAAAGCAATAATAATATTCCATGGCTTTGGTCCTTCAATTGCTTATAAATTATAGACAAAAAGAGTAAAGCTCCTGAGGCAGAAACAACATGTAACACTCACTAGCTGTTCATTACTGAGCGCACTGTCCCTGCTAAATCTTCCATGCCCAGAATTTTACGGAAGCCTAGAGAGAGGTCTGAAAAAATTTCCCACAACTTGCAGAGTTCTCCTTCCTGAGCAGGAAAAAAATATCAGTTGGGCCATAGAAATTTATTTTGTACTGTTCTGTAGACATGAAAGGGGTGGTGGAAATTTCCTAGAATGTTTCTTTTTTTCCACATCTATTCAGCAGCCCACTTGATTCAGCTCAGCTTGAAAACATGCTTTAAAAAGCTTACATCAACAAAGAAGTTATTTTCAGTGTTAGAAAGTTAGTGCTACTCAGCAGGTTATTTGTGTCCCCTAGATCCTCACAGATTTCCCACCTTCCTCAGGGCAGAAAGGAGTTCAGCTGCCTTCACAGCACCTCTTGGCTTCTCAGACCCTGCACAGGCTTCTTTGTGCAATCTGGGTCCGTACTGTGAGATGAGACTGGGCAGGCTAGAGGAGAAGAGTGGTTGCAGCCTGGGAAAGGAGACACATATAATTTCTCATCCTGTCCTCCAGAAATTGTATGGGGGAAAGATAATACTCTTCCCTGTGGAATTATTTCTTCATGGAACCTTCACAGGTTTCTAAGAGCATAGGAATGGGGTGGCCCTGGCATCATAGCTCCTTTGGCATTGCGAAGTGCTTGTATGGCAGGAGTCCAGAGCTGGTGCTTGGGGATGAATTCCATGTACATTTCTGTTGAAGTGCAAACCCTGCCTTTTCGCAGGATGAGTGTTGCTTCCACTGATTAACTTAAATGATTGACTGAGGCATAAACAAAAGTATGAATATAAAAGACAGTGATACGGAATAGCTTAGGGTATCAATAACGGGCCATAGTGACATTCACTTCTAGTCCATTATCCCAGAAATGTTGCCATCTGAAGAATGTTCAGCGGTCATCTGATATGAGTTGGTGGTCCAAGTAGAGTTCCTTGTGGAAAAATGCTGACATATGGCCAGATTCTGATCACAATGACATCCACGATCAGACAATAACAATAATTAAAGAAAATCTTATTCAGTTGCCATTGGTTTTCTAACCTCGATGTCAGTCTCAGCAAGAATACAAAGGCATATGGTCAAATCTTCCAAGATTCTGCCATCCCGCTTTGCATTTTCCCTGGAGATGCTTAGTACTTTTCAGGATCTGACACAAAATGGTTTTGAGGGTGAGCTGCTCTCTTCAGTTTAGGAGCTATGCCAGTTCAGGTGTAATGCAACCTGTGTGTGGGTAACTTGCAGAACTGCTCCTTGTAGTATACCTGTGCAAGTAGACCGGTGGAGAGAGGATTTGGTTCTTTGTGACTATCTTATGCACCTTTCATAAGCATTACATTCACTTGAAAAAAAGACACACAATTTGTTTTCAAGCTATAGTCGATCATTGATGAGATGGAGGAAGATCAACACAGTTAGAAGAAATCTTTTATTATCCAGAACTACCTTTTAGCAGTGCACAGGCAAACATCTCTCGTATAGCAATGGAACTGTTGATATTTACCTGAACAGAGTGTGCCTATGCAAACTCAATGAAACAATATGTGCAATATTTTACACATATTGTATATTATGCTAATTAGCTAATTGAGACCAGGAGACTGAGTGGAACCAATGTGAGAGAAGCCATGGGAACAGAGGTGAATGGCAGCAATAGATCAAGTTTGAATAATTTACTTCTGATACAAAGGTCTGCCTGACTTGAAAGTGGGTCTGGTGAGAGCCAGGGAGTATGGGAATTAGTTCCCAGTTCACCCCTCCGGCTCCTGCTGGAGCTCTTGAAGCTGTGGTTGGTAGTTACTTCAGGTGCAGAAGAGGATATAAGTCTGGGGCCGCTACATGTGGCCTCCTATAAGGAATTGATGAAGGACAGCTCAACTGGGATAAGGAAGGTCCTCTGGGCCCCACAGCCCTGAAGCAGCTAGCTGCAGTCCAGTGAGAGTTAGGAAAATTTCCTGGGGTGCTTGGTTCACTTCCCTAGCTTCTGCCGAAGCTACTGGCATTGAGGCTAGTGTAGTCTTCTTAGGATTGTGAGGCTGCTAGATACTGCCTCTCAAAAGAGGCCTGGGCCTGGGAGAGGAAAAAGAATAGGAATTCTAGGAATTTCCTCTCTCCTGTGTATGTTATTTCTAAGTAGAAGACAATGGGACTCTGAACTATCACTTCAATTCAGTGAGACTTTACTGGCATAACAAACTATAAATGGCATCAGATGGTGGGCAGAGATGTATATAAATTCTATAAAGTATGTACAATGAAGTACGAGAATTCTGAATATCTGCATTTGCAATTTTTTTTTTAATTATTCAGAATACATAAAATAAGCTCCAAGGATCCTCTTATTTCCCTAACATTATTCTTTGAATATTTTTACTTATTTTGCTGCACTCTGTGTCTATTAGACTTTGTGCTGATTCTGTGTCTGTAGTGGGAGTATGGGCAGTCTATATCAGCAGTCTGAAATTACAGCGACAACTACAGAAATAGATGTACTCTTAGGTGAGAGGTGTTATTGTTTATTTATTATGGGATTGCTGTGATATGAAGAGTTTGTGATTTTCTGGATAAAGCTGATAAAGTTTTAGTTTTTCACCAGTAGGCCTTGCATCCATTTAAAACAAAAAATTTGGGCTCAGTTGAGCAAGGAGTTCAAGTGACAGGCTCCCCCGCCCCAACCCAGTTTTCTTCTGCCAACTTGTACTGTTAGGCTGAGGGGTGCAGGGGTGCATTAAAACATATATATTCTTGTGCATGCACACTTTAAAAATGTACATTTTCTCCAGTACCATTCCCACAAATATTTAATGGGTGACATGGACTATCTTGGATAAAATTTGACAGATTGAGAGTGAGACTATTTTAACTGCATCACATCAACAGTTTGATCCCTAACTCTGTGCCAGATTATGGCTGTGCTTTCACTGGTGTTAATCAGGAGCTACTCCATGGAATTAAACAGGTGTAAAACTTGTGAGAGACAACAATCTGGCCCTTCAGCTGCATGTAAGAATATTGAAGATAATTGCTTATTATTCAATAACATCAGTTCTCCAAATTCAAGCCATCATTGCTAGTGTTTCTAACAGTGTATATAATTGTTTAAAAAACATAATGAGGAATTTTGCCTGAGAAAAGAGGACTAAGAATAGCTGGATTTCACTCCTAGTGAGCAAATCAGCTACATTATGTTGTTCTGCCACTAGATCAGTGTTTCCCAAACTTGGGACACTGCTTGTTTAGGGAAAGCCTCTGGCGTGGGAAGTGGCGCTGGCCGAGGGACGTGCTGGCTGCTGCTTCCTGCAGCTCCCATTGGCCTGGAGCAGTGAACCGTGGCCAGTGGGAGCCGTGATTGGCTCGACCTGTGGATGCGTCAGGTAAACAAACCGGTCCGGCCCACCAGGGGCTTTCCCTAAACAAGCAGCGTCCCAAGTTTGGGAACCACTGCACTAGATTCATATCTTCAGAATGATCAATTCCTGTCATTTTTTTTTATAAACGTCCCTCACACGTCCATGCTGAATCCTAGACGTGACACAACAGCAATAGACTACTTCATTTAAATTGATTAACTGGTAATAGGACCAGTTTCTCTTTTATTTACTCCTGGCACAGGAGCCTTGTTGTTGGTTTTTAAATTCCTGCGTTTAATTTTCCAGGAAAATTTTGTGGTAAAAAACCTTCTAATTCCATAAGACTGTAAACTCAATGACTGAGATGAGTGAACAAAGACATAAATTATATAGTATGTTAACAACAGTCCCAAAAACTTAGATGAGGAGCTGAGGCATCAGCTGAATACTAATTAGAAGCTTCTCTATAAACACTAGTTATATATGCCTATGAAAAATATTACTTTTACATGTCTTTAAATTACTTCTCTTTTCTCTTTTCTTCTTATCATGCAAGAGGAAACTTTTAATCTGTACTAGACCGTTATTAAAGGCTAAGGAACTGAATGTAGACTACCTTTGGAACAAGGAGCACTACACTTCATCTGAGAGGTTGTGAATATGAATAGTTGCTTACACAAAGGTGTGGCTATATCAGGCAATTTGAGGCCATTTGGCATTTCCCTCCATATCAATAGTGTACTGCTGTTTCTAGTAGGTAAATCTCTGCATCTCAGAAATCACTATAACATCTTGCACTAATTGGCCCCCTTGCTGGCAGTCTCAGCAGGGAGTGCAATGACAGGATGAACCTGGCAATAATCACTGTGGCTCCATAGAGGTGAGCGCTGGGGACTATTTGTGGGGCAGCTTGCTACAGCTTGTACTGCAGTATATTGGGCTTTATCTGATATAAAGATTTTCTACAGAAGACTTCTACCCCCAAAATTGTCTATTTGATAAATTTCACGAATTCCAAATTCACTTATTTGTTTGTTAACAGTGCTTTGCTGATGGATATTACAACATATATGCTAGTATTAGGTGCTGCTGTGGCCATGGCTAAAAAGTTAAGGTTTGCCAGCTGTTATCATGCCGAGCTTTTCCATTCATGATTAATGTGATGAAACCAAACTCATGGCAATAAAGCAATATATACTGTCTATATCGTAGCTGCACAGAGAAGCTCCAACTGAGATTGGGGCCCTATTGTGTGGGGCACTGTACAAACGCATAGTGAGAGACAGCTCTTGCCCCTCATAGCTTGCATTCTAAACAGAGAGACGGGTAATAGGTGGGAGGAAAAACATAGGCACTGGATGGTGAAATGAGTTGCTGAAGGTTACATAGCAAGCTCATTGGGAGAATTAGAAATAGAACCCAGTTCTTTTCATTCTGAGTCAGGTCTCCTGTCCACCAGAGATTCTGTTTCCATTCTTTCCACAACAGAATTGTATATTCTGTTTATTTTAGGCCTTGTCTACACTGGCAAGTTTCTGCACAGTAAAGCAGCTTTCTGCATTGTAACCCCTGAGGTGTACACACTGCCAAGCCACTTAGTGTGCAGAAACTGCGCAGTTGCAACACTGTTAAATAACCACCCCAACAAGAGGCGTACAGCTTTCTGTTCATAGAATGTCAAGGTTGGAAGGGAACTCAGGAGGTCATCTAGTCCAACCCTCTGCTTAAAGCAGGACCAACCTCAGACAGATTTTTTCCCCAGATCCCTAAATGGCTCCTCTTAAGGACTGAACTCACAACCCTGGGTTTAGCAGGCCAATGCACAAACCACTGAGCTATCCCTCCCTCAAAGTGTTGGGGGTACAGCACCGTGGTGCCAGTGTAGACACTCTGGTCAATTACAGCGCTGTGTTTGGCCTCCTGGAGGTGTCCCACAGTGCCTGTTCTTACCTCTCTGGTCATTGGTTTGAACTCTACTGACCTGCCCTCAGTTGACCAACCGTCATCCTCACCCCGTAAATTCCTTTGGAATTTTGAAATTCCCCTTCCTATTTGCTCAGTGATGCGTGCAGTGGTCTCAGCACATCTTTCCAGGTGTCCATGTCTGCTCCACGCACCAGGCAATCCCCTACTTGGAGCAATACCGAGCTGCTGGACTCATCAGCATTTGGGGATAGGAGGCTGTCCAATCCCAGCTGTGCTCCAGCCGTAGGAGTTATGATACCTATGGACCAATTTGATGGTGCATGACAGAAAGGAGCCATGACTAGGACACACTGCAGTGCAGGGTAAAAGTGAAGGAGCTGCGGAACACCTACCACAAAGTGTGGGACGCAAACCTTTGCTCCGGTGCTGCGCCCATGAGCTCCCAGTTGTACAAAGAGCTGGATGCAATACTCGGTGGCAACTCCACCTCCACTGCGAAGGCCACTGTGGATACTTTGGTGGTTCATGTGCCAGTCGAGAGTGGACCGAGCCAGGAGGAGGAAATCTTGGATGAGGGGATGTGGAGGGGGACCCAGAGGCAGAAGACTACTTGGAAGTCAGAGATTTATGCAGACAAGAGCTCTTTTCTACCTGGAGGAGGCTAGCCAGTCACAGCTGTCGGAGCTTGGCAGAGCACAAACAGGAGAGGAGGCCCCTAGTAAGTGGATTTGATTTTGGAAATTGCTGAAGCGAGTTGTTGGGGGCAGAAGGGTTGCAGAAAGCAGGCTTGTGTCTGTATGATGAGCGTACCACCACATGTCTTGTGTGAGCAGCAGAACAGACTGTTGATTGACTCCCTCACTTCACAGGAATCTGTCTCAGAGATCTCCATGAAACCCCGATGGAGATACTGGGCAATCCGCTAACGCAGGTTCTTTGGCAGAGCTGCTTTGTTTCTTGCCCCATTAATGGTAACTTTTCCGCGCCACTGTGCCATCACTGGGGTGGATGGGGGGCGCAAAGGTGGGGAGGACCATAGCTGCACACAGGTGAGCCGCATAAGGGCCAGAGTGAAAGCCATAGACTTGGAGCAGCAAAGAGTCCTGTGTACCTTATAGACTAACAGACGTATTGGAGCATGAGCTTTCGTGGGTGAATACCCACTTCATTGGGGAACACTCTCCCCTGATTTCCTGCTCACCCTCAGCAGCAATATATCTTCCATAATGAACACAGCCTGTGTAAAATGTGGGGACAGGAATGATTATCATCCCCCCCTTCCCCTGCAGTGCTGTCTGTCCCCAAGAGCCACATGCCCAGTGTACAGTAGGGGCCTGGAACACTGATTTACCCTGCCTCTGTGGCTACTTACCATTTTGAGGGTCTTGTGGCTCATGTGTGCTTGCCTGGGGTCAGCCAGTTAGTGTCAGTGTTTTAAATCACTGAATCAGTGGTCTGTGTATTGCAAACAATACTGCTTCTGTAAAATGTTGCGTTTTCACTTCATAGAAGTGACCTTGGGAGCTTAGCCTCCCACTTCGTTATCACTGGCTGAACAACTGCGCAGAATTAGAAAGTGGCAACGAAGAACTAAGGAGGACTTTCTGTGTGAGGTTATGATGCAATCTGAGGCCAAAAAACAGGAATTGCCGGAGTGGCGGGACACTAAGAAGAGGGATCGAAAGGAAAATGTGGCGTGCCAGAATGAAGCCACGGAGCAGCTCTTAAACGTTATTAAGCGCCAAGCAGACATGCTCCACGTGATACTAGCACTACAAACCGAGCAGCTCTGCGCCTGCCCTCCCCTGCAGCTGCTGTCACAAAACTCTTTCCCGTGTGTGCCCCAGACACTGCCAACACACTCCTATCAACCCCCTAGCTCCAGTCTGTACCCGTGGCATTCCACTCCTCCCCTTGACAGTCCAGCATTGTGGCCTTCCACTACCCACGGCACTCCACACCCATGCCTCTGCAGTTTAGCCCTGCTGAAGTATAGTACCCACTGCACTGTACCCCAAAGGACAAGGTTGGATATGATCCCTGGACATACAGAAATTTTTAACCATCCCAGGACCCCACCTCCTACAGGGACCTTCCCTTCCTCCACCCCCTTCAGTGCTGATGTGTGTTTTTGTTTGTCTCTCTCCTCTGGTTGTTGTTTTTTTTAATAAAGGAATTGTATTGGTTTGAGAGCAGTCTTTATTCTATTAATTGAAAGCAAACAGAGCCCTCCAAAGCAACAGACAATTATCTTAAACTTTCATATTGCATGGTCTGCACCAATCACAGTCACCTGCACTTCTGAGCACAGCCACAAATGTTAGTGGCTTTCAGCTTCAAATTTCTGCCTCAAGGCATTCCTGATGCTTACGGCCCCACGCTGCGCCTCTCTAATAGTCCTGGTCTCTGGCTGTTCAAATTTAGCCTCCAGGCACTGGGCCTCAGTGGTCCAGCCCTAAGTGAAAATTTCACCCTTCCCTTCACAAATATTATGGAGCGTACAGCACGTGGCTTTAAGCATAGGAATATTGTCATCGGCGAGATCCAGCTTCCCATATAGGCAGTGCCAGCGAGCCTTTAAATGGCTAACCGCACACTCAAGAGTCATTCTGCATTTGCTCAGCCTGTTATTGAACTGCTCCTTGCTGCTGTCAAGGTGCCCCATGTATGGCTTCATAAGCCACGGCATTAAGGGGTAGGTAGGGGCTTCCAGGATCACAATGGGCATTTCGACTTCCCCTGCGGTGATCTTCTGGTCCAGGAAGAAAGTCTCTGCTTGCAGCTTCCTGAACAGGCTAGTGTTCCAAAAGATGTGTGCATCATGCACCTTTCTGGATCAGCCTGTGTTAATGTCCATGAAATGCCCATGGTGATCCACAAGTGCCTGGAGAACCATAGAGAAATACCCCTTCCAATTAATGTACTCAGTGGCTAGGTGATCTGGTGCCAGAATTGGAATATGCATGCCATCTAGACCCCCTCAGCAGCTAGGGAAGCCCATTTGTGCAAAACCATCCAGTGTCACGCACGTTATCCAGAGTCATGGTCTTATGGTAAATATAAAAGGATGGACACTGCAATGGGATTTTCCCTTTTGCAAAAAATTCAGAGGTTTTGAAAAACATTTCATTCCATAGTGGAATGAAAGCAAAACTAAACAACAACCAAAAAAGCCCTCAGAAATCTCATCTGGGGATCATGGAAGCCATGGCAGCCAACTTGGCTGCCAAGGAGCTGGGAGTCCAGAAGCCAGGCCTCCCCAGCAGCCTGCCAGGTCAGCTGCCAATGAGCCAAGCAGGTGAACTGGCAGGAAACCTGCCTGGTTTCCATTAGAATTTCATTGAGCCTGGTTTTCACTGGAAATTTTCTGACTAGCTCTAATCTGATTGTTTATTCTACTAAAAAGACACTTTGGATTAGATTTTAAAAGCATTGTATTCATGGAAAGTCATAGGTTCATATATACATTTTCTAGATGTCATGGAAGGCATTTTCAAAAAGGGTATAGATAGGTGAGTGTAGGATTAGTAAAACAACCAGAAATGATATGGTGGGTGAAGCTAAAAATCTTCATGTTAATCTGTATTGAATGTAGACTGAAGATTTTTGCCTATGACTTTATGTGCATGATCTGTACATTCTCAGTCATGGCAAAAAATGTCAGCATTTACAGCAACTAGGCTGTGAACCAGAGCCCAACTAAGAGATATTATTATAAAGAGAGACAGGTCCTATTTGTTTCCCTCATGATTTGTAACAGCAATAGCAAGACATGCATGATTTATATAAGATGTGATGATACTCCATGAGTTCTAGGTGTTATAAGCACATATAACTAACTGGCTCAGCCTCACAAATATAAATGTGTCAGAATGTGACAGTCATTTCTTTCCCTAAATATGAAAAGATGTAAAGATATTATTTAAAATGTCATACTTTGGATGTCTGAGATATACTCCTATAATCAAACATCCACAATAAATGTTTACATTATGCTTCTTGAAGACAGAGAAGCTGAAGATGTGTTTCAAACATGCTAAACACATCTAGAGTAAATCCTAAACATTTTTCAAGCAGAAAGGCTGATTATTGTTTCATAATGAAGGGTTATAGCTAAGCAAGTACTTCGGTATTCTGAGCACATAATGCAGAGCCCTGCAGAAAGAGCTCCTGACTCCAGTTCTGGCATGCTCCCTACACTGGGACTGGTGGAATGTGTGAGTATGAGGGGGCAGTAGAGAGTGCCTATGGAAGCTCAACACGGTGCTGAACTGGGGGAACTTTCATTCAGACTCCCATTACAATTTCCTTTTGACTCTCATATACCAGCAGAGTCAGGGTTTGAATCTCACATCCAATGCCTAGAAATGGCCATGTTCTATTAGTTTGCCTCCTAGTCTAATATTTTGGCTAAGAATTGTCTTAACTCCTTACTCAGTGGTTCTCAAACTGTGAGTCCAGACCCCAAAGTGGGTCACGACCCTGTTTTAAGGGGGTCACCAGGGCTGGCTTAGACTTGCTGGGGCCTGAAGCCTGAGCTCTACCTCCCAGGGCCAAAGCTGAAGCCCGATGATTTCAGCCCTGGGCAGCAAGGCTCAGGTTACAGGACTCCTGTCTGACACTGAAGCCCTTGGGCTTGGGTCCCCCTGCCCAGGGTGGTGGGGCTTGGGCTTTTTCTCCCATCCCCACCTGAAGCAGTGGGGCTCAGGTGGGCTGAAGCTTCGGTCTCCCCGTCTGGGGTCATGTAATAATTTTTGTTGTCAGAAGCGGAGTTGCAGTGCAATGAAGTTTGAGAACTCCTGGTGTAGACATGATTGAAAAATAAGCCTTTTTGTTGCTTTGTTTTTGTGTTTGTTTTTTAATAGCTATGGTTTCGTATTTGATGTACATAGTGGTCAGAGAAATTTATTTGACTTTGATCTTCTGTTAAAATCTATCAATTGTCTTCTGCATGACTATGGTGTTATGTGCTGTAAGACAAGCATTCCCCCTTCCTTTATTTATTTTGATCCATGTTGGTGTGAGGAAAGGGTAAACGTTTTCCCTCACTAGAAGCCAATTACTTTGAAAAGGTGTTTACCTAAAATGGAATGTCATATTTATAACTGCATAATTAATAAGTATTATTTACACTCTATAACTGTATATTACAAGTTTTCTAGGTTATGCTTCTTGGCCATTGCACCCCTGGATTCCTTTGATAAGGTAGCTTGTCATTTTAAGAGAGTGTTTGGGTTCTCGTCCCTTTGAAGATCAATTTTTACTCCCGTTCTAGGTATTCTATCTTGTGGCATGTTTGTGTGAGTTAAAGTGATATAAATGATGCATGAAAAGTAGTGAACTCTTCCTTTAATATCTTTCAAAGGCCATAAACTGACAATGAGCTCCATGTGAGCAAACTCCTGTATCCGTATTTAGCCCCACTGACTTTAGTGAGGCTTTACGTAGGTGCAGGGGTCTGTCAGTGCAGAGCTCATTGGAGGATGAGGGTATTAGACTCTGCAGCTTTTTGTCTCTCTCTCACCCTCCCCAGGACTAGGAAAAGAAAGAATGTATATAATATCTTTGCTAGTTTTGTCAGCGCTGCTTGTTGCCTGGCTACTGAAGGCCGGATGAGCTAGGTGAGCCCAACTGGGATTAGGAAGTCACAGTGCAGCAAACTGTAAGCAAATGCAATCAAATGCAAGTCAGCAGGAAACTGCAGAGGTATAATCAAGAACTTGGTGGAGAGAGTCCATCTAGCTAGGAAACTCTGAAAGGAGGACCAGGAGCCAGGTTCAGAGCTGGCCAGTAAAGTCTTACATCACTTTTGGGAAAAACACTGTTCATGATAATTTTAGTTGTTACTTGGATTTTGGTTCTTTTCACCCTTCAGGTATGAATATGTTTTATTTTCTTTCTACTTCAGCTTTTAAATAAAATCCAGCCTGGCTACTCAACCTTTTATATTTCCACAGACATAAATACCAGCTATCTATATCCTCTGCTAGCTACATTTTTAGAAGGATAGAATGGGCCAAAGGCTAAGGTGCTATGCAGAAAAACACAGATCACAGCAAATATGCAGATTCTTCCCTACACACTCCTCACCTATCCATATCCATAATCTGATTTCTCCCCAATACAGATTACTCCTCCCTCTATCTGTTCCCCAAGTATGCAATCCCCACCTTGGGTGCTCTACTCACCTCTCTTGCTCTGACAGCCTCTCTTCTCTCCCACCTCCAATGGACGCAGAAACCATCCTACATTTTACCACCAAAAATGCTGATGATGGGAGTTCAAATGAGCAGAGGATAAGAATAGCATATATGCCCTGGGATTTGCCCAGAAAAAAAGAATTAGAACTCCCAGTGAGAGCAGTTTCAGTGGTTTGGAGAAGGTGGAGTCCAGACACTAGAGAGTCCAAAAGAGAGTTAGAGGAGAGGAACTCGAAGCAGTGGTTGTAAACAGCACACTTGATAGGCTTAAAGGGCTGGGAAGAAGACAGCCGTTGAAGAGGCAGGTGGAATTTTGAAGCTTGCTTGTATTTTGAGAGGAACAGGCCCAAAGAATTCAAAAAGTGAAGGAGGGAGAGGGCAGTGGGGGCAGGAGGTTAGCAGGGAGGAGAGGATGATGTCAGGGAAGCATGTGGAGGGGTTGAAAAACAGATGAGAAACCTGACATCAGTGATGGGACAGGAGGAGCAGAAGGGGATAGGAGCTGTGATGGATCTTGCGGTAGTGGGGAGTGGTCTCTCCTTGAAAAGGTAGGTGAGGTTTTGAACAGCCGTGAAGGAAGGAGGAATGCTTTTAGGGAGAATCAGAGGAAGCGAACGAGCAGTGGGGTTTGGGGCATGTGAACCACTGAGTCTGGAGAAATAGCACTGTTTTGGCAGATACGGCAGAAGTAAAGAAACGGTGCTTAATTTGTGCCAGGGCTTAGCAGGACTGAGGCTCAGCACTTCTAGGCTTGACAGTTCATATCCCCAGCACCTCCAGGCTTGCCATATCATTTATGAAAGTAAAAAAATTGCTTGAGCCTCTGCACCTCTTTCATTACAAATTAACCATTGTGAAGAAAAGAGCAAATCTATAATGTATGACGTCTGTAAGGTCATGGGACTTTCTCCAGAGCAATTCAGTGGCTTCGCGAGCTGGACTGGAGGAAGTGTGTGCTGGAGTCTGGCAAGATGAACATTCCAGTGAGGGAAACGGGTGCAGAGTAGAATGAAGGGAATTAACAGCGGAGTCAACAGAAGAGTGGTACAGCTGAAGAGGGCTGAGAACAGTAGACTAAGGGCCTGAGACATAAAGTCTTGAAATTGGTCGAGAAGTCATGGGTGTTGACGAATTGGCACTGACAACAGAGCTTGGTAAGTGGCATGTGTTTTGGGGCAAATGGGTGATGCTGAAGGAGATGATGGCAAGATGAGAAGGATGGAACTGAGAGGTAAGAAAAGGAGCAGTGTTTATTGTTCAGTGATCTTTCTGCTCCTTCATTGGGTGTCCTAAACTTGTAATTTTCCTGTTTTAAAAAATAACATTGTTTTTTCAAGTGAATAACCATTTGTGTTAAGATTTGTGAAATATCTGGAACATGAAATCTTTCTTAGAAATCCCTAGAGGTTGTCTGAATATTTGTGAACAACAAGTATGATCCAACATTCACAGGGATCCAAACTTGGTGCTTTTATTAACGAATAACTTTAAAAAACATTAAGCCCATTGTAAGTAGTGAAATATTTTAAAAAATAATTTCTTGCTTTCTCTATGAGTGAAATTCACATGTAACAAACCTGTTAAGAATTTTTAAAAAATATAATTGCAGTTTGTTGTGATTTTTATAAAGAAACTTTATTATTTAGAGATACATGTTGAAGCATATTTTCATTGACAACAGTTGCTGATTGGAGTTACTCCTTATTTATATTGTTTTGAGAGCATAATCTTAACACAAGGATTTTTATTATTGCTGGCTGCATCTGAGTTCATTGTAATATTTTCCTGTGGATTAACTGAGATATTAGTAACAAGTAAGAGAATCCATTTGGAATTTGTTTAAAAAATACTTCTTACTTTCTTCTCTATTACTCTATTCAGACCAAATAGAATTCTCTTTGTCCTCTTTCTTTATATTTGTAACTTTTTCCATTACTGTTTTTAATTTGAAACAAGCAATGCTTGTGCAGAGACATTTTATTATGAGGACATTATGGTCTATGCCAAACATTGTTCCACTAGCTCAAGCTAGAACTGCAAGAAAATAGTCCAGTCTATGCCCCTTTTTTAGCAATTAATTCCTAGTGCTGTTGTTACTGTTAAAAGAACTTATTGCAGTTTAATACTGGTTAGCTTACACAATTTTTGTACTAGAAACTGTCTAACTAAAAACAGATCAGTGTAGATAATACTTTTTCTCTGCTGCTCATGGCTCTCTGGAAATATATAAAAGTTATCAAAAATTAATGGTGTAATTGTGGATGATAAACACTAACGGTCCAGTGTGCCCCCTTTTGGATGCTGATCCTAAATTCTTCATTGAAGGCAATGGCAATTTTATCTTGAGTGAGGCGCTCAGAACTTCAGTGGGACTTGCTCAGTGGGCAGAATCAGAGCTAAAGCTGCCTGGATACGTATCATAAAACAAATACACTTCCACTATTCTGAGTTCTATGAATATATCCAAAGAGCATGCAGTTGATTTTGGCAGAATAGCACATTTCAACTATTTTTCATAATGTGTAATTCTCGAAGAGTCATTTAGCAGCTTCCAATTTCCTTCATCCCTATCAAGCTGGTCCTAGGCCTGGTAAAAAGACTGTATGATATAAGTGATGTCAGAGTATTAATTAGTTCTGGCACTACAGACAAATATAGCTGTCTCAAAAATTGCAGCATACTTACACATGAGTTACTACTGCACTTGGAGTGGAGAGGGAGAATTCAGGACTATCTACAGCACATACTTGATGTTGGCTTACAACACCACTAGCATGGACCTACCCATCTATAATGCTCCCATGATTTCGTTTGTGCTATGAAACCAACTTGGCATCCTCTCCTTTTTTGCCAGAAGTTAGCTATGCTGATATAACGGACAATTTCTCTGCAGAGAGAACAGAACTCTTTGAAAAATTAAGCCTGTGATGTTTTACATGCAGATGTCCAATAAGTAATTATATGAGCAATTATTGTGACAGTCCTCATTAGAAGTCGAAAATAACACTACAGGCTTTCTACAAACTTTAAAACTTTTAAATGAATTTGCTTTGATCACATTCACACCCCCTCTGTGTTTGATTTTTGAAGTTATTTGAGTGATCAAATTTTGCTGGCCGAAGTTAGCAGAAAGCCCTCTTCCAAATTGCCTGCCTATTCTTGGAGACTGAATTTTAAATTTGCATGTGCAAGTATTCATGCTGCAACTGCTGGCATGCTCATCCAATCAGGGAACAGATTACTTACCTGTCCAATCAAGGAGCAGAAACAATATCAGGTGACTTTTTTGACTAATTTAACTTAGGAGCACTACTAAAATTTAGAATATTTTCAGTCAATCCATAGACTAAAACAAATTTAAGATATTTGAATAATACACACCTCTGACAAAATCATGACCCACTCTGAGACATTCTGTGCAGAAAAAGCGACCAAATATTTCCAATAAATCATTAGTTGCAATTTTATATTCCACTCTAGTCATCATCACAGTAACACCAGAGCACAGAAAACAAGTGGTCATAATTACCTACACAATTTTAAGATTTAAAAAGACTTCCAATGCCTCCACACAGCTGCTGGGTGAAACTTGGCAGCCCTGGAGTGTAATTAGAACATGGAGGAAAGCAAAGGTAAGAAGAGCCAGAGCCAGCAGTCAGGAGATGGGAAAGCAGGCAACCAGCAGAGAAAAGCTGGCAGTTAGGGAAGTCAGAGGCGCTCTCAGTGCTAGAGTTAAGGGAAATGGCAGTGTCAGGACAGCACAGCTAGCAGTGTCAGGAGGTAGTGTTATTTCCAATGTACTGTATATTAATTTTTATTACATAGATTGTACTTTGTTCTGATCATGTCCAACTCAAATGAATCTCATGGCAGCAAGGCCTGGAAAGTTCCACAAGCTTCCTTGACTGTGCAGTCCAGAAGGCTGTTCTCATTCCCAAGGGAGAAATAAATGCCATTTTGAGTAGCAGTGTCAAGGTTTTTCCCCCTACTTTGAACTTTAGGGTATAAATGTGGGGACCTGCATGGACACTTTTAAGCCTAATTACTAGCATAGATCTGGTAACACTGCCACCACCCAGAATTTTAGTGTCTGGGGCACTTTCTGTCCCCCCAAAACTTTCCCCTCCCTGGGTTGCCTTGAGGGACTTCACCAATTTCCTGGTGAACACAGATCCAAACCCCTTGGATCTTAAAACAAGGAAAAATCAATCAGGTTTTTAAAAAGAAAGCTTTTAATTAAAGAAAGAAAAGGTAAAAATTATCTCTGTAAAATCAGGATGGAAAATGCTTTACAGGGTAATCAGATTCCTATAGACCAGAGGGACCCCCCTAGCCTTAGGTTCAAAGTTACAGCAAACAGAGGTAAAATCCTTCCAAGAAAAAGAAACATTTACAAGTTGAGAAAACAAACATAAGACTAACACGCCTTGCCTGGCTAATTACTTACAAGTTTGAAACATGAAAGACTGATTCAGAAAGATTTGGAGAGCCTGGATTGATGTCCCGTCCCTCTCAGTCCCGAGAGCGAACAACGAACAAACAAAAAGCACAAACAAAGACTTCTCTCCACCAAGATTTGAAAGTATCTTGTCCCCTTATTGGTCCTCTGGTCTCTCCACCAAGATTTGAAAGTATCTTGCCCCCCTGTTGGTCCTCTGGTCAGGTGTCAGCCAGGTTCACTGAGCTTTTTAACAGGTAAAAGAGACATTAACCCTTAACTATTTGTTTATAACACGCCCCCCAAATCTCAGACAGTGTGGAACCACACTGGCGGTGATTTCTTCGTAGAACTTTAGAATAAACAGATTAATAAAACACATGCACCTTTACATATACTACTAATTATGTAAAACTACAAGATTTTTCACATTTCAAGGACAATTTTTAACCAGTTGATTTTGGGAAACTTTCATGGGAGAGTGCATTAGCTACTTCGTTAGAAGCTTCTGAAATGCGTTGAATTTCAAAATTAAAATTTTGGAGAGCTAAACTCCATCAAAGCAGTTTTTTGTTGTTTCCCTTGGCAGTATGAAGCCACTTTAACGCAGCATGGTCGGTTTGTAGCTGGAACCGCCATCCCCAAACTTATGGGTGTAGCTTTTTTAGGGCATACACAATGGCGTAGCATTCTTTTTTACTGATTGACCAGTGGCTTTCCCTCTCAGACAGTTTTTTGCTGAGAAACAGGACAGGATGAAATTCTTGATCCGGTCCTTTCTGCATTAAAACTGCTCCTACACCATGCTTAGACGCATCTGTGGTTACTAGGAATGGTTTGTTAAAGTCTGGGACCCTTAGCACAAGGTCAGACATGAGTGTTGCCTTAAGCTGGGTAAAGGCCTTCTGACACTCATCAGTTCACTTAACTGCATTTGGCTGTGTCTTTCTGGTCAGGTCTGTTAGTGGGGCAGCGATTTGGCTGTAGTGTGGTACAAATCGCCTGTAATATTTGGCCAAGCCTAAGAAGGATTGGACCTGGTTTTTTGACTTTGGGACAGGCCACTTTTGGATAGCATTCACTTTGGCCTGTAGAGGAGTTATCGTTTCTTGACCCACCTGGTGTCCAAGGTAAGTCACTCTGTTTTGGCCTATTTTACACTTTTTAGCCTTAACAGTTAGTTCTGCCTGCCTGATGTGCTCGAAGACTTTTTCCAGGTGTTCCAGGTGTTTTGCCTATGAATCAGAAAAAATGGCCACATCATCGAGGTAGGCAACTGCATATTCTCCCAGTCCTGCTAGGGGACCATCTACAAGTCTTTGGAAGGTGGCGGGTGCATTTCGCAACCCTAAAGGAAGCATATTAAATTCATACACCCCTGCATGGATGATGGAAGCCAACCTTTCTTTGGCAGGTTCATCTAGCGGTACTTGCCAGTACCCCTTGGTTAAGTCTATCATAGAGATGAACTGGGCATGTCCCAATTTCTCCAATAGCTCATCAGTGCGTGGCATTGGATAGTTGTCAGGACGAGTTACAGCATTTAGCTTACAGTAGTCCACGCAAAAGCGTATTTCCCCATCTGGTTTGGGTACCAGAACCACTGGAGATGCCCATGCACTTTTAGAGGGGGGGATTATATCCATCTGTAGCATGCTTTGGATCTCCTGTTCTATAGCATCTTGGTCATGAGGAGACACCCGGTAGGGTGGAGTTCTAATTGAGTTAACATTACATGTGTCAATGGAGTGGTATGCCCATTCAGTCCGTCCTGGGGTGGCTGAGAACATTGGAGCAAAGGTAGTGCACAGCTCCTTGATCTGCTGTTGCTGCAGACGTTCCAGGGTTGTGGAGAGGTTCACCTCTTCCACGCCACCGTTACTTTTTCTGTTGTAGTAGACACCTTCAGGCCACTCAGCGTCATCTCTCTGGGCTGTAAACTGACAAACCTTTAAGTCTCTGGAATAAAAGGGCTTTAGAGAATTAACATGGTACACTTTGGGCTTTAGGGTTGAGGTGGGGAATGCTATGAGATAGTTAACAGTTCTTCTTCGAGTGATTGCTCACATCCATTCCAGTTAGGTGTGCACGCTGCGCGTGCACGTTCGTCGGAAACTTTTTACCCTAGCAACTCCAGTGGGCCGGCAGGTCGCCCCCTAGAGTGGCGCCGCCATGGCACCTGATATATACCCCTGCCGGCCCACCCGCTCCTCAGTTCCTTCTTACCGCCGTGTCGGTCGTTGGAACTGTGGAGCGTGGCATAGCTGTCCTCCACGTCCCTAGCTCTCCTTGTTCTACGGTTGATAGTTAGTAGTTAAGTGTAGTTAGTTATATATTTGTTAGCCGGTTTGGGCCGTAGCCCTTCCTGGCACCCGGCACCGGGCTCATGCCTGGTTCGCCGGGCTTCAAGCAATGTGCGGCCTGTAAGAAGCCGATGCCGACCAGCGACCCTCACGACGCGTGTCTAAAGTGCCTGGGGGAATCGCACAGGTCGGACAAGTGCCACATTTGCAAGGCTTTTAAGCCTAGAACAAAGAAGGAGAGAGACGAGAGACTTAGGACTCTCCTCATGGAAGCGGCACTCGACCCGGCAGCTTCGCAAGCCGTCATCTCGACACTGGCACCGGATCGCGCCGGCACCAGAAAGACTCCCCGGCACCGACCTTCCCCGGCACCGGGTGCAGAAGCAAGACCCTCGAAGTCTGCAACTCCATCCAGGCAGACTCGAGTGGGGCGCCCAGCACCGACATCTGCCGCTGCGCTACAGGCACCGTCGACTCCGGGCCCTGAGGGTCCGTCGAGTCCGGTCCCGCCGAGCTCCCCCATAAGATCTGGGGTTGAGCTATTGGTCCCATCGACGCCAGAGACCTTCGCCTCGGCACGGGACCTCATTGCCCTGACTGAGTCAACTCAGCCTCCACCCCCGGTACCTCCGGTGCGGGTAGCGTCCAGGGGCAAACCTATGATGACAGTGCCGTCTCGGGACTCACGCTCGCTGTTGAGGTCCCAACACCATGGTCGCTCAAGATCCCGCCACCGCTCGCAGTCCCGGCACCGCTCTCCTCGGCGGTACCGGTCGTACTCGCGGCACCGATCGGCCTCCAGACGGTCACGGTCTGGTTCCAGCCGCT
This sequence comes from Gopherus flavomarginatus, assembly GCF_025201925.1. Lineage (NCBI taxonomy): Eukaryota > Metazoa > Chordata > Testudines > Testudinidae > Gopherus > Gopherus flavomarginatus. The sequence continues at coordinate 39,565,223 of NC_066617.1, forward strand.
GATACCGGCACCGGGACTCTAGGAGCCAGTCCCGCCATCGATCAGCGCACCGGTCGACCTCCCGGCACCGAGCTGGTGGCAGGTCCCGGTCCCGGTCGACCTCCCGACACCACGTCGGTGGCAGGTCCCGGTCCCGATCCCGGCACCGAGGCAGCGGCCGGTACCGGTCCCGATCCCGGCACCGAGTCCAAGACAGACCCCGGTCCCGATCCCGGCACCGATATGACTCCCAGTACCGGTCCCCGGCACCGAGAACATCTTCAGCGCCAGGACGCGGAGACTCTGACCAGCCGCGGTCGGCCCCTCCATGGCCTTCCAGACAGTTGTCGGTGTCATCGCAGGCGGACAGTGTATACGCGCTGGGCACTGACAGACAAGCGGCCCTTTTTCAAGACCCTCCGCAACAGGACCAAGGTCCGCAGCAGTGGGGGTTCTGGACACCCTGGGCGTACCATCAAGCCCAGGGCCCCCAACAGCTTCCTCTTAGGCCTGCAACGGCAGAGCACAGGGCACCGGAGGCGTCGTTGTCTCGCCCCCCTCCCTCCCCGGACGGGGAGGACGGGTCAAAGCAACAGGACCCTGATCTCCCTCCTGAGCCAGAGGCGAGGGCTGAGGCGGACCCCCTGCTGGACACTCTCTTGCCAAGGGTCTCCTCATCGTCTTCTCCCGATGAGGCGGTGGCTGGCACTTCCTCTAATAGCCCTCCTCCGCTAGATCTCAGGGCACATCAGGACCTCCTCAGGCGCGTAGCACAGAATCTGAGCCTGCAAGCTGAGGAGGTCTCTGAGATCGAGGACCCCGTCGTCAGCATCCTCTCCTCCGATGCTCCCACCAGGGTCGCCCTACCCTTCGTTCGGACGATCCAGGCCAACGCCAATACGATCTGGCAATCACCGGCCTCCATCCCCCCTACTGCACGGGGCGTCAAAAGGAAGTACATGGCCCCCTCCAAGGGCTATGAGTACCTCCATATTCACCCGACACCATGTTCCCTGGTGGTACAGTCGGTGAACGAGAGAGAGTGTCACGGACAGGAAGCCCCAGCCCCCAAATCCAAGGAGGCCAGGCGTATGGACCTCCTCGGCCGCAAGGTTTATTCGGCTGGGGCCCTTCAGCTCAGGGTTTCCAATCAGCAAGCCCTTCTTAGCCGCTACGCATTTAACTCTTGGGTGGCAGCGGATAAGTTCAAAGAGCTGCTGCCACAAGAGGCGCGTCAAGAATTTGCGGCGATTCTTGACGAGGGCAAGAAGGTTGCACGAACCTCGTTGCAGGCCTCCTTGGACGCTGCAGACTCGGCTGCCCGTACCCTCGCCTCGGGGGTGACGATGCGCCGCATCTCCTGGCTTCAGGTTTCTGGCCTTCCACCGGAGCTCCAATACACCATCCAGGACCTCCCGTTCGAAGGCCAGGGCCTGTTCTTGGAGAAGACAGACCCCAGACTGAAAAGTCTTAAGGACAATCGGGTCATTATGCGCTCCCTTGGTATGCACACACCTGGGACGCAACGCAGACCCTTCCGACCGCAGCAACAGCAGCCGCGTCGGCCATACCCCCAGTTCCGCCAGCGGCAGGACCTTAATAGGCGCCGCGGCAGAAATGGCAGGCCGTCGGGCAATCAAGGGGGGCAAAACCAAAGCTCCTCTAAAGCCCCACCTGGACCCAAACCTTCGTTTTGAAGGTGCGCCCGAGGGCGTAATACCAGTATCCCCCATGGATCCTTCCTCCCCGTTTTCCAACTGCCTTTCGTTTTTCCTCCAGGCGTGGTCCCGGATAACATCCGACCGCTGGGTCTTACGCACGGTGCAGACAGGATACCGTCTGCAGTTTGTATCATTTCCTCCCTCCCGCCCCCCATCCTTGTCCATCTTCAGGGACCCCTCTCACGAGCAATTCCTCCGCCAGGAGGTACAGACGCTTCTCAACAAAGGAGCTATAGAGGCGGTTCCGGAGAATGAGAAGGGCAAGGGGTTTTATTCCCGCTACTTTCTGATCCCCAAGGCCAAGGGAGGCCTCAGGCCTATCCTTGACCTGTGAGAGCTCAACAAATATCTAGTGAAGTTGAAGTTCCTCATGGTATCCCTAGGGACCATTATCCCATCCCTGGATCCTGGAGAATGGTATGCCGCCCTCGACATGCAGGACGCTTATTTTCATATTGCCATATGGCCACACCACAGACGTTTCCTTCAGTTCGTGGTCGGCCGCCTTCACTACCAATTTGCGGTCCTCCCATTTGGCCTTTCTACGGCTCCGAGGGTATTCACAAAATGCATGGCCGTCGTTGTGGCACATCTTCGGCGCAGTCGCATTCACGTGTTCCCTTACCTCGATGATTGGTTAATTCGGGGCACGTCGGAGCTGCAGGTCTGCAGCCACGTCCGCAGGATCACCGGCCTGTTTGCTACCTTGGGCCTCATGATCAACGTGGACAAGTCCACCCTGTTCCCCTCGCAGAGGGTGGAGTTCATTGGGGCCGTCCTGGACTCCACCGTGGCCAGGGCCCTTCTGCCGTTGCCGAGGTTCCAGTCGTTGTCGGCGATCATTCAGCGCTTGCTGGCAGCCCCCCTGACATCGATACAGACATGTCTAACCCTGTTAGGCCATATGGCAGCCTGCACATTTGTGACCGGGTATGCACGGCTCCGCATGAGGCCCCTCCAGTCTTGGCTCATCGCACATTACCGGCCGGCAAGGCAGTCACTAGACATGCTGATCACAATCCCCCAGGGGGTGTTGGATTCTCTCAGTTGGTGGCTAGACCAGTCCGTCGTGTGTGCGGGGCTCCCATTCCACCCACCCCAGCCCTCGGTGTCCCTAACGATGGATGCCTCAGATCTCGGCTGGGGGGCCCACCTGGGAACCCTGAGGACACAGGGCCTGTGGTCCCCACAGGAGGTGGAGCTACACATCAACATGCGGGAGTTGAGAGCGGTCCGCCTTGCTTGTCAAACATTCTGTCACCAGCTTCGGGGTCGTTGTGTCGCGGTATTTACCGACAACACGACGACCATGTACTATATCAACAAGCAGGGTGGCACTAGATCCTCTCCCCTATGTCACGAGGCGATGCGACTCTGGGACTTTTGTATAGCCCACTCCATTCACCTCACGGCTTCCTTCCTCCCCGGAGTGCGGAACACGCTGGCGGACCGCCTGAGCAGATCCTTCCTCGCGCACGAATGGTCCCTCCGCCCGGACGTCGCCCTCTCGATTTTCCAGAGGTGGGGTTGTCCCCGCGTGGACCTCTTCGCGTCCAGGGGGAACAGGAAATGCCAGGTGTTCTGCTCCTTTCAGGGCCGGGAACCCGGGTCTATAGCAGACGCCTTCCTTATTCCGTGGACGACCCACTTGTTCTATGCGTTCCCCCCGTTCCCGCTGGTCCACAAGGTCCTTCTGAAGGTGCACAGGGACAGGGCCCGCATGATCATGGTAGCCCCGGCGTGGCCCAGGCAACATTGGTACCCCATGTTGCTGGACCTGGCCATAGCCGACCCAGTTCCCCTGCCCCTTCACCTGGACCTGATCACCTAGGACCACGGAACTCTCTGTCACCCAGACCTACAGTCGCTGCACCTAGCAGCGTGGCTCCTGCGTGGCTGACCAGTTCTGAGTTGCGCTGCTCCACCCCGGTACGTGAGGTACTCTTGGGCAGCAGGAAGCCTTCCACTAGAGCGACGTACTCGGCCAAGTGGAAGCGTTTCTCCTGTTGGTGCGTGGAGAAGGGTCTCCTCCCGATGGAAGTTTCGGTGGCCAATATTTTGGACTATATTTGGTCCCTTAAGCAACAGGGCCTGGCGATATCGTCCCTGCGGGTCCACCTGGCGGCTATCTCCACCTTTCACCCGGGTGGGGATGGCCGCTCCGTTTTCTCTCACCCGACGGTGACTAGATTCCTTAAGGGGCTGGAACGTCTATACCCTAACGTCCGACCCCCTGCCCCTACCTGGGATCTTAACCTGGTGTTGTCTCGGCTCATGGGGCCCCCCTTTGAGCCGTTAGCTACTTGCTCCCTGCTCTATCTTTCTTGGAAGACTGCCTTTTTAGTAGCTATTACCTCAGCTAGACGGGTGTCGGAACTCCGGGCTCTCACGGTAGATCCCCCGTATACAGTCTTCCATAAAGATAAGGTGCAGCTGAGACCGCACCCTGCCTTTCTCCCCAAGGTGGTCTCAGCCTTCCACATCAACCAGGAGATCTTCCTCCCAGTTTTTTTCCCAAAACCTCATTCTTCACGCAGGGAGCAACAACTCCACTCGCTTGATGTCCGTCGGGCTCTCGCGTTTTATGTGGAGAGGACCAAGCCGTTCCTCAAATCCCCCCAGCTTTTCATGGCAGTAGCGGACCGCATTAAGGGGCTTCCCATTTCCTCGCAGAGGATATCCTCGTGGGTAACGTCCTGTATCAGGACCTGCTATGACTTGGCTCACGTTCCTACGGGCCGTGTGACTGCGCACTCTACCAGGGCGCAGGCGTCGTCGCTGGCTTTCCTCGCCCGTGTGCCCATCCAGGAAATCTGTCGGGCAGCGACCTGGTCATCGGTCCACATCTTTGCTTCCCACTACGCCCTGGTCCAGCAGTCCAGAGAGGACGCGGCCTTCGGATCTGCAGTGCTCCATGCCGCTACTTCTCACTCCGACCCCACCGCCTAGGTATGGCTTGGGATTCACCTAACTGGAATGGATGTGAGCAATCACTCGAAGAAGAAAAGACGGTTACTCACCTTTGTAACTGTTGTTCTTCAGGATGTGTTGCTCACATCCATTCCACACTCGCCCTCCTTCCCCACTGTCGGAGTAGCCGGCAAGAAGGAACTGAGGAGCGGGTGGGCCGGCAGGGGTATATATCAGGTGCCATGGCGGCGCCACTCTAGGAGGCGACCTGCCGGCCTACTGGAGTTGCTAGGGTAAAAAGTTTCCGACAAACGTGCACGCGCAGCGCGCACACCTAACTGGAATGGATGTGAGCAACACATCTCGAAGAACAACAGTTACAAAGGTGAGTAACCGTCTTTTCCCAGGTGCTCTTAGACCATGAATGGCCCTTCCCATGACGCTTCCATCTTATGGGCCTGTTGCGCCTTCAAGACCATAACCTGGTCCCTTACTTTGAAGGAACCCTCTCTGATATGTTTATCATACCAGGCCTTTTGCTCTTCCTGAGCATCCTTTAGGTTTTTTTTAGCAAGGGCTAAGGAGTGTCGGAGGGTGCTTTGTAGGTAGATTACAAAGTCTAGAATGTTAGTTTCTGGAGAAGGCGTAAACCCCTCCCATTGCTGCTTCACCAACTGTAATGGCCCCTTAACCTCATGGCCATACACAAGTTCGAATGGTGAAAACCCTAAACTGGGATGTGGTACAGCCCTGTAGGCAAAAAGCAACTGCTGCAACACTAGGTCCCAATCATATGAGTGTTCATTTATGAATTTACGTATCATGGCCCCCAAAGTTCCATTAAACCTCTCCACCAGGCCATTGGTTTGATGGTGGTAAGGGGTGGCAACCAAGTGATTCACCCCATGAGCTTCCCACAGATTTTTCATGGTTCCTGCCAGGAAATTAGTTCCTGATTCTGTAAGGATGTTGGAGGGCCAATCTACCCTGGCAAAAAGTGTCTGCTAAGGCCTGGCACACAGTTTTAGCCCTGGTGTTGCTTAGAGCTACTGCTTCCGGCCATCGGGTAGCAAAATCCATGAAAGTCAGTAGGTACTGCTTTCCCCTGAGGGTCTTTTTTGGGAAAGGACCCAGAATATCCACAGCTACTCGCTGAAATGGGACCTCAATTATGGGAAGCGGCTGGAGAGGGGCTTTGACCTGGTCTTGGGGCTTCCCCACTCGTTCGCACACCTCACAAGACCGGACATAATTAGCAACGTCCTTGCCCATTCCCTCCCAGTGGAAAGACTTCCCCAACCGGTCCTTGGTTCTATTTACCCCAGAATGGCCACTGGGATGATCATGAGCTAAGCTCAAGAACTTTACCCGGTACTTAGTTGGAACTACCAACTGTTTTTGAGGACGCCAGTCTTTCTGGTGTCAACCAGAAAGAGCTTCTTGTATAAAAGTCCTTGTTCTACAACAAACCAGGATCGGTTAGAAGAGCTGAGAAGGGGTGGGGTGCTCCGTGCCGCCGCCCAAACTTTTTGAAGGCTGTCATCTGCTTCCTTCTCAGCCTGGAACTGTTCCCTTGAGGCTGGAGACATCAGTTCCTTCTTAGACTGTGGACTTGGGCTTGATCCTTCTGGAAGCAATGTAGGTGATGAGGTTGTTTTCGTTGATTGTGAACTGCTTTCCGCTGGTGCACTATGTGATATTTCAGGCTCTGGCTAAGCCTCTTGGGTAGGGTTGTCCGCTGCTTCTGCCAGTTCAGGCCTGCTGGTGCCCTCTGGCGTTGGAGTTGTAGATGGGTTTGCAAGCGCTGGCGTCAGTGCTGGCAACGGTTCTGGTGCTGGTTGCTTTTCCAGTTCTGGTTCTAGGACTGGATGCACTATGGCTGTTGTAGTCATTGGTAGGGGATCCGGTTCCACCACCTCTGTCTGGGTCTCTGGTAACACAGACGGTGCCCAGGTGGACGGCTCAGGAACAGGGACGGGTGTGGAAGCTTGCTTGGCCTGGCTGCGGGTGACCATTCCCACCCTCTTGGCCAGCTTCACATGGTTGGCCAAGTATCAGAGGGATAGCTGTGTTAGCCTGGATCTGTAAAAGCAGCAAAGAATCCTTGCATCTGAAGAAGTGGGTATTCACCCACGAAAGCTCATGCTCCAAAACGTCTGTTAGTCTAAAAGGTGCCACAGGATTCTTTGCTGCTTTTATGGTTGGCCAAGTCTTCCCCCAGTAGCATAGGGATGGGATAGACGGCAAAAGTCCACATTTCTGACCAGCCCTTGTACTGGACAGGCAATTCAGCTGTAGGCAAGTTTACAGATTTTGACCTGAATGGGTGAATTGTCACTTGGGCCTCTGGGTTGATGAATTTGGGGTTTACTAAGGATTGGTGGATAGCTGACACTTGTGCCCTGGTGTCTCTCCATGCGATAACCTTCTTTCTGCCCACTCTCAAGGTTTCCCTTCGCTCCGAGGGTCTTTGAGAGGCATCTGGGCCTGGGGATCTGTGGTGTGATGGTGGTGTAATGAACTGTACTCGGTTGGGATTCTTGGGGCAGTTGGCCTTTATATGTCCCAGTTCATTATATTTAAAACATCGCTCAGCTAACTGGTCACTGGGCTGAGGTGGGTTGCTGGAGACTAGTGAGGTGGGACAATAGGGTATCTGGGGCTTTGCTTGGGTTGTAGGTGGGGTCTTGGGTTGTCCCCGGTGATAGGGTTTATTATCTGTTTGCCCCCTCTGATATTCGCTCCCCTTGCTAGTAGTTTTTTTCTTTTCTGCCACTTTCACCCATTTGGCTTCAATCTCCCGCGCCTCGGTTACAGTTTTGGGTTTCCCATCTAGGATGTACGTTTCTATTTCCTCAGGAACATCCTCTAAGAACTGCTCCATTTGCATTAGGAAGGACAGCTCTGGCAGAGATTTAACATTTGCTCCTGATATTCAGGCATTCCAATTCTTTCCAATGTAGTAGGCGTGTCGGGTAAATGATACATCTGGTTTTCACCTTAGGGCTCTGAACCGCCGACGGGCATGCTCAGGTGTTATCCTCATTCTGATTTTGGCCTTGGTTTGAAAAAGTTCATAATCGTTCATGTGTTCCTTAGGCATTTCAGCCGCCACCTCTGCTAAGGGTCCACTGAGCTGTGGCCTCAGTTCTATCATGTACTGGTCTGCAGAGATGTTGTACCTAAGGCAGGCCCTTTTAAAATTTTCTAAGAAGGCCTCAGTATCATCACCTGCCTTGTTGATGGGAAATTTTTTAGCACGGGAAACAGTACCTGGAGAAAGATTGTTAGGGGTTGGCTGGTACATCTGGCATAGCCTTTGCTAAGTCCAGTTCATGCTTTTTTATTTCTTTTTCTTTTTTTTCTTTTTTTTTTGTTTTATCTTTATAGCTTTTTTTGTGATTAGCCTTTTTGGCTTTTTTTTAATTTTCATTTTTTTTTATTTTAATTTTTTTTTCTTTTATTTTCATAGCTTTTTTGTGGTTAGCCTTTTTGGCTTTCTCTTTTGTGTTCAGCCTAGCCAGTTTCTGTTTAACTGCTTCCTTGGTACTTATTTTTGTTGCTTTCTTGTGCTGGCCACCCCCTCTGCAGCTCACTGAAACTTGAGCACTCAGCAGGGCTGCTTGGTTAACAGAGATTTTTTAACTAGCTATACCCAAGAGGTAGAAAGAAAGAAAACAATTCAGCCTGTAAATTCCCTTTTGCTGGCTGCTTGCTCACAGTTTGAAGCCTCTTCTTAACAAAGACCCTTGTTAAAACCTTAACACCTCTGCCCTCAGGCTGCTTTCCAAGCAGCTAGGAAGGAGAGAAAAAAAATCCGACTGGCTTTTGGTTCCTAAAAAATTCCACCGCTTCCACCATGTCAAGGTTTTTTCTCCCACTTTGAACTTTAGGGTACAAATGTGGGGACCTGCATGGACACTTTTAAGCCTAATTACTAGCTTAGATCTAGTAACACTGCCACCACCCAGAATTTTAGTGTCTGGGGCACTTTCTGTCCCCTCAAAAGTTTCCCCTCTCTGAGTTGCCTTGAAGGACTTCACCAATTTCCTGATGAACACAGATCCAAACCCCTTGGATCTTAAAACAAGGAGAAATTAACCATCCCCCTCCTTTCCCCCCACCAATCCCTGGTGAGTCCAGATCCAATCCCCTTGGATCTTAAAACAAGGAAAAATCAATCAGGTTTTTAAAAAGAAAGCTTTTAATTAAAGAAAGAAAAGGTAAAAATTATCTCTGTAAAATTAGGATGGAAAATGCTTTACAGGGTAATCAGATTCCTATAGACCAGAGAGACCCCCCCAGCCTTAGGTTCAAAGTTACAGCAAACAGAGGTAAAATCCTTCCAGCAAAAAGAAATATTTACATGTTGAGAAAACAAACATAGACTAACATGCCTTGCCTGGCTAATTACTTACAAGTTTGAAACATGAAAGACTGATTCAGAAAGATTTGGAGAGCCTGGATTGATGTCTCATCCCTCTCAGTCTCGAGAGCGAACAACGAACAAAGAAAAAGCACAAACAAAGACTTCCCTCCACCAAGATTTGAAAGTATCTTGTCTCCCTATTGGTCCTCTGGTCAGGTGTCAGCTAGGTTTACTGAGCTTTTTAACCCTTTACAGGTAAAAGAGACATTAACCCTTAACTATTTGTTTATGACAAGCAGCCATAAAACTCTGCATTTGGCATTGCACAGGAGACAAGGCTCTGTGATTCTACCCAGATCAGTTGCCAAAGATCAGGCACTTGTATATGCACCTTGAGTAACAGAACATTACCTTGAAAAATGTCTTAAAGAGACCACGTCCTGTTGACAGTAGAACAGCTGACTTCCTTTATAGAGAGCCACAGATGAGAGGGGCCAAGAGACTCCAAGTTTAGCCCATGCCTCCAAAAAGACTACTGTGGAGAATGAGGAACCCAAATGATGCCTGCAGAGTACTGATCAAGGCACTTCCCCACTGAGCACTGTGGGTGGCAGAAAACTCCTCAACCTTTTAGGTAAAATTTGAAATGTTTTTAGCTCAGTCTGTTCAGATGAGGCTTAAGGATGGATCCATACATCTGGGACCAGGGTTGTAAAAGACCAAAGACTCCTGCATAGGACCAAAAAGCAGAGGATCAGTAGCTCTGTTGGCATAGTTTCTGGGAAAATTTGGGACAAATGTCCTGGAACAATTTCTCCTAAGAAGAAGGGTTTCTTAAAAGTCATCTGTGGCTAAAAGACTTTTCTCTGGGGAGGCTGACCTGCTATAGGACCAGCAAATGCTGTCTACTGGTGCTTAGGTGGCCTAGAAGTCTGCATACAATTTCTGCCTGACTGAGGTTAAAGCTTTCAAGTTGTTAGTTGTATATTGTAGTTAACCCACTTGAATCACTTCAGCTGAAATAAATGCAGTATTGTATGTTGCTTTTCAACTGTAGTGGATTTACAGTAGGGATGAATTGGCCTACAGAATGCAATATTGTGCTCTACTTCCAAAAACAGGGTGAAGGAGGAGTGTGTTTTGATGGCACCGACTACAGAATAATGCCTCGTGGTTTTGACTAAAGTTCCATGTGCATCTTTTGTCTTATCATAATTTAATGAGTTTGTATTGTGCTAGCGCCCAAAGACACTGGTCAGGATTGGAGCTAGGCATTGTGCAAACACATAGGAAGATAAAGTTCTACTCCAAAGATTTTATAATCCAAAGTCCTGTTCCTGTGAAGATTTGTGTGTGCCTAACTTTAAGCATGTGAGTTGTCCCATTTAAGACAATAGACCTACTCCTGTGCCTAAGGTTAATGTTAGTGTGCATGCTTATAGGATTGGAGCTTTGTTGGATTTATGCCACAGTACACTGGTTATACCAGGGGTCGGCAACCTTTCAGAAGTAGTGTGCTGAGTTTTCATTTATTCACTCTAATTTAAGGTTTCATTTACCAACAATACATTTTAACGTTTTTAGAAGGTCTCTTTCTATAAGTCTATAATATATAACTAAACTATTGTTGTATTTAAAGTAAATAAAGTTTTTAAAATGTTTAAGAAGCTTCATTTAAAATTAAATTAAAATGCAGAGCCCCCTGGACCAGTGACCAGGACCTAGGCAGTGTGAATGCCACTGAAAATCAGCTTGTGTGCTGTCTTCGGCACACATGCCATAGGTTGCCTACCCTTGGGTTATATATTCATCTGTGAGTTGGATACTTAAATATTCCTAAAGCTCTGTTTACCTAGCTGACTATGTAAACATGAAAGATTATGGAGGAACTAAAATTAAAAAAGGGTAATATAATTAATGCAAATCAACATGTGTTTGTGAAAAATATATCTTATCAGACTAATCTGATATCTTTTTTTTTTATGAAATTACAAGTTTGGATGATAAAGGTAATAGTGTTGACATAATATACTTAGACTTCTGTAAGGGTTTGACTTGAGAATGTAAGATATTTTGATTAAAAAACAAGAATGATATAAAATGAATGTGGCATACATTAATGGATTAAAAATTGCCTAATGGCTAGGTTTCAACATTTAATTGTAAATGGGGAATCACCGTTGAGTGGATATGTTTGTACCTGCAGCCATCAGTTCTTGGTTTTATGCTATTTAACATTTTTATCAATGATTTGGAAGAAAACATAAAATCATCACTGATAAAGTTTTCAGATAACACAAGAATTGAGGGACTGGTAAATAATGAAGAAGATGAGTCGCTGATACCGACCAATCTGGCTTATTTGGTACAGGATGGGGGACTATCCTGGGAAGCAGTGACTCTGAAAAAGTTTTGGAGGTCATAATGAATAATAAGCTGAACATAAGCTCTTCAGGATATGTCTGCACTGCACAAAACAAAACCACAAACCTCTGCTACACAGACTCAGGCTTGCGGGGCTTGCATTACCATGCTAAACATAGCCATGTAGACATTCCCATTCTGCCTGGAGCTCAGGTTCAGAAACTCATCCCAACCCCCAGGTTTCAGAGCCTGAGCACCAGCCCAAGCAGGAATGTGTACACGGCTATTTTTAGCATGGTAGCATAAGCCTAGCAAACCCAAGTCTATAGAAGTGAGCTCTGAGACTCACTGTTGTGGGTGGAGTTTTTTGCAGTGCAGGTATAACCCCAGTACGGTGCTATGGTCATAAAAAGGGGAATCTCGAGTAGGACTAGAGGAGTTATTTTACTTCTTTATTCAGCTCTGATGTGACAACTGCTGGAATATTGTGACCAGTTCTGGTGCCCACAGTTCAAGGATGTTGAAAAATTGGAAAAAGTTCAGAGAAGAGCTATGAGAATGATTAAAGGATTATAAACCGTGACTTACGATGAAATATGAAAAAGCTCAATCTATTTAGCTTAACAAAGAGAAGGTTAAGTGATAAACTGAATACAGTTTACGCATATCTACATGGGGAATACATATTTAATAAAGGATTCTTTAATCTAGCCAATAAAGGTATAACGTGGTACAATGGATGGAAGTTAAAGCTAAACAAATTCAGAATGGAAACAAGGCATACATTTTTAAGGGTAAGAGTACTTGACCATTGGAAAAATTTACCCAGGGCCATGGTGAATTTTTTAAATCAAGATTGGATGTTTTTCTAAAAGCTATGCTCTGGGAATTATTTTGTGGAAGTTCAATGGCCTGTGTTATGCAGGATGGCAGACTAGATAACCACAATGAAATCAAACTCATTGATCACAATGATCCTTTCTGGCCATGGAATCCATGAAGTTGATAAAGGCAGTGAGTTCCTCTGAGTGTGACAGTGACAATTGCTATCACAGCAGCATGGTCCTGAAGCTAGAGCCCTGGACAGGCAGTTAGTAGATTTGGAGTCTATTCCTGGGTCTGCCACTGACCTGCTGTGTGAGCTTGGGAAAGTCACTTAATCTCTCTGTGCCTCTGTTTCTGCCCCCACCATTATCTGTATCATTTATTCAAACTGAAAGCCCTTCACAGTAGAGACTGTCTCTTGCTATGGACATGTACAGTTTCTAACATACTGGGGCTCTGGTCTTGCTGGGGCCTCTCAGTGTTAATGTAATACAATAATAAATAATTGCCTACCAACATTCTCTTTCCATTCCGAGCACAATAGTGACTAGTGGTCAGTGTGGATGTATGGACAAGAAAGACACAATGGGAAAAGTCTACAGTTCCAAGATTAATAACTCTTGTATTAGCTACAAGAAAGTCTCCTTTGAACAGGAAGGGAAAAATGATGGCATGAAACCTGTGGGGACAAGGGAGAGAGGTGAGCAAAGATAATAAAACATTTGTAGAAGCATTTTCTTCTCATAACAATTTGTCAGAGGGAGCTCAAGTAGTGTGCATAAATAATGCATGAAAAAGAAGAGGAAACAGTCTCCCCTCTTAAAATAAGGAGCCTTTATGAAAACAAACAAAAAAGAGACTAACAATGACATACATAAACACTGATAAAATGTGTAATAGCTCCCCTCTTCTACATAGGGAACTTACAGTCACTGTACAAATTAATGGCTAGTTTTTAAAGATAAGCATAAATATATTTTCACATCGCAATGAGTAAACAAAGTGATATATGTACATATATAAAGGCACTTAAGCGTTTGGGTTTCTTTATAAAAGAACACACTAGTACACATAACTCATTTGCTAATATAATTATGAGGCAGCAGTGTATAGCTGGTTTCAGAATATGGTTTAAATCCTACTTACAAATGAGTCATGTGTCTCTTACATGCTCTCAAAATGTTTACTTCTGGAAAGTTTTGTTTAATTATTTCCATGCTAATATATAATTGCCTCTTCTGTTTTTTTAGAAAGCCTTGATCTTTGTTACAGGAATATATGTTTTATACAAAAAAAATGAAAAAGAAAAAATTTGTTACAAATATTTTTTGAAGTAGCAGAATCATAGATCCATAGAAATTAGAGATGGAAAACACTATTACTGTTCTATAGGCCCACTAGTCCATCCCACTGGGCCTTACCAAGCTGTTCCCTATAGTACACTGTTTTGTGCTTTCTTCCCAGCTTAAGCTTAAGGGCATGATTCAGAATTGTGTTTCTCTAATGAGTGATACTGGCATAAAACTGGAGTAATGCCATGGTGAATCTGGCTCTAAAACATCTTAAGTGATGAGTCTTCCACCCTTCTCTTCCTTCTAAATCCAAAAATATCCTTCTATAAGACTGAATATCAGGAATTATTTTCTAAGTATTGTTCTCTTTGTTAATTTTATCCTGTAACTTGCTAAATCATAGAATCATAGAATATCAGGGTTGGAAGGGACCTCAGGAGGTCATCTAGTCCAACCCCGTGCTCAGAGCAGGTCCAATCCCCAACTAAATCATTCCAGTCAGGGTTTTGTCAAGCCTGACCTTTAAAACCTCTAAAGAAGGAGTTCCACCACCTCCCTAGTTAACCCATTCCAGTGCTTCACCACCCTCCTAGTGAAAAAGTTTTTCCTAATATCCAACCTAGATTCCCCCCACTTCAACTTGAGACCATTACTCCTTGTTCTGTCATCTGCTACCACTGAGAACAGTCTCGATCCATCCTCTTTGGAATCACTTTTCAGGTAGTTGAAAGCAGCTATCAAATCCCCACTCATACTTCTCTTCCGCAGACTAAATAATCCCAGTTCCCTCAGCCTTTCCTCATAAGTTACGTGCTCCAGCCCCCTAATCATTTTTGTTGCCCTCCACTGGATTCTTTCCAATTTTTCCACATCCTTCTTATAGCGTGGGGCCCAAAACTGGACACAGTACTCTAGATGAGGCCTCATCAATGCCAAATAGAGGGGAATGATCACGTCTCTCAATCTGCTGACAATGCTCCTACTTATACAGCCCAAAGTACCGTTAGCCTTCTTGATAACAAGGGCACACTGTTGAATCATATACAGCTTCTTGTCCACTGTAACCCCTAGGTCCTTTTCTGCAGAATTGCTGCCTAGCCACTCAGTTCCTGGTCTGTAGCAGTGCATGGGATTCTTCCATCCTAAGTGCAGGACTTTGCACTTGTCCTCGTTGAACCTCATCAGATTTCTTTTGGCCCAATCCTCTAATTTGTCTAGGTCCCTCTGTATCCTATGCCTACCCTCCAGTGTATCTACCACTCCTCACAGTTTAGTATCATCTGCAAATTTGCTGAGAGTGCAGTTCATGCCATCCTCCAGATCATTAATGAAGATATTGAACAAAATCAGTCCCAGGACTGATCCCTGGGGCACTTTGCTTGATACCGGCTGCCAACTAAACAATGAGCCATTGATCACTACCCATTGAGCCTGATGATCTAGCCAGCTTTCTATCCACCTTATAGTCCCGCCCATGCTTCTTCTAAATAATTTCTTTCTCTTTGAATTCACATAGACAGGTAGTATATCCCCACTAAAATGATTTAGCCAAGCTAAACTCTTCTAATCTTTCCTTATAAACTAACACTCTAACCCTCTAATAATTTTTTTGCTCTTCTCTAAACACTCTCTGCTTTGTCACAATATAGTGCCTGGAACTGAACATGGTTTTTGTGGTGGCTACACACCAGAACTATATAGATTAGGACTGCTAAGCTTTCTCTGCTTCTGTAAATACTTTCATACTTAGATAAGAATAAAAATACCATATCTAGTGGTTTATGGCTTCAAACTGCTGTACAAATATAATTCAATAAGCAATTATTTTATAATTTAACAGTGTTTAACCTTAGCTGTTATTTTAGATCAATGCTGGAAAACAAAATGTACAACTTTAGTATATTTAAACAGGCAAATATTTCAACAAACTGTTCATTCAGGAATCTATGTTCCTGACCCTTGTTTATGTTGATGATGTTAAATAGTGTTCCAGTAGAAACCACAATGTGCTCAATGTCTAAAAACGGGAGTAAACAGAGAAGTTGGATTATTCAGGAGGTTGGTAATGTAAGATGGATCCACTAATCTCCTGGTCTGTTCAAAGCAAATCCAATTTAGCAGTGACTGGAAGTCATTACCATCTGATAGGTGTACAGTGGCCAAAGTGAAAATAATTGGTTACTTCTGTTTACTACTTAGCTGGTAGTTGTCCATATTACAAAAAACATGACTGTGCCCAGTACTATCTTTGGCCTTTCTGCCAACATGGTTACCAGGTACAATCATGTTGGCAGAGAGGCCAAAGATTACTGTACATTAAGAGACTGAATTTGTTTCTTGAAACGGCCCCAGTCAGAGCTGAGGCACATTGTTGTGACAACATGGAGAAACATGCACTTTTGATGCCCTTTTTGTACCTAGTCTATTGATAAGAAAAGGGTATAAATTTCCAATAGAGATGGTCCTTGACCAAATTCTTGCATCCAGACAATCCCAAAAGAAGTTCAGATCTGAAGCCAAAAAATTAGCAGCTTGTCACTATGCGTATAAGGGCCTGATCAGAATTTTCAATTCCTTTTCCTTACTCTGAACTCTTTACTCTGAACTACTGGTGATGCTGGTGGCTGGATTGCACAGGAGGGTAGAGGTAGTCAGTCCAGGCACCAGCTCAGCTGCATTGCTACTAGAGGGCTTCTCCTCTGGCCTTATAATCTTGTCAGCTGCAAGCTTCTCTTCTTTTCCTCTGACTACAGTCAATGGGGATGTGACAAGGTCCGAAGGAGCTGCAGAATAAGGAATACTTTATCAGCAGCATAAGGAATGGCCCTTGTAGCTCCAAAGCCCAGGAAGACTGGATCTGTGCTGGATGAGGACCTGTTATGTATTACAGATGGAAAAGACAGTTGTTCTTCTTTCAGAGTGGTAGCCGTGTTAGTCTGTATCAGCAAAAAGAACGAGGAGTACTGTGGCACCTTAGAGAGTAATACATTTATTTGAGCATAAGCTTTCGTGGGCTAAAACCCACTTCATTGGATGCATGCAGTGGAAAATACCGTAGGAATATATATATACACACACACAGAGAACATGAAAAAATGGGAGTTGCCATACTAACTATAATGAGAGTAATCAGTTAAGGTGGGCTATTATCACCTTAACTTATTACTCTCATTATAGTTAGTATGGCAACACCCATTTTTTCATGTCCTTTGTGTATATATATCTTCCTACTGTATTTTGCACTGCATGCATCCAATGAAGTGGGTTTTAGCCCATGAAACCTTGTGCTCAAATAAATTTGTTAGTCTCTAAGGTGACGCATGTACTCCTCATTCTAGTTGTTCTTCTGTGACTGCAGATTGAGATTCCTTTAGGTAAAGTAATCTCTTTACATCACTTTATGATGATTGCTGAAAAGTGAAATTTTTCCTGTTCTGCTAGATCACTTAATACAAGAAGCAATGCATTCTTACTGCAATATATTAAGGAAATCTTCATTATCTCCCAGCTCCCTTTCTGCCAACATAGAGGGATTTCAATCTTCAGCACTCAAACTGTTTTCTCAATTCTATATATTTATGACAAATCTTCCCTCTCCCTCCCCAAATCCTAATGCACATCAAGAGTGAAATGCAGACAGTTTAGCTATTTCAGGAGGAGGGATGCACATTTGTACTTTTCTCCAGAATGTAACTGCTCATTTCAGAACTCAAAAATATCTTTTTGCTGCTTCGCAGTTATACAGATTTTGAATTCACTGAAATAGAATGTTTCTTTCTCCTTTGACAATAACATTTCCTAAAATAATTGAAGTTTGAATTGAATATAGCATAAGGACTAAATATCAGTGTGGATAATTATAGTGATCTTATACATTCCTCATAAACCAAATCCACTAGCATAGCCTTAGATGGAGTGATGCATAGTTGACCTTATTATATGGTTTCTTGTAGTGTGACAGCAGACTAATACTTTCATGTGAACAGTGCTGATAGTAAAAGTCAAGGAATTAAGAGAACTGGGTTGACAACAAATCTGACTTTGTATTGCAATGTGAAAACTATTAATGATAATGCATATTATTACAGTCAATGCATAACACAAGGATTGAATCTGTGCACCACAATATATTAGATTTATTTCAATTTCCTTCCCCCCACCCCAATCACTTAAAAATGGGAATTGGTTATATGATGGTGAAACAGCAGTATATACTACCCGCCCTACTCCCCCGCCCTTTCTCTTTCTGAAGAGTAATTAGATTTGAATGTCTTTTTCAAACAAAAAGAACAAAAAGGAGTACTTGTGGCACCTTAGAGACTAACAAATTTATTTCAGCATAAGCTACAGCCCACTTCTTCAGATGCAACTGTAGCCCACGAAAGCTTGTGCTCAAATAAATTTGTTAGTCTCTAAGGTGCCACAAGTACTCCTGTTCTTTTTGCGGATACAGACTAACACAGCTGCTACTCTGAAATTTTTGAAACAAATAAGCATCATTTTTTTTTCAAAATTTTTTCTGTACTATTGTTGTGTATAACTAGGGCTATACTATTGTTATGGCAAAAAAGTACTAATGGCTTACACATCAGGAGTCATTGGTATAGAAGCACCCAGGATGAAATTCCCTATAGCAAGAGCTGAAGATGTCTCTGTCCAGAGAGTTGTTAGGGTCATTGTGTAGGTTGAAGCACTCTGCTTTGTCTGTTTGGAGGCAGGATGGGAAGGGAGTTTATTTTAAAGTAGCTCAGTAGGCCTTGCCTATACTGAGGATTAACCCTGATTTTAGCAACTGGGGAAATTGTACCAGTGTAACTTCCTAGAGTAAAATCCTGATTCCTACCCCTACTGAAGTCAGTGGCAAAACTCCTATTGATTTCAGTGAGGCCAGGATTTCATCCTATTGTAGACAAGAAAAGTCACAATTTCCACTGGTGAAGCACACCTAAACTTCAAGCCAGGGGTAAGCTCCACCAGTGAAAGTTACATCTTTCTTTGCTACATTGAGGATTTGCACCAGTGCAGCTATCCCCTTGCTGGCTATTAATGGTTGGAATCAGGGCTAATCCCCATCAGAGACAAGGCCTTGTATTCTAATGCTGACCTTTAGGATGACACTTCCTTGGAACCAGGTGTCATGCTTCCTGTCTGTTTTCCCATTGCTGGGCAAGTGATTTACATGTACAACTCTAATTAATGCTAATGAGAGTTACCTGCATACATTCCTTGTTAACTGACAGGAGGATCAATCATTCAGTTTGTCAGGGAATCGCAGAAGGCATGTAAAAGAGTAAGGAGGATAAAAAGAGGTCAAGAGAAGAAAGACTAAGGCCACGTACTTCTACACTACAAATTTTGGTCCACACAAGTTATGTCAGCATAAAGCTGCCACAGTTAGTATATCGCTTGTGCACAAGTGTACTTGGCTCCTTGTGTCGGAGCTGCGTGTGCTCACCAGGAGTGTTTTTGTATTGATGCACAGTGCAGTGTGCACCATGGATAGTATCCCATTATGCAACCTGCCACTGTCCAGCACACTGTCTTTTGGGAATTTTTGGCAATGCATGGTGGGGCAGAAATGAGTCACGCAGGGGTGACTTGGAGATGGGATGAACTTCCTAGCGTCAACTGTCTCCATCCCATAATAACATCTATATCCCATAATCTTCATGCCTTTTTTAAAAAATCTCATGAACCTGCATGGCCTTCCTCAATGCCCACTATGTGACAGAGGCAAGGAGCCTGCACAGCTCTGCATTATTCTCATAGGTGTTGAAAGCACCAGGCACACAATCTCCTGGTATTTGCACTGCTGGAAGAAGAACCAGATCGGCAGTGAACATGATGATTTTTTGGAGGACAGATTGCTGTAGTACATAGCAAGAACCAATTTAAGGTTGTTAGTGGTGTTCTCTGAGCAGCTGTGGATGCTGGAGGGCCTCTTCTAGGCCCAAGAAATGAGCACTGACTTCTGGGATTGCATCATAATGTAGGCTTGGGATGATGAGCAGTGACTGTAGAACTCACAAATACACAAGGGCACATTTCTGGATCTGTGTGCTGAGCTCATCCAGCCCTCCAGTGCATAGATACGAGAATGAGAGCTGCACTGACAGCTGAAAAGCACGTGGTGATCACACTGTGGAAACTCGAAATGCCGAACTGTTATTGGTGAGTGGGAAATCATTCTGGAGTTGGAAAATCCACCATGGAGGCCAGTATTATGCAAGTGTGCAAGGCCATCAATCATCTCCTGCTGCACAGGACTGAGACTCTTCTTGGCAATGTGCAGTTCACAGGGGATAGATTTGCAGCAATGGGGTTCACAAACTGCGGTGGATCAATAGATGGCATGCATACCGCTATTTTGGCACCAGGCCACCTTGCCACAGAGTACATCAACAGAAAAGGTTACCTTTCTATGGATATGCAAGCATTGGTGGGCTACGTCTCTGACATCAGCATTGGCTGGTCAGGGAAGATGCATGACCTCACATCTTTTAAGAACACAAGATGGTTCAAAAAGCTACAAGCAGGGACTTCCTGACCATTAGTACCATTGGAGATGTTGAAATGCCAATAGTGATCCTGCGGGATCTAGCCAATCCCTTGCTCCTGTGGCTCATAAAGCCATACACTAGCCACCTTGACAGCACTGTCAATGAATCCATTAATTTTGCAGTGCTTGATTATTACACTGTTTGTCACTTTCCTATGAGTTGTGTCACACTGTACAATAACAAGTAAGTGTGTGCTTTCAGAACTGCTAAGCACTCTGCAGCATATGTTGTGAACTAATAAAGATGAATTATTTTCCACATAATAGAATTTTAGTCAGTAACTAAACCAGTGCAAAGAAAAATCTGTGCAATTTAAAAGAAAATACATTAAAAACTGAATGGAGCAGAACTTAAGGGGAAAGATCATTTATGTCCATTTTAGCTACACGTACAACTACTGTGGCTTTCACAGGTGCTTAATGTCCCTTGGGGTGGAATGGTAGGGGTACGGATGCGGCTCTTAATGCCAAGGGAAATATTGAGGGGAATGTAGGGAGGTGCTGTAATGGAGTGCTCTGTGACTGCAAAGAGAGGTGAGCCCCTGCCTATTGAACCTGTAGGTGCACAAAACTCTGCGGCATCTGTGTTTGCTACTTGTGCGTCTCCCTGTCCTTTTCCTGCTGGGTCTTTCTCCTGTCTGCTCTTTCCTTCTCCAGGCTGCCTACGATGTTTAGCCTCCAGACCCTTGGCTTACAGTCTGATGTAGTACTGGCTTGAAGGATCTCATTGAACATGTCTTCCCAAGTCCTCTTCTTTCTCTTCCTTATCTGGCTGAGGCATTCCATGGGTGCAGAGGGGGAACCAGCTGCAGATAAAATGCACAGAGGTACCACTGTCCATGTACTCACAATAGAAAGTGAAAGTTAAGAGTCAGAACTCACTTCCTTTGTTCTCCTAAAGTTTTAAACAAGATGTGCTTATTGACACTTCTGCTTCGGAGTGCTTGTGCACAGTGAGTATGGCCCACTGGGATGAGGGAAATAAGGAGGGAAGTGCCAGGTTGCATGAACCAAGAGTGTAGAGCAATGGCACTAAATACTGGCACCATTTTCCACAAGCGATTCCACAAGATTTTTGCAATAGCTCACTCCGGAAGGTAACAAAGGCAGAGAAAGGCCTTCAGCAGCTGTCATCCCGAACCCCTTGACTCATATGCTGCCAGCCTATGTGTTGCAATGGTGCCTGCTAAAGTTATTGCTGACTGGCATGGGAAAGTGTCCTACCAAGAAGGAAGAAATAAGGCTGCCATCCCTAGGGACTTTTGGGAGAGGATTGCAGAGTACCTCCATGAAAGTTTTGTCAAGATCTTCCAGGAAGATCCAAGGGACATCCCTGTATGCATAAGCAAACTGCTCTACATGTCCCCTTTTGCCTAACTCTGCAGGGGAATGAAAAGTAGATAACAATGCTACTTCTCTTGTTTTACCGTTACCTCTTCTAGTATGAGTAATAAAACATAGATAGCTGTGTTCACTGAAGTTGGGGACACTATCAGTACATCATTTTAATGGGAAATATAATTACATACTTAGCCAACATTCCTTTCCCTGCATCAGACTCACCTGTGCTTGACTGCTGGGATTGACCTGATTTCAGTGGAGTCTCAAACAGGTCCTGGTTTGCAGCATAGCTGGACCACCCCAGGCTCAGGTCCCTTCTTCTACTTTTCCTCCTCTCCATCCTCTCTGCTCACATCAGGGGCATGTGATTTAATTTCCTCAGAGGTAACCATGGCGGTGTGCGGAGGGGTCTCAATCACATATGGCATGCAGCTCTTTGTAGAAGCAGCAGGTCTGTAGCTCAGCACCAGATTGACTATCTCGCTGGCCTTCTGATATGCCTGATGCTGTCCTTCACTTTCATGTGGTGTTGCTGCTGGTCCTTGTCATACTCCTTCTCTCACATCTCCCATGCAACCTGTTCCTAGATGAGCATTTGTCTGTAGCTCTGCTTGCACAGCCTCTTCTCCCCGCAGGCCCAGGAGATCCAATATCACCTGTCTACTCTAAGCTAGAGCACATCAAGAGCGTGTAGCTGGCATGGTCAGCTGGGCAGTTGTACACAAAGGAGGGCTGCTAGGTGTGCTTGGAAACTGGACAAGGCACCAGCTTGAAAATGCTAGGAAAAGGCATTTCAAAAATGTACAGGGCTTTAATGTGGAGGGGGGGCCTTCTGGTCTCTGTAACCCTTGGGCAGTGGAGCTCACAACTGAGACCAGAACATTCAGTGTCTAGCATTGTGCTGGAGAACTGTTAGGGTCAATGTAAGTAACAGTGTGTACCCTCGTGCTGCATCGACCTCAGTACATAGACTGGCTAAACACCTCTCGGGGAGGTGGTGTTAGTATGTCAGCATAACAGGGCATTTAATCTGCGGGAGACAAATTTAAGTGTAAATGCATGCACAGGTAAATCAACATAAGGCGGCTTACATCAGCCTAACTTTGTACTGTACACCAGGCCTAATAAAGATCTGCCTATCCACAGAAGCTGCAGCAGTTTAACAAAAGTGTGCTGTTGCAGTAATTCAGTTAAACTGGTGCAGCTTTGTGCATGGACTCAGTAACATCAATTTAAACCTGACTTATCTGGGGGCTTGAAGAATTGAAAGCTGTCTCTTAGTGCTCAGTCCTACAAACAACTCAGCAGATATTGTGCCAAGTCTTGCTGTCTCCAGTGGGACTTTGTGAGTGTAAGGGTCCTTGCATGTGTATCTGTTCCCACTCTCAAGACCCTTAAATACTCTTTCCTTATGTAATTGTATTACAAATAATGAGCCTCTAAAGTTCCTTGGCAAAGTGGAATTCTGGCCTAGAGCCTAACTGCAAGGCATTTAAGAATGTAAAATGTAGAAATAATATAATTTATTTTACATTATTGGGAAGAACTTTTTCACTCTAAAGAGTTTGTATTGATTTGTAGAACAGAAGCACAGAGAAAGACGAAAACCCTATAGGCCCCAATTTTGCCTCCCTTACTCATGCTGAGCAGTCTATTACTTCATGACTGATTTCAGTAAGACCATTCATCCAATAATGGATTACTCAGCATCACTGAGGCTGAAAAATCTTGTTCATATGATTAAATATACAGACAAGGATACCTTGATAAAGAGGTGTAAAGCAGGGAGTGGACACATGCACGTGTTACATAATTCTGCATATCTGAAGTTGTTAATGTGCCTGAAACACCAAATATTCCATAATGTCACAGTTGTGCTAGTTTATTTACTGTTAAGTGGCCCACTGCACTCCATCCTGTGGTTTTTTGGATACATCTTGGCTGTCTGTTCAGCTATACTCTTGCCCACTCTGACTTCCTAAATACCAGCAGCCAGGTCCCCAACCTTGAGTTCTCACTCTGGCATCTGGAATCTCCAAAACAAGTGTAGATACTTTGTTCCCCAGCCAGGAGGGGCTGAAAGCACTACAGAGACAGCACAGTCAACAACTGGAGGAGGGACCAGCTGCCATCCCTGTTTGGCTGGACACATGCAGTGATTGTGATAGGAACTAAGAAGGACCTATGCACAACCCTTCTCACCAGAGGAAATATTGCTATCGGTTGGAGCCTTAGGGCTGGTCTACACTTAACATTTAGGTTGACATAGCTATGGTATTCACAGGTATGAAAAAATCCATACCATTTAGTGCTGTAGTTAAGCTGATCTAACCCCTGTTGTAGGTGCAGCTAGGTCAATGGAAGAATGTTTCTGTCTATCTAGGCATTATTGCTTGGGGAGGTGTTGTTCCTACAACACTAGAAGACCCCTTCTATTGCTATAGGGTGCATCCACATTACAGAGTCATGACAGCATAGCTATGATGCCATAGCTGTGCCACTGTGGTGTAGACATGGCCTGAGAGGGAGGGCAGTGATAAAAAAGGGGGACTCTCCTGGGATGTTGTACTCACTGCTAGGTAGCACCTCCTTCTGGCAATTCTGGGGATTAGCTCTGCCCAGTTCAGCACTTTCTTTCTTCTCTCCTACTGTTGCCCCTCTCTTCTCTCTCACAGAGTTGTAGCATGTCCGCTTTGTGACTTGACCCTTCGGCCAGGTCACACTGTGATTTCCGTATCCTGGGAAGTCTTTCAAAGTACCTCTGCACAAGCAGTGTCAGGCAGTCCTCACGCCTGCTGCCCTGACTATGATCAGTCTTGCAGTGACTCAGGCAGTTTTTTTATTCACTGCCCATAGCAATATCACTTTGCAGTGGTTGGTAGGGGAACTCAAGCCAACCTTCTACCCTGAAGTTCCTGTCTAGGGCCATACAGCAAGCAACTAAGGTCTGCAGGAACACCCACCTAAATGCTCTTGTCCCTGGACTACTTCTTACTGTGCTTCTCCAGCCTTCATGGTCAGACCTCTCTCTCTTAGGCCTATTAGGTAAACACTTCCTCAGCAATATGCTGCTTTTACAGATCCAGACTAACATGGCTACCCCTCTGATACTTGACACTTTCTCAGGGTTTCTGCTTCCTTCCTAATGGTGCCAGACTCCTGGCTTTATAGAAGCCCTCCCCCATTCCGTCACAAGTGAGCTCCCTCCTAATTAGTGCCCTCTACACATCTTAAATCTCCCCTGTTGCCAGTTTAATTGGTTGATTGGGCCCACCTGACCTAATTCAGCTCTTTCAACGTGGGTGTGTGGGAGTATACCGCATGATAGGGACCCTTACAGCACTACCCTGGTGTGGGATGGGAAAAGAGAATTCAGATGACCTATTGGTAATTCTCTGAGGTAAGTTGCTCTTAGACATTCTAGCTGCTCATTAATTAAAATAATTTTCAAGATTAAAAAAGTTTACCACTTGTGGTAAACTGTAACTTTGCACTTTAAACACCATTTGCTGGGCAGCCACAAATATGAGATATGTAACTGTTAGCTACCATCTTTTTAAGTGATTTCCCTGTTGTTCAGGAATAGATGGAATGGTTACCATAGTCATTTGTGTTGTTACAATGCTAATATTGGAGTTTATTAACGTTTAGGTTGAAAATGTCAATTGTCTTGCTTGCAGTAGCAATATTCTGAGCAAGCAGTCCGTTTATAATGTCTAGAAACTGTCTGAGTAGTAAATATTCCCC
The DNA here is from genome assembly GCF_025201925.1 of Gopherus flavomarginatus. Lineage (NCBI taxonomy): Eukaryota > Metazoa > Chordata > Testudines > Testudinidae > Gopherus > Gopherus flavomarginatus. The sequence continues at coordinate 39,590,330 of NC_066617.1, forward strand.
AGCTTGTTATGACTCAGCTCATAAAAGACAGAATATTTTAGTACAATAAAAGAATGCTGATGTCTTTTTTCCAGATTTCTCAAATAACAGTTTTAATGGCACTAAAGCAGAGTGTTTCTGATTGCTATTTGTCATCACCCCAGCTGGTACAGGAAAAACAGTGGCTGGGATTTTCAAACAGGCCTGCAGGAGTTAGGTGCTCAACTCCTATTTAATTTTAGCTGATTGGGGCCAGTTCTTATTTGAACAGACTGATTCACTTTTCTCTAAGGCCCTGATCTTGCAAGGAGTTCTGCGTAGGCAGCCCCCACTTTGCAAAATTGCAGTGTAACAGTAGTTCTCTCTTCTCTTAAGACTGTTTTTCTTTACTAATTTTTTACATCTATTGCATACACTTGTTAATGGTCACTGGACTGTATATAAGCACTGGCTTCCTAAAACATCCCCACTCACTTGTGCCCTTGTTTTGACAAATGTTCTCATTCCTAATACTAAGACTAATAGGGTGAAACTTTATTGATTCCGTAACTTTCATTAAAAAAAATAAAAAGTCAGGTTAAAGTTTGTCCCCATCAGCTTTCACAGTCTTTTTTAATGCTTGTACCTTAAACAAGGCCATGGCAGCTGTGAAAAGGGAGTAACGTAATAGGAATTCTGATATGAAATGAAAATGAGAATTATTTTATCTAGTTAGATTTTTAAAACACACTTATCTGAGTTTTAACTGTATGCACAAATAAATATCTACTAAAATTACAACCCTAACCAGGCCAACAGGAAAATAATGGACTCAGCCTTTCAATTAATCCATCTATTCATGGAAACCACCACCACTCAGCTGGATTATTACTATCTACTTCCAGTGCCATAGGCCCCTTCACATTCATCTCTTTCCTCAGAAACCTGGGGAAACAGATGGTTCTTACAGCATGCCCTGAAGATCATTAGATTCAGGTTTTCTGCGACCAAGATATGGGAGATTGTAGGAGGGTGAATGAATTCCAGAGTCAAGAGCCCCATTGCTATAATGTCCGGTGAGCACCTACCTCTTGATTAAATTGGTAGTGTGGCCAAATAAGACCTCAGTCAGCTTGATGGATCTCAAGTGCCAGTGGTATCACTTAGAGAAAGGAGGCCTTTCAGATGTCAGGACTCAAATCATTTTAGTGGTCCCTTCCAGGCTGCCTATATACCCCTGCAGATGCCCAAGATTTAGTCAGGGGAGCTACTGTCTGCATCACTATTCATCCCTCAGACTTCTTGCAGATAGTCACTTGGCTGAACAGGCTAAAATGTACTAAATGTTTTATTGCAGTATTTGCATAATACTCTCCTTGAACACCTTGCCAGACTTAATATTACTGCAGTGAAATTGCATACTCATAAAAGTAGTACATTGGACGGAGCTAAGAGTTTTATTAATAAATGCCCTTCTGCCTTTTGCTTCATATTAAATGCAAAAGGGACTTTGATAGCAAACTTGCTGACGTATTCTGAACAGTCACAAGGAGAGGAATAATACTGCTCTAATCTCAGCGAGGAGGGAATTACCAGAGCATGTGATGGTGTTGCAAGGCCATCATGGGATCAAGAAAAGTTCAGCTCATGCTGACTGTTATTGAAATAAACATTTTAAAACCATATGTGACATATAGGCTATCTGTGTAAAAGGTGTGGTTGAAAGTGACACCAAGATTCTAAACTTGGCTTATTTATTACCTTTGAAATAAGCATTCTCACACTGGTGTCTGCCCTGCCGGACCACTTCTGCTTTCATGGTTGTGAGGACAAGCTTACTCTGACACATCCAGCGATATTCATCCACAGCGAAGACTGAATATGTAGGTTCTATGGTACAAAAACCGTAAAGTTGCATTTAATTAATGTATTGCTACTGCTCTACTTGTTGCCCACAAATCGTCTCCCCATGAAGCATCATAAATATGTTGAACATTACAGGAGAAGATGCTTGACAGATGCTGACTCTTCTATTCCTTGTCAATGATACAGTTGTCCACTGATGCCAACAGCGCCCTATCTTCTAGGTATGACTGAAAAACTCCTAAAGGCATTTGAAGAAACACCGGAAACACTATACTTGAAGGAATAATTCATTGTTAATCATATGTCATGTTAATCACAGGTTGTCTTGACAATAGTATCCATCCAACCAAGATTAACACCACAGCAGATGATAAATGAGATCTCAAATGCAAAAGGGGTCTCAGTTTCAAACCAAGTTAGGAACTTATGCTGCAGTTGGTCCAGTATATCACTGGCAAAATTGTAGTTGCTACCTTTTCAATCTCCTTCCCCAAAAGATTTAAGAAAATTTAAGATTGGCCAGTAATAGGAAAGTACCCCAATGGCAAGAGATGGCTTGAGTAGGATGTACACTTCATTACGTTTAAGGATGATTGAAACCTTCCTCTAACTGTGCCATGATGAATGCCTGGTTTTGATGGTGTTACAGCCCTATGCTTGCTTTAAGCAGCCAAGATAGGCTAGAGCCAGAACTGCAGGTGGTGAGCCTCAGAGATCCTGGAAGACTATGGATATCCTAACCAGAAACCAAGCTGAAGCCAAAGAGGGGGAAACAGTCCACTGGCACCCCATAGCTCTCACAATCAAAAGGCCCACAGAGTGTCCTACATTACTATGTTCAGCACACAAAAAATCATCACAACCGAAGGGATTAGTAATGGGGAAGCTGATCTGGATTCATCATACTAAATGCAATGTTAAAGGAGTTGACCCAGACAGTTACAAATAAGCATTTGCAAAGCCTCTGGCTATCCATGAATGTTTCTGAGTCAAAAAATGTACATGAATTTCAGTATGAATGATTATTCATCTTAAAATGTATATGGAAAGTGTAGCATTCACTAATCTCCTGTGTAAAATTTTACAGATATCCAATAGGGAGCAGAAACATCAACACAACTCAAGTAGTAAGTAGTCAAAGCAAACAGCTAAAGAGCAGCCCATTATAACAAATGTCCATTTCAGGTGGTGCAAATCTAAATTAACTGTTTACTTCAATTGACTTACTCTGTACTTACACATGTGTAAATTAGATCTGAGTTTGTCTCATGATCTGAAAACTATTCGTCCAAATTACATGGCAATCCTAACAAACGAAGTTGAAGAAAATCATGAATGATTCATTGATCCAAAAAAAAAAAAAAAAAGGCTACAGGTCTTATGAATCTGTTGTATTGAACAGTTTGACCAGCTCTACAGGGGCTCCCATACACCCCTGTGGCAGTACCATACTCCAGCAGTAGCCCCACTTAAATCAATGGGACTGCTTGTGGGGTAGACTACTGAAGAAGAGTGGCATAATCTGACCCTTGGTAATCAGCACTTTAAGACTAATGGAACAGTTATTGAAATAAGGGGGAAAGAAGTTTGTTGAACTGGCTATGAAAGGTTTTTTAGTATGCTATGTAAACCTATGACTTCAATGCAGAATATTAAATCAAGCAAGGTTTCCAGTGGGGGAAAAAAAGCAAGAGAAAGAATGTTGGTATTCAGGTTGTTCTTAAAGGCCAGTGATCATGTTGCTATCAAGGAGCTCATGTTTTGCATTGAATCGGTTTTGCAGAGATTTATTAAATACATTTTGGCTCCCGTTGTGGATTTACAAATATAGGCCAAGCTATGTTCACTTACTTGATCAAAATGACTTAAAGTAGTCCATTTTGTCCAACTTCAGTAAAATAATGTTATTGATAAACAAATACCTGCCCACCTATATACATGTGGCCAATGATTTCATGTATAAATCATGCACACACTTCTTATGCCATCAAGGTATTTGGGGTGCTACATGATAAAACATTAACAATATAATAAACTTTGTAAAATTATAAATTAAAACATAAATAGGGGAAGGGGAAACATATAAAATAAGGAGGTACAAAAGGTTATATATAAAGGGTCAATAGTGGTCATATTAAAAAACAGCTCTGAGTTTTTTGGAAACTGGGTTTAGGTGTTTAAGGGTGAGAATGATAAAATAAAACAGATACTGGCAAGAGAGACTTTCTGCTCTCCTATGATATGAGGGTGAGATCCCCAAATGCCTGTCAAGATAAGGTCTTAACATCAGTCACTATTTTCTTTGTCTTCCTACACCACCAGAAAATGGACATATTTTGGCTTCATTCTTTTCATCCCTCCCTTCCCTCCACCAAGTGCTAATAAATGCTGCAAAAGTTGTATTAATTTACCTCTGTCCTTTAGCCAGCTGTGTGCTCCTGCACATCCATAAAGACTATTCCTGATTCTGGCAAGAGTAATCTGAGCAGAGGAGAGTATGTAGAGGCTTTAGATTTCACTAAGTCCCTTCTATATACATTTCACAGACCACCTTGAAACTTTGGAATTCCCTTCCATGGTTCCACATACAGAGGCTTGGCGTGTTTACCTCACAGGGTAAAAAGGGAGCCAGTATCAGGCTGTGACTGTTGTATTTTCCAGATCTTCCCTCCAGATAGCAGATTTTCATACATACATCTGTGTAGCCGAAAGCCAGAATTTGGCCAATGGTGTAGTATTGAGCCCATTATATATGTGTGCAAGGAAAGGATAAATGGGTCTAGACCAATAAACATTTTAACATGAATTGCTATTTTCCCACTGAGGATAAGTAACGATGACCAGAATTTTATAAAATGTTTCAAAACCCTTATTATTTTGGGGTGGGGGGGGGAAAGAAACTACCTGGTGTAGAGAGGAGGGTTTTACATTCATTAGGAACTGCGGAAACTTTTGGGATGGGGGGAGCCTATACACAGGGGCGGCTCCAGACCCCAGCACACCAAGCGCATGCGTGAGGCAGCAAGCCGCGGGGGGCGCTCTGCTAGCGCCGCGAGGGCGGCAGGCAGGCTGCCCTCGGTGGCTTGCCTGGGGAGGGTCTGCTGGTCCCGCAGCTTCAGTGGACCTCCTGCAGGCACGCCTGCAGGAGGTCCGCCAAAGCCACAGGACCAGCGGACCCTCCGCAGGCAAACCGCCGGAGGCAGCCTGCCTGCCATGCTTGGGGCAGCAAAATCCCTAGAGCCGCCCCTGCCTATACAGGAGAGATGGGCTTCACCTAAACCAAAGTGGAACGAGACTGCTGGCACTAAACATTAAAAAGGTTGTAGTGCAGTTTTTAAACTAGGACATGGGGGAAAGCTGACTGCTGCAGAGGAGCATGTGGATCGGACACAAACTTCTCTTAGGGGAGAGTCTAATGATGGAGAATCTCCAGGAGGAGAGGATGGAAGAGGATAATGTAAGGGCCAGATCAGATGATAAACAGTCACATAAAAAAGAATCTGACACATCAGAAAAGGGCAGACAAATAAACAGGGACAAGTTTTTAAAGTGCTTGTACACAAATGCTAGAAGTCTAAATAATAAGATGGGTGAACTAGAGTGCCTTGTGATAAAGGAGGATATTGATATAATAGGCATCACAGAAACCTTGTGGACTAAGAGCAATCAATGGGACATGATCATTCCGGGGTACAAAACATATCAGAAGGACAGAACAGGTTGTGCAGGGTGGGGAGTGGCACTATATGTGAAAGAAAATTTAGATTCAAATGAAGTAAAAATCTTAAGCGAATCCACATGTTCCATAGAATCTCTGTGGATAGAAATTTCATGATCTAATAAAAATATAATATTAGGGATCTATTATCGACCACCTGATCAGGACAGTAATAGTGATGAAATGCTAAGGGAAATTAGAGAGGCTATCAAAATTAAGAACCCAATAAAAGTGGAAGATTTCAATTATCCCCATATTGACTGGGAACATTTCACTTCAGGACGAAATGCAGAGATAAAATTTCTTGATATTTTAAATGACTGCTTCATGGAGCAGCTGATACAGGAACCCACAAGGGGAGAGGCAACTCTCGATTTAATCCTGAGTGGAGCTCAGGAGCTGGTCCAAGAGGTAACTATAGCAGGACCGCTTGGAAATAGTGACCATAATACAATAGCATTCAACATCCTTGTGGTGGGAAGAACATCTCAACAGCCCAACACTGTGGCATTGAATTTCAAAAGGGGGAACTATACAAAAATGAGGAGGTTAGTTAAACAGAAGTTAAAAGGTACAGTGACTAAAGTGAAATCCCTCCAAGGTGCATGGGCGCTTTTTAAAGACAGCATAATAGAGGCCCAACTTCAATGTATACCCCAAATTAAGAAACACAGTAAAAGAATTAAAAAAGAGCCACTGTGGCTTAACAACCATGTAAAAGAAGCAATGAGAGATAAAAAGACTTCCTTTAAAAAGTGGAAGTCAAATCCTAGTGAGGCAAATAGAAAGGAGCATAAACACTGTCAACTTAAGTGCAAGAGTGTAATAAGAAAAGCCAAAGAGGAGTTTGAAGAACGGTTAGCCAAAAACTCCAAAGGTAATCACAAAATGTTTTTTAAGTACATCAGAAGCAGGAAACCTGCTAAACAACCAGTGGGGCCCCTTGATGATCGAGATACAAAAGGAGCGCTTAAAGATGATGAAGTCATTGCAGAGAAACTAAATGGATTCTTTGCTTCAGTCTTCATGGCTGAGGATGTTAGGGAGATTCCCAAACCTGAGCTGGCTTTTGTAGGTGACAAATCTGAGGAACTGTCACAGATTAAAGTGTCACTAGAGGAGGTTTTGGAATTAAGCGATAAACTCAACATTAACAAGTCACCGGGACCCGAAGACATTCACCCAAGAGTTCTGAAAGAACTCAAATGTGAAGTTGGGGAACTATTAACTAAGATTTGTAACCTGCCCTTTAAATCGGCTTCGCTACCCAATGACTGGAATTTAGCTAATGTAATGCAAATATTTAAAAAGGGCTCTAGAGGTGATTCTGGCAATTACAGACTGGTAAGTCTAACGTCAGTACTAGGCAAATTAGTCGAAACAATAGTTAAGAATAAAATTGTCAGACAAATAGAAAAACATAAACTGTTGAGCAATAGTCAACATGGTTTCTGTAAAGGGAAATCTTGTCTTTCTAATCTATTAGAGTTCTTTGAAGGGATCAACGAACATGTGGACAAGGGGGATCTGGTGGACATAGTATACTTAGATTTCCAGAAAGCCTTTGACAAGGTCCCTCATCAAAGGCTCTTACATAAATTAAACTGTCATGGGATAAAAGGGAAGGTCCTTTCATGGACTGAGAACAAAGGGTAGAAATTAATGGTAAATTCTCAGAATGGAGAGGGGTAACTAGTGGTGTTCCCCAAGGGTCAGTCCTAGGACCAATCCTATTCAATTTATTCATAAATGATCTGGAGAAAGGGGTAAACAGTGAGGTGGCAAAGTTTGCAGATGATACTAAACTACTCAAGATAGTTAAGACCAAAGCAGACTGTGAAGAACTTCAAAAAGATCTCACAAAACTAAGTGATTGGGCAACAAAATGGCAAATGAAATTTAATGTGGATAAATGGAAAGTAATGCACATTGGAAAAAATAACCCCAACTATACATACAATATGATGGGGGCTAATTTAGCTACAAAGAGTCAGAAAAAAGATCTTGGAGTCATCGTGGACAGTTCTCTGAAGATGTCCATGCAGTGTGCAGAGGCGGTCAAAAAAGCAAACAGGATGTTAGGAATCATTAAAAAGGGGATAGAGAATAAGACAGAGAATATATTATTGCCCTTATATAAATCCATGGTACGCCCACATCTCGAATAATGTGTACAGATGTGGTCTCCTCACCTCAAAAAAGATATACAGGCACTAGAAAAGGTTCAGAAAAGGGCAACTAAAATGATTAGGGGTTTGGAGAGGGTCCCATATGAGGAAAGATTAAAGAGGCTAGGACTCTTCATCTTGGAAAAGAGGAGACTAAAGGGGGATATGATAGAGGTATATAAAATCATGAGTGATGTGGAGAAAGTGGATAAGGAAAAGTTATTTACTTATTCCCATAATACAAGAAATGAAATTCACCAAATGAAATTAATAGGCAGCAGGTTTAAAACAAATAAAAGGAAGTTCTTCTTCACGCAGCGCACAGCCAACGTGTGGAACTCCTTATCTGAGGAGGTTGTGAAGGCTAGGACTATAACAGCGTTTAAAAGAGAACTGGATAAATTCATGGTGGTTAAGTCCATAAATGGCTATTAGCCAGGATGGGTAAGGAATGGTGTCCCTAGCCTCTGTTTGTCAGAGGATGGAGTTGGATGGCAGGAGAGAGATCACTTGATCATTTCCTGTTAGGTTCACTCCCTCTGGGGCACCTGGCATTGGCCACTGTCAGTAGACAGATACTGGGCTAGATGGACCTTTGGTCTGACCTGGTATGGCCGTTCTCATGTTCTTATAAGAATTTTCAACCAATTACTACAAACATAATTTCCAAAGCTCAGACTAGATCTTTTATTTGGATCACTGTACACTGACTAAATTATTGTTTTATACAGGAACCAGCAGAGTTGCTGTTATCCTTGAAATGCATTGGCACAGGATGAGCTGAGTCAACGCTCTCTTCAGATTTATAAAGGTAACCTACCAAGTATCTGGTTCTGTGAGTGTCTCCAAACTCACACATGCTCTAAAACAATTAATCTGAAAAGCATTTATCTGACATTCTATTTGTCTTTTTCCCACTAGTGTATAGCTTTTTGGATTAGTTCAACTTCAGAGCATTTTCATCTACAATACTTGGTTTAAAAGTAAAGCTCAAATTTTCAAAAGTGTGAATACAAAGCCCAATCTACAAAAGCCAGTCATGGTGGCCTGGTCACAGAGCTATGGCCAGATACACATCCTTCAATGATGCATGCAAAAGCATGTGTGTAGTTTTGCAAAATTTGAAACTAAAATAATCAATGCAGTTATGCGACTGGTAATGAACCATAACCACCCCCACACAATCACATTTTCAGTATCTTCCCCCAAGTTAGAAATCCTGAATAAACTAACTATGGAACAAATCCAATGGGACAGCTGTGTATGCATCTGGTCTTGTGTAAAAGCTAGGGGTGGACTCTTTAGAAGCTGTCTCTACACTTTAGGTTTTTTCTGAAGACCTAGTCAAGGAGCTTATTATTATGGGGGTAGTGCTCACAACGTTAGGCCACACATATATAAGACACTATTTCTTGTCCCAAAGAAGTTACAATCCAAGAAGTGAATATAGAAGTGTAGCAGAGTGGTTAGCCTGCTCCTGCCCTGAAGAGCTTAAAACAGCCCTGGGAGAGCAGTTAATAGGCTGATTGAGGAATGAGCCACAAGTGGGCCACACCCCAATCAGGCCTCAGCTGGCTCTATATAAGAGGCTGGGAGCCAGGCATTCAGTAGTCCCTCTAGCTGTAGAGGGAGATGGACCAGACCAGACCAGACCAGACCAGACCAGACCAGACCAGACCAGACCAGACCAGACCAGACCAGACCAGACCAGACCAGACCAGACCAGACCAGAGGACAGGACAGGACAGGACAGGACAGGACAGAGGCGCGGGCGCAGGGGAGCTCCAGGCTGGCAACTCCCCAGACTGCAGGGCCTAGTCCAAGGCCCATAGAGGTACTGGGAGACAGAGGGTCCAAACCCAACCTTGCTGGTGATGAGTAGGCTGATACTGCAATCTGCCTCAGGGCCTGGGGGCTAGACAATGACTGGCAGTAGTCTTATACTGAGGTGAGGTGGGGATAGTGGGTGGGGTCTCCCTGTGGAGGGGAGACCCTGAGACAAAGGAGTTACTAACAAGGGGCAGCACCCCAGCTAACGGGGCTCCGGGTCCAGGAGGGACACGGTGGACCAAGTGGCAGCGGGATTCTGGCTGGCAGAGGGCGCTCTGTGCTGGAAAGAGCCAATTCCCTGAGACGACCAGCAGGAGGTGCCACAGGGGTGAGTCCCACACTGTCACAAGAAGTAATCTCCTCTAGATATTACATATATCATAAATTAATAGTTTGCTACTCTCGCACTACTTCACATAACAAGACGCATCAAAGAGAGGTAACTGTTGTGGCCCAGTTCTGTAGTGGTTATTGATTATTATTGATTTCTAATCAGTGGCTCTATAATAGGCCAGACCACCATGTAAGGGGTCTTCATCAGTTGATCTGGACCATCAACTTGTTTGGCATGGCAAGGGCTCACAGACAGTTTCAGGGCACACTGAATGCTGCTGGTTGTCATACAGCCGCTCTGATCTCTAAGTCCACTTTATCTCTAAGATAGGTTTAACCTGCCCCAGGGGTCTAAGCCTCCTGCAGGGTCTCTGCTGGGTACTCCTTATGGGTTACCACTGGTAGCCGGGTTCTTTAATGGTTATGGCAAGTTCTCTCTCTAATCTTTCTTAAAAACTCTATTGGTCTGTCATGTTTTCCTAATACAATAAATATTTATTTATTATATTCCCTTAAAGTAACTGAGGTGTATTACAGATTTTTTTCAACATAGTGATTTTAGAACTTGTCTAAAAATTCATCTTGGCCCAAGAGGCTTATGTAAACTTTGCCACTGCATGGGAACATGAACCACATGGAGAACCTCCAGTCCAGCTAAATCTTTTATTTCTTTTTTAGTTAAATGATTACACCAAAAGTTGAGACAGTAGATATAATGGATTCTTACTATAATTTTGCAACACTTTGAGTCAGAGAGAGTCAGACAGTTATTAGGCAGGACCCCCAGTTAACTGAAAGGCATACATAAACTTTGCTACAGAACACTGATGGAGAGTATGTGTGACAAGACATAGTTAATTTTCATAAATGCCATACTTCTCTCCAATTGCATTGAACTAAGAATATTCACTGGAGTATCAGTTGCCTGTTCATAGTGTGATGGTAGTGTGGTGTCTTTAGAAAACATCATTCACTTGAAAACAACTATCCCTAGCATCAAGCGGCATCATCGAGAGGCGTCTCCGCTGAAATGCCGCAGAAATTCGGCGGCATTTTGGTGGATGCTCCACTGCTGGCTAGGACGCGAGGCATGGTGCCCGCAGGCACCGCGTTGCAGACCCCTGACCTAGAGTATCCTGGCAGGAAGTCGTGGACACACAGAGAAGTCACAGTGTCTGTGACTTTTTCTGCACCACGACAAACCTGCAGCCCTAATAACCTCAAACACACAGCCCCTCACAGCAGCTCACACTGTCCATTTGCCACCCACACAAATCAACACAGCCACCCATACAACACCATAACCAGCAGACTCAGTAACCCCAAACACACGCAGCCCCTCACCACAACACCTCTTACTTGCCACCTGCACAAATCCGCAGAACTCTCCCCGCATATCACAACCCACACACAACACAATCAGCACACACAATATCTCCAGTCACATGTTGCCTTTCATGGCAGCACACACTATGGTTGTCACCTGTTCAGGTTTTCCTAAGGTTGTCCTTTTTTTCTGAGGTAGCTGTCCAGGATGAAGTGTTTCAGATGTCCTGTTCTTTGTACCTCAGAGATGGACTTCCACATGCCCTTCATTCACCACCCACAAAAATCTACTACAGCACTCACCCAGCACAGCCGAACCCAACCCAACACACAGCAACACAACCAGCACACACAATAACCCCAAACATCACTCAAAAGCCTAGAACATCTGCTGAATCAGTGTGAAGTAAGGGGAAACAGCTACAAGCATAGTTCAGAGCTCTTTTTGTTTAGAATTTCAGCAGGTTCAGTCATCACTAGGCTTTTTAGGTTTTCAGTTATTTGGGGTTCTTTCCCACACATGACTTTACAAATCATACCCGAGCGGCAGCACGGGTTTTCAGCATCTAGTTATTTCTATTGCCATAAAGCTTGGGAGCTCTGGTCATGGACCAGGACCCCATGGTGTTAGGTGCTGTACAAAGAGAGAACAAAATACAAACTGGGAAACTGGTATTCTAAGATATGAACTACTGAATATTGCAACTATACATTATTATGGATATATTATATAGTAAGCAGCATTTCACCTGATCATTTCTTTTTCTTTCCGCTGTTAACTACATTTTAATTTTTAAGGGTCCCTAGTATTGTACTATTGGTCAGACTTTATTTGGTTGGTTGGTTGGTTTTTTAAGATGAAGGGGTTTATATGGATTAAAATATTTATTTTATTTTTATAACATTTAATATTCAACTTTTAGTCTTTAAAGCACTTTACAAAAATTAGCTAATTAAGCCTCATAACATCTTTATGAAGCAGATAAGTGTTAATATTTCCATTTTGCCAATGAAGAAACTGAAGTAACCTGATCAGGCACTTGCTCCTGTTCCCATTGCAGTCAATGAAAGCAAATCAGGCTGTGGAATGACTTGCCCAAGGCCGTGGAATTGTAGCTGGGATTAGAACGATTTAATTCCTGACCTTCAGTTCTGTATTAAGATCACTCAACATTACCAGCATTGCATGAGTGGGGAAAAGCTTAGAAGACAGTAAAATCAAATAGTATATAAGTAAAATCAAATTAATCTTCAGGATGGATTTTGTCTTAGCACATATTCTTTTGATATGACTGAACAAAAACCCATACTTTTGCTGGAAGAAAATAGACTCGGTTTTAATTTGTGTGATAGCTTCATTAATAATGGTGTTTAAGTAAGACATCCATTACATGCCTGCAGAGATAATTTAAAAAGAAAAAAAATACAGGCGTTACTCTGGATTTTTTCCATTCAATAAACATTATGGATTTTTAATGGATCTCTTAATTAGGCATTGCTATTAAAATAAAGAGTGAACACATTAACATAAAGTGACACTGAAATAGGAGCATAGTTTGATTAAATTCAGTGTCTTCACATTTACATGTTTCCAGTATCGTAAGCAACACAAAATGACCAAAATGGGTGTTTCACAGGTTCAAATTCCTTTTCTTAGATCATTCAAAAAATTAGCCTTTTTCACACTGCAAAGCGTGCTGCAGCTTGATGATTAATGCTTCTGTGGTACAATACACTTCACTAGTGTGCTTTAATTACAAAATATTGTCAGTGAGTGAAAATAATTGACCAAAGAAAATGAACACACACATGCGCGCATGCGCGCACACACACATATTTAAAAGAAACATGCTAATCTGAATAAATGTAAGGGACAAAATCTTGGCCTCACTATAGTCAATGGGAGCTTAGCTAAAGATTTCCCCCTATATCTCTACATTTCTTCTTTCTTCCAATTAATATTTAATTCACCTACCCCCCACTACCGGAGCTATCAATAGAAAGCATCAGCTCTGCTCCCTAATTGGTATAACTCTGTCTGTGGCAGAAGCTAATCCTGCCACTGAATCCACATGATGGACCCTTGCATGAAAGTCAATGTGGATTCTGTGCAGGCACAGCTGTCCACCTGCATGGACCCTGCTGCATGATCAAGATCTTTGTTTTTAAGTACATTTAAGTATTCCAGCTCCTGGTGGTTAATAGGGCAAGAAAGAACAGAGTGGGAAGGGGAGAGATGGGTAATGCTGGAACAAAGTGTGCACTCTGTCTTGCCTGTCTTCTCATATGGAAAATGAGCATCTTCAAAGTTACATTAAACATTTTTTAAAGGAATATAAATCCTCAGATTTCAAGGCAAAGCCCAACTCTGAGTGATGAAGGTTGGGCTGAAACTTTTTCTATGCTAGACTATTTCATGATTGGACACTATAGGGTTTCTTACACCTTCCTCTGAAGCATCTAGTACTGGCCAGATTGGATCATTAGTCTTATCTGGTGTTGGAACTCCTATATTGTTATCTGAGATCAGCAGTGAGATTTTTCACTAATTTGTGTGTTGGGAGCACTTGTGTAATTGTCAGGCCATCAACATACATGGAAAGGAAAAGATAGGAAAGAGAACTGCAGAGAACAACTTTTCTATTTTATTTTGAAAAGCAGAAAACAACTTAAATATAGCATAGAACAGATTCTTAGCAGACATAGGAGTGTAGCTCCATAGACTTCAGTGGATCCATGCTTATTCACTCCAGCCAATAATCCAACCTGTGCATTGAAATGCCTTCAGAAACATCACCTGTACAACTTGTAAAACTGTATCTTAAAATGCTTATTGCTTCAGAATAAGCATTCCTTCCTCAATCTCCTATACTCCTCAGTCTCATATTATTTCACCTTTCTTCAAAAAATAAATTGTGTCTGAGTTATAGCACATGTACCATAAATGAGAATGTTATCGTTTGGAATGGCATTTTTAATAAGCAGCAGCATAAATTGTGTGGATTCATGAAACTTGTGTAACATATTAGTGCCTGCAAATACATTTACTATATACTCTATGCCCTTTGAAAATGGCCTGATTTATAATTTGTTCCTCTTTATTGCCTATCCTTATTTTCCTATGTCTAGAAATCTCACCTTGGGTAAATCAACATAGCTCTGATGACAGCTGCAGCGACACCAGAGCCAGCAAACAGAGCTGTAAACAGGGGAGTTTCAGTGGGAGTTTGGAAGGGGAGTTTGCGGGGGAGACTAAGAGACCTAGGCAGAGGAAGTGACCGGCTAGTGAAGGGAGTGGGTGGTGTTTTGGTGCCCGTTGGGGGTTTGTTTTGCTGTAGGTGTTGGTGATTTGCTTTGGTTTGTGTTTCCTGGACTAACAGGTTTTAGGTGGGAAGACTATAACTGATACAGAGGCAGCAGCAGAAGACACAATGAGGATGACTGGATGTGGAAGCTGTGGCATGTACATGGAGGGGGGAGGGGGTACCTGAAAAGAGTTTTGTCAGCATGAAGTACTACCTGATAGAACTGATGGAAGAAGAGATCTAAGGGTTGCAGATGCAGGTGGAAAGTCTGATTGAGTTTAGAAGGGGGTTTGAGCAGATGATGGAGCAAACACATGAGGAGGCTGAAGAGAAAAGCTCAGACTTGCAGATGGAAGCAGGACCAAAGAAATCTGAGAGGAGACTTCTGGGTGAGGAAAGTGGACAATGGAAGCATGTGACTAAGAGAATCAGGCAGAGGAAAAGATGGGCCAGTGAAGGAGAAATAGAGCCCAGGAACAGGTTTGCAGAGTTGGAAAATGAAGGAAGGGCACCGCATGTGGTTGCTGAAGGTGAGAGGGCAAGGAGGAAGAGAAGAGCGGATAGTCCTATAGGAAGAGGGGAAGAGTCAATGGAGATAACAATACCAAATATGAGCCCCAGGAGGATACGGGATGGGTTGCAGAGGATTGCAAGGGACAATAGAAATCAAGAGGACTTGCAGCCAGAGGGAACTGGGGATAGACCGGAGAATCGCACCATCACCAGGAAAAGGCAGGTCTATGTGACTGGGGACTCCTTACTGAGAAGAACAGACCTAAGATGTGTAACTAGAGCTGATCCGGAGAACAGAAGGGTGTTCTGTCTGCCGAGTGCTAAGATATGGGACGTGGACCTGAGGCTGAAAAGGATCCTAATGGGAGTAGGAAAGAATCCACTGATTGTCCTCCATGTGGGAACAAATGATATGGCTAGATTCTCGCTGGAACATATCAAGGGAGATTATGCCAGGCTGGGGAAGACGCTTAAGGAAATCGAGGCTTTGGTAATCTTCAGTGGGATTCTGCCTGTTCCTAGAGAAGGGCAACAAAAGGTGTGACAAGATTATGGTGATCAACAGATGGCTCAGGCAGTGATGCTATAAGGAGGGCTTTGGGATGTACGGCCACTGGGAAGCATTCATGAACAGAGGACTGTTCTCTTGGGATGACTTCACCTGAGTAAGGAGGGAAATAGACTTCTAGGATGGAGGCTGGCACAACTGATTAAGAGAGCTTTAAACTAGGAATTTAGAGGAGATGGTTGGGAGATGTCCAGGTAATCTCCACGCCGGAATTTAACATTGAGAGGGAAGAAAACCAAGTAAGAAAGGATACAGCCATGGGTAGGAGAATGGACATAAGGAGGAAGGGTAGTGTAGATACCAGTCTAATAGATGATACTGGTGGTAGAATGTCTGTGCCTAATCGGGTAAAGAATGTCAGTGAAGCCAAACGGCAAAAATTAAGATGTTTGTACACTAATGCGAGGAGCCTAGGCAACAAAATGGATAACTAGAGCTACTGGTGCAGGAAATGAAGCCAGATATTATAGGGATAACCAGGGCCGGCTTTAGGAAGTGCAGGGCCCAATTCTAACATTTTCGGCGGGGCCCTGGCAGGGATGACTAAAAAAAAAAAATGTAAAAAAAAGCCTTTCATTTCTTCCATATATTATTTACTTTTCATAACTATATAAATAATACCATTATATATTATGTACATTGCATCATATATGCTGTTGATTGCTTATTAATGACCGCCATTTCACATGTGTGGGTCCCTGCCACTCCCTGCAGGTGTGCACATGTGTGGGTCCCAGCTGCTCCCTGTCCCCCTCATTGAAGCAGGTGTGCAGGGTTACTGCCCTGGGAACTGCAGGGCAGCAGTGGACATGGGGCTGGCTGGAGGCAGAGCAGGGGCTGACTGGAGGTAGGGTCTAGCTGCAGGCAGGGCAAGGGGTACAGGGCTGGCTGGAGACGGGGGTGTGGGGTGGGCTGGCTTCAGGCAGGGCTGCAGGGGGATGCAGCAGAGATTGAGAGGGCTGGAGACAGAGGAGTGCAGAATTGGCTGGCTTCAGGCAGGGGAGTGCAGCGGGGTTGGCTGGAGATAGGGCAGGGGGTTTGGGGCTGGGTGTGGGCAGGGTGTGCAGGGCTCGTGCAGGCAGGGATGTGGGGGGGTTGGCTGGCTTTGAGCAGGGCCACAGGGGTGTGTGGCAGGGGGTGGCTGGAGACAGGGCAGGGGGGTTGGCAGAGCTGGTTGTGGGCACGGAGTGCAGAGCTGGCTGGGGGCAGGGCAAGGGGTGCAGCAGAGGCAGCTGGAGCCCCGGCCCTTTAAATGGCCCCCAAGCCTCCCGCTATCCCAGGGCTCTGGCAGTTATTTAAAGGTCCCAGGGCTCCCCTGCTTTTACCCTGCCCCGGACCTTTTAAATAGCAGCGAGAGCCCTAGAGAATACATGGGGGTGGCGGGGCTCCGGTGGCTATTTAAAGGACGGGGTGGCAGAGGCAGCTGGAGCCCCGGCCCTTTAAATAGCCCCCGGAGCCCCCTGCTATGGGGGCTATTTAAAAGGCCCGGAGCTCCAGCAGGGAGAGCGGGGCTGCGGGGCAGCTTGCCGCTCTCCGGCCGCGGCTCCGGCCGGGAGAGCAGGGCTGCAGGGCGGCTTGCCACGCTCCGGCCGGGAGAGCAGGGAGGCTTGCCGCGCTCTGGCCAGGAGAGTGGGGCTGCTTGCCGCTCTCCGGCCGGGGCTCCTGCTGGGAGAGTGGGGCTGCTTGCCGCGCTCCGGCTGGGGCTCCGGCCGGGAGAGCGGGGCTGCAGGGTGGCTTGCTGCGCTCTGGCCGGGAGAGCGGGGCTGTTTGCTGCGCTCCGGCTGGGGCTTCGGCTCTCAGCGCAGGGCCCTCTTAGGCACGGGGCGATTCCTGGGAATCGGTTGAATCGGCCTAAAGCCAGCCCTGGGGATAACAGAAACATGGTGGAATAGTAGTCATGACTGGAGTACAGGTATTGAAGGCTATGTGCTGTTTAGGAAAGACAGAAATAAAGGCAAAGGTGGTGGAGCAGCATTGTATATCAATGATGAGGTAGACTGTAAAGAAATAAGAAGTGATGGAATGGATAAGATAGTCTGGGCAAAAATCACATTGGGAAAGAAAGCTACTAGAGCCTCCCCTGAGATAGTGCTTGGGGTGTGCTACAGACTGCTGGGATCTGATCTGGATATGGATAGAGACCTTTTTAATGTTTTTAATGAAGTAAACACTAATGGGAATTGTGTGATCATGGGAGACTTTAACTTCCCAGATATAGATTGGAGGACAAGTGCTAGTAATAATAATAGGGCTCAGATTTTTCTAGATGCAATAACTGATGGATTCCTTCACCAAGTAGTTGAAGAACCAACAAGAGAGGATGCCATTTTAGATTTGGTTTTGGTGAGTAGTGAGGACCTCATAGAAGAAATGGTTGTAGGGGACAACTTAGGTTCAAGTGATCATGAGCTAATACAGTTCAAACTAGATGGAAGGATAAACAAAAATAGATCTGTGACTAGAGTTTTTGATTTCAAAAGGGCTAACTTTAAAGAATTAAGGAAATTAGTTAGGGAAGTGGATTGGATTGAAGAACTTGTGGATCTAAAGGTGGAGGAGGCCTGGAATTACTTCAAGTCAAAGTTGCAGAAACTATCAGAAGCCTGCATCCCAAGAAAGGGGAAAAAATTCATAGGCAGGAGTTGTAGACCAAGCTGGATGAGCAAGCATCTCGGAGACGTGATTAAGAAAAAGCAGAAAGCCTACAAGGAGTGGAAAATGGGAAGGATTAGCAAGGAAAACTACCTTATTGAGGTCAGAACATGTAGGGATAAAGTGAGAAAGGCCAAAAGCCATGTAGAGTTGGACCTTGCAAAGGGAATTAAAACCAATAGTAAAAGGTTCTATAGCCATATAAATAAGAAGAAAACAAAGAAAGAAGTGGGACCGTTAAACACTGAGGATTGAGTGGAGGTTAAGGATTATCTAGGCATGGCCCAATACCTAAACAAATACTTTGCCTCAGTCTTTAATTAGGCTAATGAGGAGCTTAGAGATAACAGTAGGATGGCAAATGGAAATGAGGATATGGAGGTAGATATTACTACATCCAAGGTAGAAGTCAAACTCAATGGGACTAAATCGGGGGGGAAGGGGGACAGATATTCTTCATCCAAGAATGTTAAAGGAACTGGCATATAAAATTGCAAGCCCATTAGCAAGAATTTTTAATGAATCAGTAAACTCAGGGGTTGTACTGTATGTCTGGAGAATTGCTAACATAGTTCCTATTTTTAAGAAAGGGGGGCAAAAGTGATCTGAGTAAGAATAGGCCTGTTTGACATCTGTAGTATACAAGGTCTTGGAAAAATTTTTGAAGGAGAAAGTAGTTAAGGACATTGAGGTCAATGGTCATTTGGATAAAATCAACATGGTTTTATAAAAGGTAGATCGTGCCAAACCAACCTGATCTCCTTCTTTGAGAAGGTAACAGATTTTTTAAGCAAAGGAAACACAGTGGATCTAATTTACCTTGATGTCAGTAAGGCATTTGATATGGTTCCACATGGGGAATTATTAGTTAAATTGGAAAAGATGGGGATCAATATGAAAATTGAAAGGTGGATAAGGAACTAGTTAAACTGAAAGGTTAACTGTCAGGCTGGAAGGAGGTTACTAGTGGAGTTCCTCTGGGATCGGTTTTGGGCCCAATCTTATTTAATCTTTTTATTATTGACTTTGGCACAAAAAGTGGGAATGTACTAATAAAGTTTATGGATGACACAAAACTGAGAGGTATTGCTAACGCCGAGAAGGACTGGGATATCATGCAGGAAGATCTGGATGACCTTGTAAACTGGAGTAATAGTAATAGGATGAAATTTAATAGTGAAAAATGCAAGGTCATGCATTTAGGGATTAATAACAAGAATTTAGGTTATAAAATGGGGACACGTCAGTTGGAAGTAACAGAGGAGGAGAAAGACCTTGGAGTATTGGTTGATCACAGGATGACTATGAGCCGCCAATGTGATATGGCCGTTAAAAAAGCTAATGCAGTTCTAGGATGCATCAGGCGAGGTATTTCCAGTAAAGATAAGGAGGTGTTAGTGCCGTTATACAAAGCACTGGTGAGACCTCATCTGGAATACTGTGTGCGGTTCTGGTCTCCCATGTTTAAGAAGGATGAATTCAAACTGGAGCAGGTACAGAGAAGGGCTACTAGGATGATCTGAGGAATGGAAAACCTGTTTTATGAAAGGAGACTCAAAGAGCTTGGCTTGTTTTGCCTAACCAAAAGAAGGCTGAGGGGAGTTATGATTGCTCTTTATAAATATATCAGAGGGATAAATATCAGGGAGGAAGAGGAATTATTTAAGCTTAGTACCAATGTGGACACAAGAACAAATGGATATAAACTAGACACTAGGAAGTTTAGACTTGAAATTAGACGAAGGTTTCTAACCATTAGAGGAGTGAAGTTCTGGAACAGCCTTCCAAGGGGAGTAGTGGAGGCAAAAGACATTCTGGCTTCAAGACTAAGCTTGATAAGTTTATGGAGGGGATGGTATGATGGGATAGCCTAACTTTGGCAATTAATTGATCTTTGATTATTAGCAGTAAATATGCCCAATGGTCTGTGATGGGATATTAGATGTCGTGGGATCTGAGTTACTACAGAGAATTCTTTCCTGGGTGCTGGCTGGTGAGTCTTGCCCACATGATCAGGTTTTAACTGATCGCCATATTTCGGGTTGGGAAGGAATTTTCCTCCAGGGAAGATTCGCAGAGGCTCTGGAGGTTTTTTGCCTTCCTCTGCAGCGTGGGGAATGGGTCACTTGCTGGAGGAATCTCTGCACCTTGAGGTCTTTAAACCAAGATTTGAGGACTTCAATAACTCAGACATAGGTTGGGGTTTGTTACAGGAATTGGTGGGTGAGATTCTGTGGCCTGCATTGTGCAGGAGGTCAGACTAGATGATCATAACGGTCCCTTCTGACTTTAAACTCTATGAGTCTATGAGACATCACTGTGACTTTCTCCATCTGAGAATCTGGCCCTTCTATTTTTAAGATGCTTACCTCTTTTGAGATTGCACTGCTCTTATTTGCATATTTTTACACAGAAGAGAAGAGGGACTAAATTAGAAAGATAATTCATTGAATTACCAGAGACCATGATGGCTAGGTAAAGGAGTGTGGAAGAAACATGTGTATTTAATCTATGTGTAGGTCACTTATGTGTCAAACCAAGGGAGTAGTTTGCCAGGTATCTTGCTGAAATGGTAATTTCTCTTCTGTTAATTTGGTTTCTCCAAGTTGTTCTTTGCCATCTCAACCAGAAGGTAGTAATCTTACTATCTTCAGATAAAGGAGGAGGGGAATCAAAGCTCATGAGATGTTGCTCCACGTATAAAGACAGCTGTTCGGCTGGTTGAACCAGCTCAGTAGGAGATTTAATGAATAAATAAAATATTCCAACCATATATGGTCCAAA
The DNA here is from genome assembly GCF_025201925.1 of Gopherus flavomarginatus. Taxonomy (NCBI): domain Eukaryota; kingdom Metazoa; phylum Chordata; order Testudines; family Testudinidae; genus Gopherus; species Gopherus flavomarginatus. Next base: position 39,611,351 of record NC_066617.1, read on the forward strand.
TCCTTCAGTTCTTACTCAGTCAAAACTCCCATTCAGGCCAACGATGGTATTGTTGTCATTGCACATACTTCGGGGTTTGGAGCTGTGTATAAACACTTTTCAGAAAAACAGAAAAATTAGGATAAAAAGATTCAGTCTCAACTCCATCTCAACAAAATGTGGTAGGATGTTTGAACTGGCACAGAGGAACCTGCAAAAATGAAACTAACAGGAAGACATCTAATTTTGTTAAGTTTAAGGAGCTTAATCTGTCTAGAGCAAAGAGTTCAAAATGACCTTGCATCGTGTACTGTTTGGTATACAGTTACTTCCCTTCCACCCCCCAATATTGTTGTATAAAGATGTTACGGTGCCAGCGTCAGGCTTGCATGAAGAGGAGAGACCTGGCTCATCCTATATAGTCCAGAAGTTCCTTTTTCCAAATAATGAGTAGTGGTGGGTCACATAGAACATAGGCAAGCTAAGAATAATCTCATGCTATGATAACCTGTTTCTGCAGCATGAGGAGAAAGAGAAGGGCAGTGGCATCCCCACAGGCAGTTCAGGAAATCCTAATGTTATGGAATTCCATTGCCAGAATCATGTGCAGGAGGTTTGGGTTCTGCAAGTTTAGAGTTCTACTGAACTATGTGTCAAAAGCAGAGCTCAGATCCAACCTTCCCTGGGTTTTCTTGGCCCTAATTTAATCTTGTACAATATTTCCATGAAATGGAACTTTTAGACAATGCCCCTCACTCACAACCCTGGTTTAGCAGGCCAATGCTCAAACCACTGAGCTATCCCTCCCCCCTACAGTCTTATTGGTCAGATGAGGGATTTCAAAACATTCTGAAGAGTGTGCAGAAGTTGGCAGAGGTACTTCACACTTAAGCTATTTTCCCACCCATTCAAGAATACAAGAATCACCGAAGAAGACATTTTGATTATGAGGCACGGGATAATCTCATAAGAGACCCTCAAAGTTGAATTCTTTTACCAGGTGCTAGATTGTGCAATACAGTCAGTTGAAGAATGTTTCATGCAGCTCAAGGAACACAGCAGTATATTTGGGATGTTGTATGATATTCCAAAACTCCTCACTATACCTGAAGGAGACCTGCACCAGTGATGCAGGGCACTAGAGACAGTGACACATGATGACATGCCCAATATTGATGCGAGTGATTTAGGTGATGGACTGAAAGCCCTTTCAAGATACATTTCAGCAGGATCAACTCCAAAGGCTGTTCTGGAATATAAGTGCACAAATAAGATGACCACCCTCTTTCCAAATGCTTTTGTTGCTGTAACAGCTGCCAGTGGAGAACGCAGCTTCTCCAAGCTGAAGTGAATAAAAGCACAGCTACACTCCACAATGACACAAGAGAGGCTGGTTGGCCTTGCAACCATCTCAGTAGAGCATGAACTGGCCCAGACTATGGACCTTCAAGAAGCAGTTCAAATCTTTGCAACCAAGAAGTCACAGAAAGCACTACTTTGATTACTGAAACAGATAAAAATGCCAGTGTTTACTATGCAGAGAATAAAAGTTATATTTGCTGTTCAGGCATTTGAAAGTTAAGTGTTACTTAAAATTTTTGAACAAGACATTTTAAGTTGTTCTCCTTTATTGGGGTAGGTAGCAGAGCAGTACCATGAGGAGTAGAAGAACAGGAAGAAGGCAGAATTGAGACCTTTCAAAACTTTGGCCCAAGCATGGGGGCATCATCTGAGTTCCCCGCCTCAGGTACCAAAATGTTGTGGCCCAGCCCTGTTCATGTAGGACCATTTTCTCTGCTCATCTCATGGTGATGTCTTATCACTAAGTCTGAAAATATCTGGGGGAGGAAATAAAACTGATGGCCAGTTTGTATTGAGGGAATCCTTTTACAAAGAGGTATGTCTTGCATTGTGCTCTGAAATGAACAATAAATGACTGGCCATGTACGGAGATTAATTTTGCCACTTTTATCCCACCGATGACAATAATATCATAGTACATCAGCCCAGTAAGTATCAGCTTTATAGCAGGCCATTAAAACCAGTACTTTTGAACACTGGGCCTGATTCTCATTTTCATTAAGTCTCCTTCACTGTTCTGGTTGTGTAAAGGGCCTTTAAAGTGGGAATAAATGTAACACCCACTTTATGGTCCATTCACTCTCCTATTTACACCCTCTTGAAGTCCTCTGTATGCTTCTAGAGTGGTATAAAGGGGCATTGGTATAAATGAGACTCAAGCCCAGTATATCTTACCTGTAAACTATTCCAGCTATCATATTGTAAATGTTCTAACAGTGAGCAGTGTAATGTAAGAGTTGATTCTTGCAGTTTGCCCTGGATTTATTTTAAAGAATGGTTGACCTAGTATTCTTTTTCCAGTGGTAAAAGAGGACTTTGTTTTTAGGATAGACATTTCAAGAGGGTGGTGGGATGGAAAAATCCTTTGCACCTGCAGGTGCTCAAGATCTCTAACTGAGGACCTCTTTTCTAAAACTGCCTGCACCGTTATTAGACTGTGTTACCATAGCAATGTGAACTCTATCTAATATGAACATTCTTCCTGACAATTACTACAGCTGATGAGCACAGTAATTATCATAGCTTCCTAAGGTGCTCTTAAAATAGCAAAGACAAGGGAAAGCATTCTTAGAATCTATAACTCCCTCTTTACAGGCTGCCCTGAAAAAAAATCTCTCAGTGGGAAAGTTCAGCTTGTCTTCTGTAGTTATAGATGAGATGGCTGAGATTTGTCAGGATAAAGGTTATATTGGGACAAGATACAGCAGTAGGTTTAGAAGATATTCTGTTACTGTAACACAGCTTGATTTATATTATAGTTTAAATCATCTTAATGCTGCTAGTTTCACTTTTTACTAGAGATGACAGAGCAGGCCCAGAGGCAACGTAAACTAGTTTTACCTAGCGGAATGACATAGGGAGGGTATATCAACACTAGAGAAATTAGTACCTTCATTACACTGACAGCCAGCAATGGTCCAGCTGTGCCAGTGCTAAGCTGCTAATACAGACAGAGCTCAGATATTTTATGGTGGTGGCTTTTTTCATGGTATGGTGGTAAAAAAGTCTGCACACTGTTTACATCGCTGCTACCACTAGGGGAGCTGCACTGTGAGTGGCAGTTGTGATAGGGGTAATTTTTCTAGTGTTGACAAAGACTAGCGGCCAAATCTTGTTCCAGTGTAATTGGAAGTGAACACTATTGAACTCAATGGAGCAGCACTCATTTACCTCAACAGAGAATTTGGCCCCAGGAATTTCAATGGGCCACAAAAAAAATCTGACACTATTCTTCTGCAGTTGCTAACCTTTATGATTTTTAAAAAAATATGTAAAACATCAAGAACAAATTGTGGTAATTCTTGATCCAAAAGAAGAGAGATTTACGATTTAACTGTTCTTGTGTGGTTTGTTCTTATTTTAAGTGAAGTTCGGTTCTTGTAAAAGATATCACACTGACAGGTTTTAGAGTTGTCTGTCTTCTGTTTACTCACAAAACAGATACAACCCAGATGTTGGCAGAGCCTGCTTTTCTATGTCCTCTGCTGGCCCATCTATCTGTGGCAGATTTAAGGATAAAGACACAGTCGTTAAATGAACAGAGGGAGGAGAGAGAGAAATGACCGGTGATAGAGCGTGGGTTGGGCATATGGGGATATCTACTATATTCAGATTATCAGTGGGCTAACCCAGGGGTGCAATAACCAGTTAAGAGATGCAAAAACCATGTGAATTGAATAAGAGAGAAACAGTGGAAATTGTCTAGAGACAAAGAGAGGGATAATTACTATTCCTATGACTAATTGTTACTAATATTTAAAAATCAAGGTGTGACAGTGCTCCCCATAAGACTTTATGGAATATGCTTATGATTGTATATGTAACATAACTGTGTAATATGCTTTGGATACATATGCCATGTAACATATTTATGTAAAGGTTATGATCTACTGAATGTATTCATCCTATTTATATGCATGCATCATTTTGTATTCAATATTATGAATATTGGCTGTGTACTGGCTTGATTTTTAACTAGCCTAGTAGAGCATTTGGTCAGCTTCTTGAGAAAAGTGCAAATTAAGTGCCCAATCAAAAACCACTTAAGCCAACAATGAACTTGAAGATGCCAATCCACATCTGAGCCTTCCCAGGGATGTAGTTTGGCTAGTAACTGAGTCATGCATGGACATGTGACTTGCCCATGTGACTCCAAAACTCCATCTTGGAGTTGGACTTTGCATAGAAGTAAGGAGGGGTCTCCACCCACAAGAGTCTACTTAAACCCCTGGGAGACCCCTCCATTTTGTCGTCAGCTGGCTACAGAGATAGCCTCTTCCCCCCCAACTCCCCCTCAAAGGATACCTGAAAGGAACTGGAACAAAGGACAGTAACTACAGAGGTTGTAAGTGATTGCTGGACCCAGACTAGCAGGAGACTCGTCTGTAAAAGGAAGCTTATTGAAACTGATAAGGTTTTATTTGTATTCAGTTTCTTATAGACTTGCATGTTCTATTTTATTTTACTTGGTTCTGTCTGTTACTACTTGGAACGACTTAAATCCTACTTTCTGTATTTAATAAAATCACTTTTTACTTATTAATTAACCCACAGTAGGTATTAATACCTGAGAGAGGGGAGCTGTGCATATCTCTCTATCAGTGTTATAGAGGGTGAACAATTTATGAGGATTTATCTGGGGTTTAGCTCCCATTGGGAGTTTGACATCTGAATGTTAAAGACTGGAACACTTCTGTAAGCTGCTTTCAGGTTAAATCTGCAGCTTTGGGGCATGTTGTTCAGACCCCGGGTCTGTGTTGGAGCAGCCTGGTGTGTCTGGCTTAACAAGACAGGGTACTGCAGTCCTAAGATGGCAGGGCAGGAAAGCATGGGCAGAAGTAGTCTTGGCTTATCAGCTGGCAGTTTCCAAGGGGGTTTCTGTGATCCAACCCGTCACAAAAGGATCAGTCATTCCAATAGGCCAGGAATTGTGGAGATGGTCTCCTCCAGCCTGATGTTTATGGGAGTTTTCTGGTGAATTTTAGATTATATCATATAAGAGTATTTCCATTAACAGGCCCTCAAACTAACAGGTTTCAGATTATTCTTGACAACCTTTATATATTTGCCCAGTATAGCAGGACTTATGATATTCATGAGACTGTTTATCCAAAAAAGTGCAAATCAGTTCTGGTCCCTCCACTGAGCATTAACCACTCACCAGTGAATGTAAGTTGTAAAATGTAAACTGAGTTTGTGAGAAGGCACCTAGCAAATTTTGTACTAGAAGCTGTTGTTGGCTCAGTGCAGCTTTTTCAAATTAATGAGTTGTTTAAAAAGACAAATATTTATGCATATCAACAGTATAGTTATCAAAGGGGAATTTGGGTGGCCATGTTTGGATTTTGGCAAAACCTCAGGCATCATGTTGTGCCTTTCCAGTGACAAAATCCAAACCTACACCCACAGAGTTGGATCAAAAGTGTGAATTGACTGCAGCCAAAGGCTACATCTGCACTGCAAAAAGAGGAGTATTTTTACACTGAGATGACTAAAATTATCCATCATCTCAATGTACAATCCTAGTGGAGACAAAACACAGGTAGTTTTTATCTCCAGTGTAGCTAATTGAGGTCAACCCTATCCCCACACACACACACACCTGGGCTTTACACTGACTAGTTATACTGAGGTAAAAATTACAGTGTCTTGTCTCCACTAGGATTTTAAATGGAGATAGCTAGGTCAAAATAGCTATCTCAATATAAAAACACACCTCTTTGCAATGAAGGCAAAACCCCAGAGAAAGAAGAATGGTGTAGAGTGCAAGGGACAGCAGGATGAATCACCCACTCAGCCCTGGTCTACACTTAAATTTAAGTTGACATAGCTATGGCACTCAGAGATGATCTGCATGGCTAAGCACCGTAGCTTTGCCAATTAACCCCTGGTGTAGCTGCAGTTAGGTAGATGGAAGAATGCTTCTGTTGACCTAGCTACCATTGCTTGGGGTAGTGGTGTTCCTATGGTGATGGGAAAATCCCGTCTATCACTGTAGGCTGAGTCTACACTATGGAGTCATATATGGGGTGCACAGCGATGGCACCATACCTATATAGCTATAATCCCTATAGTGTAGTAATTAGTAAACGAGGAGGAAAAAGCAAGCCATCAACAGAGCTGATTACATTTAAGGGAAGGACTCTACCTGAGACAGTAACACTGGGTTTCAGATATTCAAAATCAAGCCCCGTACCCCCCATCCCCAAGGGTGTTGTAAGTGCCAATGGTATGGGCATGTAGCAACTGTTTGTAAAAGGAAAACAAGATGTGCTAAATGTGGGGGAAAGCATTCCTATGAAAATAGTATAGAAGGGACAGAGGTCAAATGTAATTGCTGTGGTAATTGCAGTCCAACGTATAGAGAGTGCATGGCAGCAATACAAGCCAAATAGATACAAAACCCAAATGCAAAGGCTGTAAGTAGGCTCTCAGAGCATCAGGCAGAGAAGGAAGAGACAATCAGCAAAGAAAAGGGGAACTGCAGACATAGCCTTATTCTGTAAAGAATATGATAAAGGCTGCAGAAGGAATAGGTGATATACTAGTATAAAAAAGAAAGGTTTGTGTTTATGATAGAAGTGATAAATTATACATCACAAACTGGGAAAAATCAGAAAAAAAATAAAAATTATAGCAAAGGCAGTGGAAAAATACTTGTACGTTAGCAATTTGTCAATGGACCATATTCATGCAATTTTCAGTGAGGTTAATGGTGAAAAATGATTAGTATGAGGATCACAATCTTGCTGGAATGCACACAGTTTGATAGCATATGGTCATAAACCAAAAGAAAATATCCTGGAAATGAAAACTAAACCAATTGTCATTTCTATCAAAGAAACATGGATGGTTTAAAAAGCTTGCTTTTAAAATTCACTGGTACATTGCCTTAGGCAAGACCAAAAACTAGGAAGAGGAGGAAGCGTTTCTACTTTCATAAGGGAAAGATTAAACTACGTAGCAGTAGAGAACAAAAGTCAGCCTAGCATATAATGCTGTTGAGATACCAATGCAGAAGATAAATATTTCTTTAAGGATTTATTAGATCTGTAACCCATGTGGGAAATTAGAAAGCTCAGAGCTACAAGGAATAGTGAAGAATGCTAAAAACCCATATATTATATATAGTGACCTAATAAATGGTGGTGAAGGAAGACAGCTGATTAAAAATGGTGCATGCTTAGAAAAGTTCCTTGATGAAAACAATCTAGTGGTTTTACGTGGTAGTACCACAACTAAATTTAATGCAGCCGATGGTAGTTTTTTCCTGCTTAGACATGAGAATTATATACTGGAAGTAAATGCAACTGGGAAATATATAATGAACTAGGAAATGGGAGTGATAATGTCTCTATACTTATTACTTTTCAAGGGTAAAGTAAGGTTGAAAGTAATGGATAATTACCCACCTGGAATTTTAAGAAAACTAACTGGGAGCTACTTACAAGTAAATGTAGTGAATTTGTGAGAAATCATTATGTGAGTGATGACATAGAGAATTTCAATGCTAATGTAATAAAGAGATTAATAGTAGCAGCTACAGTAGCCATACCTAAGATATTGAAGTACCTCAAAACTAAAAACTCACTTCCATAGTGGAATGAGAAGTGCCAAATGGGAGCTAAAGAAAGGGAAAGAGGCTATAAAAAGTGAAAAAATGCAATGAGTAGTGAAGATCTAATGAAGTGTAGAAGTAAGGCAATAGCACAAAGAAGGCGTTGGAGGAAGTGCTGTGGGCAGATAAATAAAGATATCAAGACATCAGAAATATACAGGCAAATTAGAAGAATGAATGGAATTCAGACTAAAAGTAGTTATATCCCAGGTCCTATTAGGACTGAGAACATAGTTAGAAGTTCTGATCATGAGAAAGCAGAAGTTTTAGCAGAAACTTTCTAAGGGGTGTGTAAGGATGAAAAACAAAGTGAGGTTTCCACCAGATTAAGACAATTCATTGAAGAGAGTAGTGATCTATTATGTATTTGGGATAAACATGAATATACTATACTGAATTAATGGGTTTGTATGTGGGAACTCGAGAAAGCTATTGATATCAGCAAAAATACATTCCCAGGTAAAGATAATATATATAACATAATGTTTAAATATCTCTCTGAAAGCAGTTTGAGGGTTCTCTTGGAATTATATAACACTATGGGGTCGAGGGAGTAAAGGAATGATACCAATAGGGTGAAAACATGCTGTCATAATTACAATATGAAAACCAGGCAAATTATTCACAAAATAGATGTCTGTAGACCAATTGCCCTTACATACTTTTGGGTAGAATTATGGAGAGAACGGTGAATAGATGCCTATTTGGAAAACAGTGGCATTATAGATAAGGTGCAGAGTGCTTTTAGGAGAGAAGGATGCACCATTGATAACATTGTTTAACTAAAAAATGAAATACAAAAAAGTATGAGGCACAAGAGTTTCATGATAGCTGTCTTTCTAGATATTGGAAAGAAGTATGACAAGCTAAGGAAGGCAGTCTTTTACAAAATAGGTATATTACAATTAAGGGGAAGACTATATTGGTAGGCAAGAAAATATTTGAGTTACAGGACCATGCAGGTCAGAGTTGGGGAAGTTATGCTGAGTATATATATAATAAAAATGGTACACCCCCAGGAAGTGTTATGAGCCCAACCTTATTTAATATTACGATAAATGATCTCCCAAAACAAATAAGTGCTAGGGTAGATGTCACTCTATGTGCAGATGATTGTGCTCTGTGAGTTAGGAGCAGAAATATTGAGGTGGCAGAGAAGAGAATCAACAAAGCATTATGAAAGATCTCTGACGGGGGAAATAAATGGAGTTTCAAGTTCTCCAGTGCTAAAACCGGAGGACTGATCTTTTGCAAAAGGAAAAGTTACAAAGGAATGTAAACTGTATCTGTATGAGAACAAATAGGTATACTTAAAAGATTTATTTCTTAGGGATAATATTTGATACTAAGTTACTCTGGAAAGATCATATAAACTATATTAAAGATAAATATATAGGAAGGATTAACCTGATTAAAAGTCTTGCTGGGACTAATTGGGGAGTGAATAAGAAAACCTTCAACCAAAAGGATGGACGGGAAAAACAACCTGTGCCCCCAGCTCCTTCCTCCTTGCTTCCAGAACCCTGTAGTCACTACTAATCTGCTCAGATCAAACCTGTCAGTAGTATTAGTACCCATGTGGATGAGCAGCATGGGGTAGTGGTCACAGGAATGGATGAGCCTCAGCAGCCTATCCAGAATGTCTCAGGCATAGGCTCCAGGCAGGCAGCACAGCTCCCAAAATATCACATGAGGTCAGCAGATTGATGCTTCTATCCTCCTCAGAAGGGAGTCCCCATCCACCATCACCCTGTGCCTCCTCCTCTTGGGTGCAGTGGCTGCGAGCCTCCCAGCCTTGGGGGTGAATGGCTCTACCTCCTCAGTCATTGATGTCTGCTCCTTACCTCTTGTTGCCAGTACAGCACACCAATTCTTCACCTCAGCGAATGGGAGACTTGGGTGGTAGGTGAAGCACTACCTACCGCATGAGATGGCCAGCAGCCAGTCTCCTCCCCATAGACAAGCTAGTTCTTCTTCCTCTTCTGGTGCTGCTGTAGTCTGTAGTCAGCTAGCATTCTCTATCCCAGATGCCCTGTTGATGAAATCCTCTGTCCCCAGATGCTACTCAGATGAACCACCTCCTCCTGCAGCTCTCTTACCTGCTCCCTGACGGACTCCACCAACAGACACTTCTCACACCAGGTGATTCCCCCTGCCTGGCATTCATCGGTGGGACCATGTGAGCTGCATTCCCAGCAAGTCAAGACCAGGGCTGGGGTGGATGACTCTAGGATCAAGATACCTGTCTGGTGGGGGACCCCACCTATGCAGGCAGAAGAAGAACTAGTGACACATTCTTTTCTTCCCATTGCAGTTTCTTCCATGTAGAGTACATGCAAGTTATGAAAAGGAAAAACAAAAAACACAACATACAATCCTACCGCCATGCTTTCCTTCACTGACTAACTACCTTAGTCTCCTAGCCGCCTTTGTCTTACCAGCCACATTTCCCATGATTGGGTTACAAGCCAGGATACTATATGAGATACAGACCAGTGTCCTGCCATAGACACAATAGATGCATCTTCTTCCACCCCACTCCTACCAAGTGTAAGTAGACAGCCCCCTCCTCTATTTCACGGGTGCGGGTTGACAGCCATGAGGAATTGGCTGAGTGTGGGCAGGGAACACTGAAGAAATGAAAATTGATAGTGATGGGACCAAGATATATCCACTTTCCAAGATATGTTGGGAGCAGGCTATGGAATGTAAGGTTCTAAGGAAAATGACACTCTTCATATCTGACACCGTGGATCAAGCCCTTTCAAATGACCTTGTAAGAGATGCTGAATTCATTCTCAGACTTCATGGCCTTCTACGATTATTGTGGGACAAGATGACAACAACAACTCACTGAGTCCTGTGTTGCTGCTAACCAAATATTTCTTGTTCCCTCACTAGCATTATCCTACCAGTAAATTTAATTGGAGATTTTATTAGACTTCTTAATCATTTCTTTCTAGGTCCAATATTTTTATATTTACTGACCTCTAGTGAATGGTCATCCAATATGACAAGTACAGATTAAGCAAGACTCATAGTCCAGCATTCTTGAGATTCTGGCATCCCTTAAAACATGTTGACTCACGGTTCACCATGCCAATGCCCTTGTTCTTTCTTAGAATTAGTTTGCTCTTTTTCATTAATCTTTGGCTCAACATACATATTACTGGGGTGGCCTGGCTTAGGGTAGTGCTGTCCATGAGTCTTTCTAGAAGGGCTTGGTAATTCACGCAATTGCCTTCTTGGTTTCCACCTGCTTAGAGTTAGACTCATATTGTCTAGGTCCCAGTGGATTGTTGAGTTCCATCTGGTGAGAACCTCCTGCTTCAGTTGATGTAATGGCAGGTGACATTTTTCCTGCTGCTCTCATAATTTCCTGAAAACTGTGGCAGAGTGCCTGAAATGCCCACGCACTGTGAGCTGTATGATACATGTTAACACTCTTCTCCTTATGTGGGAAGTTATGCATGCCCAGATTCAGAATGTGCATGAAACAAGGAAAATTTATCATTTTCCACCTCAGAATATTTGGTAAAATGTTGGCTCCTTTATTCAAAACTGTGTGAAAAGCCCTTTGAAGTGAGCTGTGTCACTATTTCTTTTTATAGTTCCCTCAGGTCATCTGATAGAAGATTCACTTTAGAATCAGTGCTGGAAAGGTCAGCCTGTCTATGAAATGTCTTTGTGAGTGCAAAGAGTATGGTGCAGGAGACTCCATTGTGGATGTAAAAATGAGCTGTGTCTGTCATATAGTTGTCTGTTAGATTGCTGAATCACATCTCTCTGGTTAAATGTACAGACCTTACGGTCCATGTTACTTTATCATGGAGCTGCCTGTGTATGTTTGAGGTGACATTTTTGAAAAACAAACAAACAGTGGTGTAATCTAGTCCTATATCCTGTCACTGACAGCAGCCAGTGCACAGGCATGTGATGTGCCTTCCATGGCTGAAAAGGGGGTCAAGTGCAGTGCGATACCAGTGTCAACAACTGGAGTCAGTTGCTGTGTGGGATAGCCATATTACTTGCCCCTTTCACTGGTTTCCATAAGAATTAGGTGCTGGATGTGCTTTGTTCTTAATATTTGTTAGATTTAGTGGATTTATTAGTTCAGGAGGTCACTGAGAATGATATGTGATACAGTATTATGGACACTGTCCTGCAGACTGACAGCAATACAAGTCTTTTGCTCTTTACGTAACAAATGTAACAGGAAGGAACCAGACAGATACAGTGCTGTCCAAATTACTGTGTTTGCTAACTAAATACAACATGCAAGGCCTAACTACATATACATTCTACTGCTCTGGGATGGTGGCTTCTAAAACAGAAGGTAGTGAGGGCCAATAGAGGTCTCACAAACTATTTAAAGCGATAGTACCCAATCCCTACTACAGTAAGCAACAGTATGGTCATCTGCAAATGGCCCATGTCAGTGACAAGTGAAGAATGCTCTGATGTCACCATTTATCAGGCACTTCACATGTAGTTCCAACCTCTGCCTCTTCTTCTTCAGTACCACTTGTAAGAGATCTCTTGTACTTTTCTCATACACTGGTGTGCTCTCACATCACATAATGGAGTAAAGTGGACATGCTCAGGTGGTTTCTATGACTTCCCTGCTCAGTGAGTTCTTCCAGAGTGCATGTTGACTGACATTAACAATAAAAATTACAAGCGGACAAAGAGGCAGCCTTGCCTTTTATGAGTATCAACGATGTGACACAACATCCATGTTGTAATTGTTCCTGTTTGTCCAGGCCTGTAAATAACTGAGGTAATATCTGTTCGTTTGAACTGTCCTGATGGTTTTGATAGTCAGTGAATCTTGTTGTCATGACCCTGTATTAATAATAGCATTATTTGACTATCTTTTGAAGAAGAGCAGCCATGGAGGCATTCTGTGGTATCATGGTGGAATTCAATACTCTGAAGCAGCTCCCTTCCCCTGGAGTCCTTTCCTTTGTGATACTCTGGTCCCTACTGACTCTTCCCAGTTCAAGAATGGTCTGCTGTAGGAACATTTCCCCCAGCATTCATTTTTAGGACTGGACCTTCAAATTTAGCAAAGCCAAGGCTATGCAACCCTAAAGTAGTCAATCTGGAACAAGCTGCTGCTTGCTCTATCTTCCTCCCTGCTAGCCTGTGAGTACTTCTAATGCCTGTTATTTGTTCCCCACTTTATCATATTTATCCCTGAGAAGAGGATACATTCTCATACAGCTACGTCTTTCTGTGTCTCTAAGCTCTCCTTATTTTCAACTGTTTGGACAATAGATTTAAATTTATTATTATTTGTATTACAGTAGCACACCCAGGCCCTAGTGGACACTGTACATATGCATGGTAAGAGGTAGTCTCTGCTCTGAAAAGCTTATAATGTAAATAGATGTGAGGTAGGAGAAAGTGCGAATTCTCATCCCCATTGTGCAGCTGGGGAGCTGTGGCAGTGAGATTAAGTGCTTTGCCAAAAGTCACACAGAAAGTCTGTAACAGAGCTGGGAATTTAACCCGGATCTCTTGAATCACAGTCTTGTGCCTTATCCACAAGACCATTTTTCCTCCTTCAAATTGAATCCTCTCTTATACTAGGACAGGGATCAGCAATCTTTGGCACATAGCCTGTCAGGGTAAGCCCCCTGGCAGGCTGGGCCAGTTTGTTTACCTGCTGTGTCCATGGGTTCAGCTGATCGTGGCTCCCACTGGCCGCGGTTCGCCACTCCAGGCCAATGAGGGCTGCGGGAAGCAGTGTGGGCCTAGGGATGTGCTAGTCGCCCCTCCCGACAGCCCCCATTGGCCTGGGATGGTGAACTATGTCCAGTTGGAGCCGCAATTGGCCAAACCTGTGGACGCGGCGGGTAAACAAACTGGCCCGGCCCACCAGAGTGCTTACCCTGGCGGGCTGAGTGCCAAAGGTTGCTGATCCCTGTACTAGGATCACTTTTCTTCTTGGCATTCTCTCATTTTGAGAGAAACTCTTCTAATTACATGGACAAGTATTTGGAGTCTGTTGAAACACTAGTACAGCTCTGTGCCACTAGAAACAATCATTAACTGTTTGTACTGGCACAGCACAGGGCAGTTGAGCAACAATGGACAAGCCACTATGAATGGTAATAGGAAACCTTTTGAGTTTTGTCCCTACCTTTTCTCAGGCAATATTCTTGCTGCGTGCATTGCAAAACTTAAACACAGTGATAACTTGAGAGGCTAAAATATTTCCACGTAGGGTGAACAGGTGTCTGGTTTTTGACTGGAATACCCAGTTGAAAAGAGATCCTGACTGCTCCAGTCAGCACTGCAGACTGCGCCATTGACTATACGGTGGGTGGTGCTGTGCAGTAGGACTGGCAGGCTCTCTGATAGTCTCCGCACCGCACAGCTCCTAGGAAGCAGCCAGCATGTCCTCACTCCAGCTCATACACGTAGGGGCAGTCAGGGGGTTCTGCACACTGCCCTCACCCCAGGAACCACCCCTGCAGCTCCCATTGGCCGGGAACCATGGCCAATGGGAGTTGCAGGGGCGGTGCCTGCAGATGGGAAAGTGCGCAGAGCCACCTGGCTGCATCCCCACATAGGAGCCAGAGGGGGAATATACCACTACTTCTGGGAGCTGCTTGAGGTAAGCACTGGCTAAGCCTGCACCTCTAACCCCCTCATGGGCCCCCATCCCCTGTCCCAGCCCCAGCCCCGATCCCTCTCCCATATTCTGCATCCCTTAATCCTAGCCTGGAGCACCCTCCTGCACCCCCAGAGCCCACACTCCCAGCTGGAGCCCTCACTCTCCCCCCTCCCCCGTGCCCAAACCCACTGCCCCAGCCCTGATTCCCCTCCTGGACCCCAAACCCCTCATCCCCACCCCAGAGCCCACATCTCCACCCAGAGCCCTTGCCCCCTCTCGCATCTCAACCTATTGCCTCAGTCTAGAGTAGGATGACCAGACATCCCAAGAAAATTGACTGTCCTGATATTTAACTCTTTGTCCCACATCCCGACCTATGTACAATCTGGACACCATTTGTGCGCCCCCTAACCTATGGCTTGTGGCGGGGCTGCGGACAGAGGCTGCTGTTGGGGCTATGTGCCCCAACCTTCCTTGGTGTGTGTACCTCCCTCCCCCATGGCTCCGGTGGGGGCTGTGAGCCTGTGACTGTGCCCTCCCTGCCCTGCCCCACATGTCCTGAAATTTTCTTCTTGCCATCTGGTCACCCTAGCCTGGATCCCCCTCCCACACTCTGAACTCCTCATTTCTGGCCACCTCAGAGCCTGCACTCCCAGCCAGAACCCTCAACCCCTCCAGCACCCTAGCCCTCTGAGCCAGCCCAGTGAAAATGAGCGAGTGAGTGAGGATGGGGAGAATGAGCAGGGGCCGGACCTCAGAGAAAGCCTAGGAGGATGGCAGAGCAGGGCGGAGCATGGATGTTCGGTTTTGTGCAAGTAGAAAGTTGGCAACTTTATTTCCACGTGAACTCTTTGAAACTTTAACATATGGGCTTTTAGCACATTCCAGGGCCCATAGAATGATGTTTTTATATTTCTCCATCACAGCTGCACACTTTCAATATCACATTGACATATTTAAGCAGGAAATGTTTTCTATTTCTCTAAGGGCAGAAGTAGTTCACTTCTATTCGGTAGTAGGTGGACAGTTTACTTTATCTCGTAAACAAACAAACAAACAAACAAACAAAAAAAACCACCAACTCTAAATGTTTGCTGACCTGAAATCTTCCAGATCAAAATATGGTGATCCAGGAGGTGTGTAAAAGTGCAAACTTCTGCTATGAGCACAATAACTCAGAAACAGTAAACAACCAAATATTTTGGTGATGGAATATTACATAAAAAAGAAATAGGGGAAACTTTGTTTTAGACCTGTTTGTTGGTCTGGCTTTTCACTTACCATCTTATTTAGAAATAAAAAAGCCATTCATTAATGTACCGCCAATAATCATTTGCTATGATGTGTAACATCAAGAAGTTATATTTCATATCACTTTAAGTACTATACATTGCATATGAGGTCTGCTTTAAAATATAGCTTATACAACAAGCATCATAAAATATCCTGTGGGTGTCTGTCACATTTTCAAGAACTGATGAATTTAGTTTTGTAACTTAACATAATATGGGAGAAATAAACATTCTGCATTTCCTTAATTTAAGCATAAGTAAACAAGCATTGACAGTGACTGATTGTGGAGACAAAGATCTGAACTCATGCATCTCTAGTAGTTTTACTTTCCTATTGTTCTTTTATAGGATAATTATTAATTTCACTCAGAATTATGTTATGTTACATATAGTTTTGGAAAGAAATTGACAATAGTTTGGTCTTAACCAGCCAAACCCTCTTTGAAGCTATTTTGGCTAAAACCGTTAAGAATTCAAACTCTATTTTCAAAAATTGTCTAAGGCCAGTGTCCATTGAGGCTAAAGAAAATAGAGATACTATTGAAGTACAGAAGTGATAGTGGAGACCTGGCAGGTAGTGCAAAACTCTTTCCTCTGAGTCAGTGCTGCCCCAACACAGTGTTGGTCTGAATAGTGAAGTAATATTTTTCAGATAAGACATAAAACAGAGGTCCTGACAATTTGAGTTCATTAAAGATGTCTTTGTCCTTTTTTCAAGAATAAGTGTTGACTCTGAAGTCCTAGGCCCAGATCCGCTAAAGGTACCTTGAAAGCCACTGTACTTCACGAAGATTGAGTTCGGCAGCTGTACAATGGAATGGGGAGAAAGAGGTGCCTACGAATGTAATTCACAAAAGTCAGCATGCTAGGCAGGGAGCCATCTAAGCTAGTCCTTGTGTGATGCTGATGAGGAGGGTGGATGCTAAGCCTCCCCTTCTCACAGAGTTTGGCACCTAGGACCAGGCAGCAGGGAGAAACCTACCTCAGTTAGTGATCCATAGCTGGAAACCCTCTCTTGGAGGCAGATGTCTTACGTATATAAGCCATTTCTTGCAATAATGGCTTAGGCACCTGCTTAACTCCACACAAAATGGCTGAGGTGCGGAGGGGGAGGAGGTCTGCCACCTCTGAGGGGTGTGCCTCAACCATTGGACTATAGAGGAATTCTCACTCTCTCTGGCCCAATTCATATATCATTATTTAATATGAAATGGAACAGCTTTGACAAGAGAGATTGAGAGAGCCTCTGACAGAGTGTATAAACCCCTCACTGGATAGCAGGGGGTTCAAGAACAGGTCTGGGCTTAGGAGTCCCTGCCCTTCTGTCCTTGCCAAACATGCTCCACTTGGAGGCAGGGTTTAAAAGGGAGCCAGCTGGCTCAGCTGGAGCTAGAACAGGAGGGTGTTCCACATCCCAGCTGAGTACCTTAACTATTAGGCTAAAGATTATAAGGCAGGCCTCTGCTTGCAGCCATTTTGTGTGGAGTTAAACATGCTCACACCATGCTTTCTGGATCTGGCCTCACAGAAGTTTCCCCATTTATCCCTATTTTCCTCTGGTTTGATGCCTAAGCATTGGAGCTTTGCCAGGAAATAGATAATTCGGTGCCTGCCTGAGGTAGCAGTATGCATACCCAGAGGCTTAAATTTAAGCATCTAAGGGACTTTTATAGCAAACATTGAAGTTCCATGTGAATTTAGGTGCCTACAGGGTTAGATGGCAGCTGGGCAGGGATTTTGTGGATTACTGTGGTGCCAAAATGTGGGCTTCAAGTGCCAAAGTCCCTTTGTGTATCTGTCTCTTAGTCAACTTCTGATCTCAGTGATAACATTATGCATACTGAATAAAACCACAGATGAAATTATTCTTTACTCTCATTCATATAAAATGTTACTCCTGCATTTCCCTGCTGTGGGAGAGTATACTATATATATACTGCATATCCACACTATATATAGTAAAAGCAGCAGAGTCCTATGGCATCTTATAGACTAACAGGGTGTCACATGCATCCGACAAAGTGGGTATTCACCCTCGAAAACTCATGCTCCAAAACGTCTGTTTGCTATAAGGTGCCACAGGACTTTTTGCTGCTTTTACAGATCAGACTAACACGGCTGCCCGTCTGATACTTAAATATATATAGTGTGGATTCTTGTTTCTCCTGTAGCTTGATGCATAAATAGTCATTCGTACCAATTGTGGTGTGCCAGTCTGACCTTTGTAATATATGTGTGAGATTGATTATGACCATTGTGTACAATTAAGAGGGGCAGCTCTAAGTCAATGTGAAGCCAAAGAATTCCTCATCTTATTGCATTCAGGAAAAGTGCGTAATTTATAGCTGCCTGGAGTCATTTTTAATAAATGCATCACCCATTCATATGCTTGTTTGCTAGGAGAATATGTGTACATTGCTAAGTTTTGGCAATTCTGCTCTTTTTTTGCTTCCATCAGCCCTTTTGTAGTAGGTTATTTCTTGAAAGAGTGAAAATTTCCAGCAACAACCCC
Organism: Gopherus flavomarginatus; assembly: GCF_025201925.1. Lineage (NCBI taxonomy): Eukaryota > Metazoa > Chordata > Testudines > Testudinidae > Gopherus > Gopherus flavomarginatus. The sequence continues at coordinate 39,629,458 of NC_066617.1, forward strand.
AAGAGCTGTTAGTTTGGAAATTAAAGGAAGAAGAGGATTTTAGTAAAACTGTTAGTATCAATCCTGTCAAACTGAATTTGTTGTAATCTGTGATTCATTCCAGCCATGATGCTAAAGTAATAAAGTTAGACATCATTACCTGAATTAGTCACATCCTTTTCAAATCCATCTGTACTCCAGTATATATTCACTTAGATTCATAAGTGACTTTCAAGCTTTAGCTTGGCAATATATTTTCCCCTCTCTCTTTATCAATAGTTTATCTGAGTATCTAATAACATATGGAGATTAACTTGACATGCAGAAGACTTCTTTAACATATACAATATATCAAACTAAACTGTGATGAAATGTCTGGAAATGTGGATTAAGGAATTCACTGGTAGAAAATATAAAGTTTAGAATGGCACCCATGTGATTCTGCAGTACCTTTCTATGCAATATTATCTAAATAGCTGTCTATTTTATTAAACATGACCAACCTTCTAATTGAGGCTTTCTTGTATTACTGATTTCAAAGAGATTTTGCAACTACCAGAGAGCCTCCCACTGAAGAGCTATGCCTTATCTATTTCAATGGGACATTAAATCTAAAACCTAAAGACCTGGTCTACACTACGAGGTTACGTCGAACTTAGCTGCGTTAGGTCGATTTCATAAGCAACGCAGCTACACAACCAACCCCGTTCCATCGACCTAAAGGGCTCTTAAAATCGACTTCTGTACTCCTCCATGGCTAGGGAGTAGTGCTAAAAATCGACTTTCTTGGTTTGAATTTGGGTAGTGCAGATGCAGCGTAGTGCAATTTGACGGTATTGGCCTCCGGGAACTATCCCAGAGTGCTCCAATGTGACCGCTCTGGACAGCGCTTTCAACTCCAAGGCACTAGCCAGGTACGCAGGAAAAGCCCTGGGAACTTTTGAATTTCATCAGCTTGGCGAGCACAGCAGCACAGGTGACCGTGCAGTCCCAGAATTGCAAACGAGCTCCAGCATGGACCAAACGGGAGACACTGGATCTGATTGCTATATGGGGAGAAGAATCTGTCCAGGTAGAACTCTGATCAAAAAGAAGAAATGCTAATATATATGCCAAAAATCGCACAGGGCATAGTGGAGAGAGGCTACATCAGGGACACACAGCAGTGCCACATGAAAGTTAAGGAGCTCAGACAAGCCTACCACAAGACAAAGTAGGCAAATGGTTGCTCTGGGGCAGAGCCCCATGGCATTTTAGGGGGAGGGGGACCCTACCACTACCCCACCACTGTCCGTGGACACCTGAAAGGGGGGAGTCTCACGCAACACAGAGGGGAATTTTGTGGATGACGAAGAGGAGGAGGAGGAGAATGTGCAGCCAGCAAGCGGAGAATCCGTTCTCCCCAGCAGCCAGGACCTTTTCATCACCCTCGAGCCAATACCCTCCCAAGGCATGTTCCCAGACCCTGAAGGCGGAGAAGGCACCTCTGGTGACTGCACATTTGTAACTACACTATAGAGGTTAAAAGCAATTGTGTTTAATGTTTCATTTGCCCTGAAGAATTGGGATGCATTTGCAGCCAGTACAACTATGTAGAAATGCGCAGACTCACCCCTGCGGCACCTCCTGCTGGTCTCTTCCAGGAATTAGCTCTCCAGCCTTCGGAGTGCCCTCTGCAGACTTGTGTCCCACTACCACTTGGCTCCCACACTCCTCCCAGACCTGGTGCCCTGTTATCTGAGGCGCTGCCCCCTGGAAGTAAACCCTCAGTCTTAGGGTCTCCCCTCCCTGGGGAACCCCCACCAACTATCCCCACCTTGCTTCAGTATCTGGCTACTGCCAGTCATCATCTAGCCCCCATACCCTGAGGCAGACTGCAGTATTAGTCTACTCATCACCAGCAAGGTTGGGTTTGAACCTGCTGCCTTTGCCTACCGCTGGGCTACTCTCTGCAACCCCCAGTACCTATTTGCTTTCTGCTAGGCCACAGCCTGGGGCTTTCCAGGGTGGAGCTCCTCAGCTCCTCTGCCTTTCCCCAACCCTGCATCACTCATGTACCCTGTCTCTAGCTCTCTGCAGCCAGGTGCTTGGAGAGGGAGAGGGAGACTGCTGAGTTCCTGGCTCCCAGCCTCTTATATAGGGCCAGCTGGGGCCTGATTGGGGTGTGGCCCTGCTGCAGCTATTTCTCCAATCAGACTAGGGTTCTCTCCAAGGGCTGTCTTTAAACCGCTCAGAGCAGGAGCAGGTGACCACCCTGCTACAAGCTACAGCTGAATGCATGGAGGCATTCAGTGGCAGAGGCCAGGAAACCATTCAGTGAGCGTGATCAGAACACACAGGAGCAGATGCTGAGGCTAATGGGGGAGTGTAGGGGAGTGGTTACCCCGCTCCTGCCCTGAAGGGTATAAAACAGCCCTGGGAGAGGGCTGCAGTGTGGAAAAGCCAGGCTGATTGGGGGAAGCAGCCACAGGTGGGGCCATGCCCCAATCAGGCCACAGCTGGCCCTTTATCAGTGCTGAGGGCCAGAGGTTAGGGGACACACACACTCTCTCTCTAGCTTTCTTGAGAGAGGACCTTGCTGCCTGGAAAGCTGAGAAGGGTACCTGAAGTGGAGCAGTGCTGGGGAAGGGCAGAGGGAGCTGGGGAGCTCCAGCTTAGCAAAAACCCTGGGCTACAGGACTAATTAAGGGCCCACAAAGGGTACTGGGGCTGCAGGGGGGCAGCCTAGAGATAGGCAGAGGCAGCAGGTCCAACCCCCCTTGCCGATGATGAGTGGTTTATAGACTTCAGTCTGCCCTGAGGCAAGGGGGGATAAGAGGGTTGAGGGTCCTCCTGGGTGGGGAGACACAGATTGTGAGTTGCTGCGGTGGGCAGAACCCCTGGGCAAAGGCTTGGGGTCCAGGAGGGACATGGGGCCAGCAGCAAGCGTGACATCAGCCAGCAGAGGGTGGTCTGGAGCTGGAAAAGAGCTAATTCCCAGGATGACCAGCAGGAGGCACCGCGCCAGTGAGTCCTTGTCCTGCCACAGGGAGTAAATGGACATGATCAGCCGTCAGGTGGAGCTGCAGGAGAGGCAACAAGAGCACAAACCGCCGCTGCATCCATTGTATAACTGCCTGCCCTCCTCCCCAAGTTCCATATCCTCCTCATCCAGATGCCCGAGAACATGGGGGAGGGAGACCCTGGCGCCCAACCACTCCACTCCAGAGGATGGCCCAAGGCGGTCATTCAAACAGTTTTGATTCATAATATGGCTACAATAAGCGATGTGGCCTTGTCCTTCTCTCCTCCCACACCTTGGCTACCTTGTCAATTATCTCACTTTTTAAAAAATTAATAAATAATCCACGGATTCAAAACAATAGAGACTTTATTTCCTTTGCCAGCTGTGGTCGAAGAGGGAGGGGGATTGGCTTACAGGGAAGTAACTTCCACAAAGGGGGTGGTTTTGCATCAAGGAGAAACACACGCAACTGTCACACCGTAGCCTGGCCAGTCTTGAAACTGGATTTCAAAGCCTCTCCGATGCACAGTGCACCTGGTTGTGTTTTTCTAATCGCCCTGGTGTTTGGCAGTTCAAAATTGGCCACCAGGTGATTTGCCTCAACCTCCCATCCTGCCATACACGTCTCCCCCTTACTCTCACAGATATTATGGAGCACACAGCAAGTAGCAATAACAGTGGGAATATTGGTTATGCTGAGGTCTAACCTAGTCAGCGAACCACACCAGCGAGCTTTTAAACATCCAAATGTACATTCTACCACCATTCTGCACTTGCTCAGCCTATAGTTGAACTGCTTCTTACTACTGTCCAGGCTGCCTGTGTATGGCTTCATGAGCCATGGGAGCAAGGGGTAGTCTGGGTCCCTAAGAATAACTATTGGCATTTCAACATCCCCAACGGTAATTTTCTGGTCTGGGAAGTAAGTCCCTTCTTGCAGCTGTTCAAACAGCCTGGAGTTCCTAAAGATGCGAGCGTCATGCACCTTTCTCAGCCATCCCACGTTGATATCGGTGAAACATCCCTTATGATCCACCAGTGCTTGCAGCACCATTGAGAAGTACCCTTGGTGGTTTACGTACTGGTTGGCAAGGTGCCAAGATAGGGATATGCTTTCCATCTATCGACACCACCACAGTTAGGGAACCCCAATGCTGCAAAGCCATCCACTATTACCTGCACCTTTCCCAGAGTCACTGCCCTTTCTAGCAGAAGGTTAGTGCTTACCTTGGCTACTTGGATCACAGCAGCCCCCGTGGTAGATTTGCCCACTCCAAAATGATTCCTGACTGACTGGTAGCAGTAAGGCATTGCAAGCTTCCACAGGGCTATTGCCTCTCACTTCTCAGTTGTCAGGGCAGGTCTCATCTTGGTATTCCTGCGCTTCAGGGTGGGGGAAAGCAACTCACAGAGTTCCAGGAAAGTGGCTTTACACATGTGAAAGTTTCGCAGCCACTCAGAATCATCCCATACCTGCAACACTATGCAGTCCCACCAGTCTGTGCTTATTTGCCGGGCCCAGATTTGGCATTCCTCTGTATCAATCTGCCCCACTGCCACCATGCTGTCCCAATTGCCACAGCCCATGCTTTCAGGAACATCTGTGTACATGTCCTCCTCACAATCGTCCTCGTGCTGGCGTTTCATAGCAGGTTCTTCACATACTGCAGTATAATGTGTTTGGTGTTTACAATGCTCACAACAGCAGCAGTGAGCTGAGCAGGCCCCATGCTTGCTGTGCTATAGCATCTGCATGGGTAACCCAGGAAAAAAAGCGTGAAACGATTGTTTGCCATTGCTTTCAAGGAGGGAGGGAGAGAGGAAGGGGAGACTGACGATATGTACCCAAAACCACCCGCGACAATGTTTTTGTCCCATCAGGCGTTGGGAGCTTAACCCAGAATTCCAATGGGCAGCGGGGACTGTGGGATAGCTACCTACAGTGCACCACTCCGTGAGTCAATGCTAGCCACAGTATTGAGGACGGACTCCTCCGACCTACTGCGCTTAGTGGGGACATACATGATGGACTGTATAAAATCTCTTTCTAAAAATCGACGTCTATCAATTCAACTTAATTTCCTAGTATAGACATACCCAGAGATGACAACTTAAATGTTAACATTTCAATCTATTTCACTGCTGATCATTTTACCAGAAACATTCCAAGCTGCCTCACATACCTTTGGCCGATGTCACTAGCCCCATCTTTCCTCACACAGATCTTCCTTCTGACAGCTTCAACAATACAGTTAGGCATTTTCAATACAAAATTCTACAGCACATCAACAACTGAAAATGCGGGGCAGTTTATAGTAAACTGAATTTCATATTCCCATGGATAGCATGGGAGCTACAGTCCTGATTATATTATTTGTTTTCAAATTTAATTAATTTAATAAAATCCTATTTTTTCAGTATATCTAAAGCTGTCTAGAATTTCCACCTGAATACATGACCTTTTCTACAGAATCTAGGTCCCTCTTGCTAAGGAACATATACAACTTTAGTAATGGTAAAAAACTAACTGTCAACATTAACTATTTCACTACTGACCATTTTAGCATTGACATTGAGCTAATGTGCTTATCTACTGATGATAGATGCAGAGTGGGCAGTAGCTTCTCCCTGAAGGAGACTGCCCCTGGAGAAGAGCACAGGTGTGCTAGTGTTCTCCTGAATATCTAGGCATCAGAGAAGGAAGCAGCCTGACATTAGATCCACAGACTAAAGGCTGAGTGTTTGGGTTGTTCAGGGGTGGGAGGAATTGTGGAGAAGAATACACTCCTGGGGAAGGGGAGCGTATTGAAATTGTAGGGAGGCCAGTAAGCAAGGTGATAGGAAGGGCCTTGTGGAAGATGTTGTGGTACTCACAAGGTCTGCATAAATGTATAGGACCTAACTGAAAGCTTATTGGAACTAAGAAAGTCTTTCCATTGATTTCAACGTGCTTTGGATCAGCCCACAGACATTCAGATGCTTATCCAAACTGACTCTCCAGGTTCAGTGGTCGTGAAGCTTTTCTTTTTTCAAGCTTTAAAAGCACACAAACTGTAAACATTAGTGGGAATCTGTCCAAGTGAGGAAGAACATTCTGTTTTATTAGTGTCATTTTTCATGCATAATCACAATATTACCTGAGAAGTACAAGACCTCCAGTATTTGTTGCATTTTGAGAGCCAAATCTTGTAAAAGACTTTCATTGAGACCTGCGAAATTAATGATTGAGCAATGTTAATGCTTTTTTGGCTTATGTGCCATCATTGTGTCCCACTGAAAACATATAAAAGTTTATTTTTTATTGCATTTGACAATAAGGGAGATGCAGTTTCCTGATATCAACATGTGTTCAGCTGTGGAGATTGTACCTTTCTTGGGTTGGCTGGGATTTTAATTGGATGTAGATGTGCTGTTTCAGAACAAGGAGAACCTATAAAAACTAAATGAGACAAATAGAAAATGTTATGGAAAAGCCTTTCTTTATGTTTCTCTTACAGTTTGGCCACAGGGCCAGGAAATGAATGGCTTCTTGTTTTCCAAAACAAAAGGTGGGCTGCTGATGTCATTCGTCTAACTAATGGAGGAACAAGATTCCAAGTGATCACGCCATGTCTGTACATTAGGAAATAGGGTCTTTATACTTCATAAGAAAACCTGCTAAAGTTTTACTTATGAAATATAAAGAGGGTGTGCAAGGGCTTTTTGTTTTTTTAAACTATTTTGTGTGTTTACTTGCTTTTTCTTTGGAAATCAGGAATGTTAAATTTTAGTTTCCCTGCTTTGCTGGAGGTCTCCTGGGAGGTCCTAGAAATGAAGATTGGAAGACTTCTTAGGCCCAAATCCTGCAAACATTTATGTATATGGTTAGCTTTAAATGCATGAGCAGTATCATTGACTTCAGTGAGACTATAGACCCGTTTAAAGCAAAGCATGTGTAAACATTTGCTGTGTGGTTTTAGGTATTCAGTGAAGGGGTGGACTTACTGAATCTTTAACAACGAGCTTTCCCTTTAACTCTGTCTCAGGTGTTTCAGTTAAATGATATTAAAATAACAAATAAAATCACTTTTATACCGTCTGAATAAAAAATACTTTCCTTTTCAATCTGGTTTTAATTGCTTGGCATTTGAAATGACATGCACCTATCAGTTCTCCAATCTCTAGAATTTTCCAGGAGAAAGCAGGATGAATTTCTACTGTGAAAAACAAGTGTTAACAAAAACAGTTTTTATAGGGTGAAGGTCAAGAGGAGACCTTTCTTTTTACATCCTAAAGAATCAAAAGAGGACACAGACCTAATCTTCATTTCCCCTTCAGGTCATCTTGGACGTTTGTAGCCTTAGAGGCATCACAAGATAGAATTTAGAATTCAAGTATATTAAATTCTTTAGTGGCTTCACATGGGTTTAACTAAGCATGAAAATGTCTTCACATAGCACTTAATTGCTCCAATCTTCTATGCCATTCATGTCTGTAACATGTATATTGCACTATCAAAAGTAGAGATGGTTTAATAATATTTGTCATAAAACTCAGTTGATGAAATGTGTATTATGTAGGGAATAATTTATTTGGAAATATATAATTTGTCATTATTTACCCAGCTCATAGCTAAGGTTTGATCTTTTAAATATATTAATGGAATAATATGTATTATTACAGTTGAATTGTATATTTAAATTTTGTGGGTCTTTTAGCAATCTTTTCTGTTCTTTTAATTTTTCATTTAAATTTATCAAGTACTCCTCTCTTCCCTGTACTGATGGTGTTTTGAGACCACGTCCCCCTACCTCAGCTATGAGATATAAATACTGAGAGGACAAAGACAAGGCAAAGAGAGATGTTTGGAATGTGAAACTTGTGTGGAGGTGGTGAGAGAAGATGCCAGTGTTGACAGTGAGAAGATAGTCGGGGTGTGGTAGCCAACAGTGGAGACACTGATAGTGTCTTTAGGTATATTATTAAAAAGACAAAAGAAAACACTTGAATTTTATGTTTTTATTGTACATTGGATAGTAATTTGACATTGGTTAGTGGAAATACCTACAGTATCAATTTTTAGTAATTATAAATAACACATTTTATATTCAGTGGATTACAGAGGATAGTCACCTTTAAAACATTGACTCACTTGCAGTTCTAGTTGGGAAAGTTCAAATAGTTTTATTATTTGAATTGAAAGTACATTAACAAAACCTTGTTGGATGCCTTGTAATTATGTTAATATTTTAGATTATTATCCTGGAAAAGTATCCATGCAGGTGAGCCCTTACACCTACTTGAGGTATATTGACTTCAACTGGACTCCATATTTGTGCAGGGGCTTCACCTGCTCAGCTGTCTTGCTGTATCAGGGCCCTACGGAGTGGTGTCATCTGAAATCAGCCTGACTTCTAACTTCTAAAATTTTTTGTGTTATTTCTAGTTGTAGTGTGAGAAAATAGAGAGATGCTATACCCTATAATATAGCAAATCAGTATTTGTTTAGTGGTGACACTATTAGAGGAGTGGTGGATTTTTTATTTGAATATTCCAGGATGATTTTTATAAATCTCCTGCTTTGTTCTTCTGATGTTGCAGACATTTTTTTCCGTGGTTTTCTGTTTTGGGCTTTGTAACTACAGTAGTGTAAATCTTAGCAGATTTGGTTGAAAAGGGGTTAATTTCATGTGGATTCACATCTCCTTAGTTTTGCTTTGAGTTCTGAGTTCAAACAACCAAAAAATCAAAGCAAAGCTCCACCCAGATCACTTAATCAGTCCTCCTTCTTTTCCCTCTAAGTCATAACTACAACAATGACTAATGCATGATTTCTATCTGAAACTATATAGTGGCCCACTTTTGCTAAGCCCTGGACCTGCAGTTTCTGGGAGAGTTCATAAACCCTAGTGAACTTTTTGGAGAATCTGGCTTAAGTTTCAGCTTTGAAACAAAACCCTGTTTTGTTATGAAAGTTTGGCACTGGTCTATTTGTAACCAGGAGCAGCTCCAGGCACCAACATGCCAAGCGCGTGCCTGGGGCGGCAATCCAAGGGGGGTATTCTGCCGATCGCCGCAAGGGCGGCATGCAGGTTGCCTTCGGTGGCATGCCTACAGAGGGTCCACTGGTCCCACGCCTTCGGCGGACCTCCCGCAGACGTGCCGCCGAATCTGCGGGACTGGTGACTTCCTGCAGGCATGCCGCCAAAGACAGCCTACCTGCCGTGCTTGGGGCTGCAAAATACCTAGAGCCACCCCTGTTTGTAACATTTTCTTTGTCAGTACAGCTGGACCTTCATGTTTCAGATTTGATTGGTTAGCTTTGTTTTTCATTTCTTTACGTTTGGGGAAGGAAGGGGTTTTACAGAGAATTCCTCACTACTTTTTCTGAATTTTCCTTATTGCACAAAGCCATCTGTTGTGACTCGGTTGTTGGGTTTAATCTGCAGGTGCTGGGTGGTACTGGATATAGAAGTGCTGCAATATATAGAAGGTTAGATTAGATGATTGGGTGGTCCCTTCTGGCCTTAAACACCGTGATTCTAACTCTATGACTCCTCCTTCAGCTGAAGACATCTGGATACGGCTTCCTCCAGAGTCTATCAATACTAGACCTGAATCATTAGAGGAAGTGTTTGAAGGTGAAATAGATCATTCTCTCTTCCAAGTGACAGATTGGCTGTAGAGTTTGCATCTACAATGGACAAATTTGCAGTAATTCCTACCCATGCTATTTCTAGTCCATCTGAACTAGTATTTTACCTGGTGGAAGCCCTAGTATAGGTTCAAGTATCGGAGGGGTAGCCATGTTAGTCTGGATCTGTAAAAGCAGCAAAGAATCCTGTGGCACCTTATAGACTAACAGACGTTTTGGAGCATGAGCTTTCGTGGGTGAATACCCACTTCGTCGGATGCTCATGCTCCAAAACGTCTGTTAATCTATAAGTGACACAGGATTCTTTGCTGCTAGTATAGGTTCTGATGCCTGCACCCACTTATAACACTGTATTAGTTAAGCCTGCTAAACACAAGCCTAATTGAACAGAAGGTAAAAATCAGGTCTGGCTGTAGGGGCCTGGTGTTAGCACCAATTTGCCAAAGCTAGGGATCAGACCTTAATCCACCGTGTAGCACCATGAGGCCTAATCCAAAGCTCATTTAAATTAATATAACTTTTTACATTGTCTTCAAGGGGCATTGGATCAGGCTCACAATACATTGTCACTTCTTTTTTAAGACTTGTTTCTGTAATCTCCTTTGTTTGCACTTTTCCTGAAATTGTCTTTCACTCATGCAATTAGATTTTAGTTATTTAAGATTTTTGTCATTTTTTATATAATTTTCCAGATTTACAGTTTGCTTTTGGGTTTTGGAAAGATTTTTTGGTTTGATTCATTTTATGCAATTATTTCTTTATTGTTCATCTTGTTCTCTTGTATATAAGAGCCAGTCTTTAACTTAATGTAAGTTATATCCTTTTGGAACTACAGCATGGATTGGCAACCTTTGACACACAGACTGTCAGGGAAATCCGTTGGCGGGCTGGGACGGTTTGTTTACCTGGAGTGTCTGCAGGTTCGGCCGATCGCGGCTCCCACTGACTGCGGTTCACATTTCAGGCCAATGGGGGCCGTGGGAAGCAGCAGCCAGCACATTCCTCGGCCCTCGCTGCTTCCCGCAGCCCCCATTGGCCTGGAACAGTGAACCATGACCAGTGGGAGCTGCTATCGGCTGAAACTGCGGAGGCTGCAGGTAAACAAACCGTCCCAGCCTGCCAGTGGTTTTCCCTGATGGGCCATGTGTCAAAGATTGCCGATCCCTGAACTAGAGTATGGTTGCATTTTAAGCAAATGGAAAAACTGTAAATTAGAAGGGGAGAGGGTCTAGGGGATTGGCACATGGCAGTGGTGGTAATGCTCAACATGAATAAAATATGTAGTATAAGGTGTATATGATGTTGTAATATTTAAGTCAATATCCATAATAATTGGTCCACTAAAAGGAGACTCAGATCCTGATCCTGCAAAGACTTACACTTGTATTAAATTTTATGAGCAGTGTGATGGGGTATTCACTCCACACCAGCACTGAAAGGGTTAAGGAAGCTGCGATAGTGCTAATTAGTGTGATAGACCACACATGAGGGCATTAGGCTGGAAAAGCAGCCCCTAACTGGAAGATGGCACTCAGCTGAACAGGTGTGGGCTGGGCTAGTATAAAGCCAGGAAGCTGACAACAGACATGGCAACTGTGAACAAGTCTGTAGCCACCTTCTGTGCATTAGAGAGGGAAGAAAGGAACCCAGGGAAAGAATAAGACCCAGAAAGCCTGGCCCTGAGGGAAGGGTGTACCCAGAAAAGAGAAGGGGGAGAAGAAAGTCTGTAGGAAGTAGTCCAGGGAAAGAACAACAAGGTGGAGACTGGCTGACCTTGGATGCATGTTGTAGGATCCGTGGGCTGGAACACAGAGTACTGGGTCAGCCCAGGTTCCCATACCAGCCACCGATGGAGTAGCATTGCCTAGAGAGCTGATCAGTGACATTTGATACCTTGGAAGGGGAAACCACATGTGACCTGTCCAGAGGACTGAGTCATGAAGAGGAAGCTGCACCTCTGGGAATGAGAGAGAAGACAATGGGTTGAGAGACTGCAAGGAAAGGTGTTGGACCTGGAAGAGAGCTATTCCTCAGAGCAGAGCCGGCTTTAGGCCTATTCCACCAATTTCCCTGAATTGGACCCTGCGCCTAAGAGGGCCCCATGCCCAGTGAGAATCCTTTCCCTGGTTAGAGGCTCCTTTTTAATTTTTACTCACCCAGCAGCACTCCGGGTCTTCAGCAGCACTTCAAAGGTGGGTACTTTGCTTGCTCCGGGTCTTCGGCAGCAGGTCCTTCAGTGCCGCTGAAGACCTGGAGTGAGTGAAGGACTCACCACCGAAGACTCAGAGCACCGCTCGGTGAGTACAAGCCCCACGTGTTTTTTTTTTGGTTGGTTGGTTGGTTGGTTTTTTTAAGTCATCCTTGCCAGGGCCCCGTCGAAATTGTTCGAATTGGGCCCCGCACTTCCTAAAGCTGGCCCTGCCTCAGAACAACCATGAGGAGACACCATCTGCAGTAAATGAGTACCCTTTGACAAATAGTTCCATTGCCTTCAAAAGGACATTCCCTGTGCTTAATGTTAAGCATGTGTCTTGAGTCCATGACAGCTATTTTTTTTTACAATGAACCATACCAGTAATTGTAAACTATTGTAAATATTTCCTTTTCCTCCCTGTACATAAGACTACAGCATGCTCAAATTTCAAAGTGAACATTTTTTAAGGTTTGCAGATACTCGGCTTCTCTGTCACCCCATTCTTTTTCATTTTCATGTTCCTCTGCCCTTTGTGCTTTTGAGTGGAATTAGAAGCGCTGAGATTTCATGAGGAAAAACTGTTCTTGAGATAACATTACAAATTAACATGAGTGCCATGGTTGGAGGAGGGTTAGAGTTATTTGGGGATATTTCCAGTCCATCTGGCAAAATATTATAACTTTTTGTAAGAGAGCCCCTCTTATTATAAGATTTTTCAGCCCTGGTTTGCAGACTCCATACATTTGCATAAGGTTTGAGCAACCATCCACACTTCTGAATTTAGAATTCTTAGCTGGATCAAACATTTGAAGATATTATGTTTCACTAAGAGCCTGAACCAAAGTTTACTGAAGTCACGGGAAAGATTCTTGTTGGAGAAATCTTATTTGTCAATCACATTTTGATAGACTCTGAAATTTTGAAAAGCTTCAATTTTTTTGTGTTTATAAATGTATCCCATGCTGCTTTAACACAAAAATGCCAATTTTCCAGAAATTTTACGTAATGTAATTTTTGCTCCTTGTGTTTTCCAATTGCCTATCACGTTTGGGAAGTTACCATGAGTAGGTTAACTTTTTGAGTGAATCACTGCTAATTAAATAGTTTTAATGTTTAACTCTTTTATTAAAATTATGCCCTATCTACTAGGCATGAAAGGCATTCAAAAAAGCACATATATTCTTCATGAAGGGCTCTAAGAGTAAAGTGTTACAGAATAATAATAATAATAATAATAGAGCAGAAATCAAATATGAAAAAGTGCATTTTAAAATCAAGACTTTCCATCTGAGAATTTTACTCTTTAAAGACTTCAGTAAACTATGTTTATTCATTCCATCATTCTCTTCTGATTTACAGAGCTCATTCACTGGCAATTATCAGAAAGGTTTAGTTTACCTGTAGCTTGATATAAGTAGAATTATTGATCACTCTGTTTCAAGGTGGGGAGGGTAGGTGATAGTAAAGCCAACTGCACAAGTCACTCAGTAAGTGGTAAATTTCAAGGAGTCAAAATAGAGCTTTAAAGGGCTGAGAAATAAACTACACTTCGTTAGGTTTCTGGGGTTAGTATGTATAAGAGTTAATCATGTGTTGTAACATCTTCATGATTTTAATCTTGATAGTGTTCATCTTATGATTTGACTAATTATTGATTCCATTCCATATCATGGGCCATGATATTCAGGAGTTCAGACTAGATTACCCAGTGGTCCCTTCTGGTCTTATGACTGATTGCATGATTATTTATTGATGTGTTGACTTGACTTGTTCAGTTCTTAGTTTAGTAAAAATTATAGCTTTAGCTAGAAGTTTAATTATTTTTAATTTTGTTTATTTACTTGGAATAACCCATAAGAAGCACATAGATCTCTTTTCCTTCAATGTTGCAACAAGGGTCTCACAATCCCAAAGAGCAAAAGTGATTTAAATGAAATGTATGTGAACCATTTAGTTCTGCCTCTAGATTAATACCTATGCCCTTCCAATTTGTCCCTGCCCCAGTTACCCATCTGTAAAGTGGGAATAACACCTTATCTCACAAGAGTGTTGCGAAGATAAATTAATTAATGTCTATGAAGAACTCTAGTGCTACAGTGACGAGTGCCATTGAAAAGCCCATGAGACAATGAATCATTCTGTATTCAGAGCAGGGTTTACATAGGCAATTAAGGCATGGGGCCATGCATTGAACGACGAAGATACCACAAAATAGTGAACAGCCGCCCATTCAGTCAGCTTCGTCCATCTTGTACACTGAATGAGATGAGCCTTGTGGGAAAAATAGCATATGATTATGCAATTAAAGATAATATTCATAGACGACATGACCCATAAACCATCCTGAAATCACGAAAAAACACAAAGTGAACAATTGTAAATCATCAGGATATAGGTACACATTTTGTGAGCCTTTTGCTTGACAATGTCAGAGTTATGAGGAAGAAAATGCTATAAGTTAGCTTTTCACATGCTGTTTTGTGTGAGGAGCAGAAACAGAAGTTTTTTGTCTGCTCAATGGCAGAAATTCAGATTGCATACATAACAAGACTACATACCATTGCATATGTTTTTACAACACTTTTCCATGTGAAGAAAAAATGCATGTTAACGAAAGCAGCTTTCAGTCCACAAACATGTTTAGATCTCAGTAGAGACCGGCTGGAACACTGTTCCAGCTAAATGGTGCTGTATCACTTCAGTGTGTATATTAAAAACAGAGTACCTGTTTTAATTTCAGAAGTGTGTATTATTGACAAAAGAAAGAGAACCTAATGTACTTTAGAAATCCTTTGTTGACTTACTTTCATTTAATATATAGCACATTTTATTTACTCTAGCTTGTATGCTTAGATGTGTCCTCATTTGACTTTTGGCTCAAAGAAAATTAACTCCAGAAGTGAAGAGTGTGCCTGCTGAGATCACTTCCTGCTGAAGTCTGTTTCTTGGCTGGGATACTGGCTTCTCTTGTTCCTGCTGGAAAGCATTTACAATGGAGATGTTGTAATGTAGTGGCAATGTTATTCCAGGACATGTACACAAGCATAAATAGACATTTGAATAATGTTATGCTACAAAATCAGACATGGCCAGTTAAATCAAAACCTCACCATAATTTTATCTATCTAAATTCAAAATGTTCACGTTATGATTCCTACATGGTATTTGGCATCATTAAAGGCTATAGATATGCCAAGCAGGGAATACCCATTATCTATTTCTACCCATGAACTGTGGAAAAATGCCCACTTTTTGTAAGCAATCTGTTGACTAAATTATTTGAAAAGTTACTCATGGTGATAAATCAAATCCCAGAGTTTACAGGTAACAGAGCCTTTTACACAACAATATTCTTCTGAAGTGCAACATTTTGTCAAGACTGTCTTTCACATATTTTTAACAGATGTGCTCTATTATGTAAGGTAATATCTATATAACTAGCATGAGTCTTATGGTGCTGCTAGTTGTTAGACTGTTTTACATTCAGAGGCAATGCAGCAGCATGCAGCACACACTCAGCTCTCAGAAAAGAACATTTAGAACACGGATCGGCAACCTTTGGCCTGCGGCCCACCAGGATAAGCCCCCTGGCGGGCTGGGCTGGTTTGTTTACCTGCCGCATCCCTAGGTTCAGCCGATCACGGTTCCCACTGGCCGGGGTTCACTGTCCCAGGCCAATGGAGGTGGCAGGAAGCAGCAGCCAGCACATCCCTCACCCTGTGCCGCTTCCCGCAACCCCCATTGGCCTGGGACAGCGAACCACAGCCAGTGGGAGCCGCGATTGGCTGAACATGAGGATACGGCAGGTAAACAAACCAGCCTGGCCTGCCAGGGGGCTTACCCTGGCGGGCCCCGTGCCAAAGGTTGCCAATCCCTGATTTAGAAAGAGGAATGCAACAGCAGGACCTAATGGTGCTCACCATTTGCTTTTTCCAAATGCTGCCATTGCTCAAGAAGAAATTGCTATCAACTTCCCTTGCTTCTCTCTATGGATTACAAACTAAGCAGATGAAAAGAAATTGAGGCCTTGAATGGTGTGAAGGCAGCAAAAATAAATAAAGTGCAGAGCTGAAAAGAGTAAAATACTGGTACAAAGATCAACAATCATACTTGCATAAGGACTGGATATGCGGTGAAGAGTTTGCTAAAAGCAAAACAGAAAACGGAACAAGGTTCTACCTTCTGAGAGTGACCAAAGTACGACAAGCCATTTATTGGAGATTACAGCCCAGAATGAAGAAAAAGAAGCAGAAAAAAATCAAGCTACAACTGAGTCAGCTAGAGAGAGGCAGTTGTCACACAACCACTGTGCACATGCATTCAGAGAGCAGTGTTTGTCAGTTAGGAAGAGAATGACAAGGTGAGGAGGACAGAAGTAGTCTCTGCAAACTAAAACTATTTCCATTGGCATGTCTTCAAAGCTTGTGAGTCATGCATTGCATAGCATAGCCTGAAAAAAGGAAGACTTAGAAGGAGGAAAGAAGGATAATGTTAAATGTTATGGTTTCAGCTTAACATTTAAACCTGTCAACAGAAAACATCGAGACCTACCTCAGTGTGATTTCTTGCCCCTCCTTCCACAGCATCACATGTGTACCCTCCATGTTCTATAGCCTGCTCAACTAGGGATACAAGGTTACCTTAGAGGCGAATTCTTTTTCTTTTTGTTCTTCAATATTGCGCTTCAGCTACACGGGCACTTCTGCCAGTAGCTTGAGTTGCAGCCAATCAGAAGGTCACATAACCTTCAGGCTAAGGGCTCATACACTTCCATGCAGCTGAAAAAAAGCTGGTTTGCCCAGAGAAGTACTGGACAAGACAATGTCATTTACTGCAGTAGTCTAAACAGGAATGGAAGAATATAAGCCAAAGGCTGTTTAGGTCTCTGACTCAGCTTGTCACCAGCATATGAAATCATGCCTTGCTTTCAAATTGATCTCAGGCCTCTAGCAATCACTTAGGAAAGAGCCACTTGGACATGATGTATATTCACATTGTGTCTGTGAATGATATATGCATGTGTGTGTTTAAGAAGTAAATTTTTTAAGTATAGGTATTATGTATCTCTATATTTACTCAGTGAGAAGGGAAAGACAATAATAGAAAATGCAGCAATGGCTGAAGTGTTAAACTGAAACAAAAAGGCATTTTCACCCAAAAGATTAGCTGTGATCAGACAATTAACCTAGTGAACTTCAGTATAAATGGGATAGGATCTGAGGCTAAAATAGGAAAAGAACAAGTTAATAATTACTTAGACAAATTAGATGTCTTCAAGCTGGCAAGGCCTGATGAAATACATCCTAGAATACTGAAGGAACTGGCTGAAGAGATCTCTGTGCCATTAGGGATTATCTTTGAGAACTTGTGGAGGACAGGAGAGGTCCCAGGACTGGAAATTGCCCATCTATAAAAAAGGGAATAAGGACACTCCAGAGAATATAGACCAGTCAGCTTAACTTTGGTGAATGGAAAGATGATGGGGCAAATAATCAATTGGAAGCTGCTAGAAGATAAGGTGATAAGTAACAGTCAATATAGGTTTGTCAAGAACAAATCATGTCAAACCAACTTTATATCCTTTGACAGGGTAACAAGTTCGGTGATGGGCTGGGGGGCAAGCAGTAGATGTGATATATCTCAACATGAGTAAGTCTTTTGCTACTGTCTCACATGACCTTCTTATAAACAAATTCAGGAAGTACTATAAGGTGGTTGCACAACTGGTTGGAAAACAGTACTCAGAGTACTTATCCATGGTTCACACTCAAGGAGGGCATATCAAATGGGGGTCCCACAGAGATTTCTTCTGGGTCCAGTTCTTTTCAATATCTTTATAAATGATTTGGATAATGACAGAGAGAAGACACTTATCAAGTGTGTGGATGGTACCAAGCTGGGAGGGCTTGCAAGCATTTGGAGGACAGGATTAGAATTCCAAATGATCTTGTCAAACTGGAGAAATGGTCTGAAATAAATAGTATGATATTCAATAAGGACAAATGCAAAAATATTACAATTAGAAAGGAATAATCAATTGCACAAAACAAAATGGGAAATGACTGCCTAGGAAGGAGTATCAGAGGGGTAGCCGTGTTAGTCTGGATCTGTAAAAGCAGCAAAGAATCTTGTGGCACCTTATAGACTAACAGACGTTTTGGAGCATGAGCTTTCGTGGGTGAATACTAGGAAGCCTAGGAAGGAGTACAGCAGGAAAGGATCTAGCAGGTATAGTGGCTCACAAACTAAACATGAGTGAACAGTGTAATACAGTAACTCCTCACTTAACGTTGTAGTTATGTTCCTAAAAAATGCAACTTTAAGCGAAACGATGTTAAGCAAATCCAATTTCCCCATAAGAGTTAATGTAAATGAGGGAGTGAGGTTCCAGGGAAATTTTTTTCACCAGACAAAAGACTATACACACACACACACACACACACACACACACACACACACACACACACACACACACAGTATACGTTTTAAACAACCAATTTAATAGTGGTCCACAGTGATGATGATTGTGAAGCTTGGTTGAGGTGGAGAAGTCAGAAGGTGGGATATTTCCCTTACTGCTAAATGATGAACTAGCAATTGGCTGAGCCCTCAGGGGTTAACTATCTCACTCTACAAGGCAGCAGGAACGAGGTAGATATGTGCATTTCCACTTTAAGTACATTGCCTTGTTAGATTATCTTGTTGAGATAGCAGCTGCTGCAAGCTCTCTTTGTCCTGAGCCCTGGTGTGTCCCCCGTGCTCTATGGAAGATGGGGTAAGCAGGGTGCAGGAGCCGGGGGAGGGGGACACCCTGACTTTAGACCCTCTCTTCCTTCCCTCCCCCCCGCACAGCAAGCAGGAGTCTCGGGGAGCAGCTCCAAGGCAGAGGGCAGGAGCCGCACATGGCAGTCAGGGGAGGGACAGCTGCAATTGCTAGCCTGCTGGGCAACTGCAGCACAGGGAACTTAGGGGAGCAGGGAGCTGATAGAGGGCTGCCGGCCAACCCTGGTTCCAAGCCCCCACCATCTAGTTGCAACGGGTTGCTCTTTCTGCAAGCAATAAACAAAGCAAGTGGCTGCCAAATGATGTTAGAAGGGAGCATTACACAACTTTAAACGAGCATGTTCCCTAATTCATCAGCAACATAACAGAACAACATTAACAGGGATGACTTTAAGTGAAGAGTTATTGTACTGTTGGAAAAAAAGCAAACATCATTCTGGAATGTATTAGCAGAAGTGTTGTATGCAAAACATGAGAAGTAATTCTTCCACTCTGCTCAGCACTGATAAGGCCTCAGATGGAGTATTGTGTCCAGTTCTGGACACCACACTTTGGAGAAAATCCAGAGGACAGCAACAAAAATGATTAAAGGTCTAGAAAACATGACCTATGAAAGAAGATTGAAAAAATCGGGTTTGTTTAGTCTGGAAAAGGGAAGACTGAGTGGGGAAATAAGTCTTCGGGTGCATAAAAGATTGTTATAAAGTGGAGAGTGATACATTATTCTCCTTATCCATTGAGGACAAGTCAAGAAGCAATGGATTTAAATTGCAGCAAGGGAGATTTAGGTTTGACATACAAAAGCTTCCTAAGTGTCACGGTAGTTAAGCAGAGGCAAACTCCTGTCAGGAGTGGTCTAGATCAGCGGTTCTCAAATTGGGGTCCCCGCACCGTTAGTGTCCACAAAAGTACTCAAGAGGGTCTGCAGGCCCCACTGGTCAACTCCTCCCCTCCCTCCCAGTTTCTCCAGCATGCCATGAACCAGCTGCTCAGCAGCGTGCAGGAGGTGCTGGGAGGGAGGAAGAGGAGCGGGGAAGGAGCATGTTTGGGGGAGGGGTGGAAAGAGGCAGGGAAGAGGAAGGGCAGGGATGGGGCCTTGCGGAAAGGGTTGGGGTGGGGCCTGGGGCTGAGCGGGGGTTGAATACCCCCAGGGAAAATTAGAAGCTGGCTTGGGGGTCCATGAAATATTTTAAATCAAAATGGGGGTCCTTGGGTTGCTAAAGTTGGAGAACCGCTGAGATAATACTTAGTCCTGTCTCAGTGCAGGGGACTGGACTAGATAACCTATAAAGGTCCCTTCCAATCCTACATTTCTGTGATTTCTATGTACATGGGAAACTTTCAAAAGCATCTTAGGCAGTGGTAATCCACTGGCATGTCATGAGACAGTTTGTTTACATTGACCGTCTGCGGGCATGGCTGCCTGCAACTCTCAGTGGCCGCAGTTTGCCGTTCCCAGCCATTGGGAGCTGCTGGAATCAATTGCTTTTGGGGTTGAAATTTGGTCTCACTAAGGTGATTTTTGGTGGTGGTGCAGGGAGTGTGGGGGAGATATAGTATGAACAAAAATACTCTAGTCTCTTGGGAGAAAATAGAAAAATGTGCTTTTTCATTTAAAAAAAGCAATGCTCCTGTGATACTTGACAGGTTTATAGCCAAAATGCTGTACCTGCTCCCAATGGTATCTGAGCACCCATGTAACTGTGCTTATATGTAAATAATTTAGATTTGAGTGTTATTTTCTAATTAATTAATTTGTATGTGTTTCTTAATCAAAAAACAGTCTGGTTCATTGTTATATAACTCTAGTTGGAGTTGTGCTGTTATTTCTAAGACATTCAAGTTTAAAATAGCAGCTTGTACAGTAAGCAGCCTACTTTCATATTTGTTATGAAGAACTGTGTTGTTAAATTTCACAACACCTGTTTTGTATAGTTGACATTCAGTTGACATGTTTACTGAAAAAATGGATGTAGCTGAACATGAATTTCACTCTAATCCCCCTTATACAGAAATGTTAGTATGGGTTTTCTCATCATCATGGCTCTTTACTACATTCGCTTGGTTGTTCTGACAATTTTAATGTTGTGTTTGCTCCTCTTACAGCTCTGTTGATTGCCAGAAATTGCTCAAATCCAACTAATAAAACAGCAACTTTTTGATTAAAAAAAAATGAGGCTTTTCGTTTGTCATTGAATATTTTAGGATTTTTTGGGAGGTGTGGGGGGGCTGAAAACCAAATACATTTCTTTTTGGTGGATTTCTGATGAAACTCCCCCCAAAATCAGTGAAAATATATTACAAAAAATGTTTTTTGTTATTTTTATCAAAATTAATACCTATCTCAATTAGTACTAATAAAAGGTTAAAGTTAATGTTCAGAACTGAGCTTCTGATCTTTCCTTCTGGTAGTACCCTTCTGGCCCTAGAGAGTCCCCCAGAACTCCTGTGTGATCAGTTGGGGAAGGTTGTGCCAAGGAATTGCTGTTCTCCAACATTTTATCTCTGTTGTTAGCTACATGCTCTGGAAAGTAGGATAATCTAACTGAAGTAGGGATGATAATGGTGGGAATGAGTTAGCAGGGTCATATTGTGGGTAAATCCAGACGATGGCTAATGACTTAAATTCCTAGTTTTCATAGATGTATTAGGCAAGTCACTCATAGATCTCACTGTGGCTCCATTCCTTCCTCATGTATAAAATAAGGACACTTCCTCTTGCTTGAAGTCATTGTGAGGATAAATTCATCGGTACACAAGGGAGTTGTAGAGCAGGCTGATGGCTTACAAACACCTGTAAATAAGTGTAATTCATGCTTATGTCACTGTTGATGACATCACCATCCTCCTTGTCATCTATGCCTCTTAAGCGTCTTCTTCAGCTACTCCTTCTTTCTGGCCTCTCACTCTCAGGAGGTGGTCAAATGTTCATTAAAATACTAAGATACCTCCTTTTCTCTCTGTCCTTACAGCTACAACTCTTTTCTACTTCTCCCATCTCCTGCATCTTGAATATTGTAACCTCCTCCAGTCAGGCTTCCCTGACACCCTCTTCAACCTCCTCATCATATCCAATCAGAACCTAGCTGCTAAGATCATCTTTCTTGCCCATTGCCCTGACCACATCTCTCTCTCCCCTCACCTTTCATTCCTGTTCCCTGTTTCACAGCATCAGATGCAAGTTTATTGTCCTCTGAGGCACTTCACCACTCTGCCCCACCCTTCTTTCTTGCTCTCTTCTGTTGTTGTGTTGTCCTTACCTCCTCTGTTCTGGTATCAGTCTCATTCACATGATGGTCACACAAAAGTCAGCATGTCTTCTTGGAGGGAATGCCTTCCTTGAATTGATTTATATTACCCCTCTCTTTCACTGTGGCCATGTGGCTCCTCTCTTCCAGCAAATCCAAAATCCATTGTGCCCATGATCCTATATGCAGTGCTGGTCACCACTTTCCGCAGCTCCCATAGGCAGAGAAAGGCAAACTGTGGCCACTGGGAGCTGTGAGTAGCCGGGCCTGTGGGCGGTCAATGTAAACAGCCCGCCAGCGGATTACCCTGATGGGCTGCAAATTGCCCACTACTGGTCTACCTGGTCCTTATGGATGATCTTGAGTCTAGTATTCTGCTTCCCCTACATGTACACCTGAGAGGTCTGTTATGTAGGCAGAGCCTGGTATAAGCAATAAAGTGCATTGTGTGGATAAGGAAGGAGAACTTCGTCCTTTATGTAGGTATTCAACATTAATAAAAATTTGTTCAAGGAGCAAAAAGACCTAGTGAAATGACACATTTGCAACTGGAAAAAATTGCTTCTGACAAATTATATTGACCTTTTCAAGTACATAGTTCTGGGCTGGCACTAAAACTAACTTTTGTTTTTTACTGTGTTTGCGTGTTTGTGTGTTCAGAAAACATTAAGCAGAGTTTGTGGTATTACTGAGCTATTGTTTGTGTCCAAACAGGTGGCCCTAACAGGTACACTCTGCATGTGTACTAGTGAATGATTGCACCTCCTTCACTAAACTGTCTTCCAAATCCAGGACACAATGTAGAGTTGTACAAACTGAATAACTAAGGTATTCTAAGCAAGAAGACTTTGAGACTTTCTTTAGTTTTAGATACCAAAAAAAACTATATATTTTCTTAAAAAGGTCTATTTTCAAATATTGTTACAGTTAAATGCTCTGTCCGCATTTTCCACAATGAGCATTTTGGATAGTTTCCATGAATTCTATAAATCAGAAATCTATACTTTTTGTTACTTCAAATTATAATTTGCATTTATATGGGGTTTTTCATCTGTGCTTTAGTGCTTGCACAAGCATTCATTATTTAAGCCTCACAACACCTGTGTTAGGCAAATTACACTAATATCCATTTTATGAGTTAACTGAGGCCCAGAGAAGCTAAGGGCCAAGTTTTCGAAGAGTTCAGTGCTCCAAAGTAGGGACAGGTTTTCAAAGGAGCTCTTCTTCTGTTTATGGACCAGAATAAGGATACAAATTTTCAGGAGATCTTAGCACATTCGTTTCTGAATACTTTTGAAAATCTGGTCATAAGTATCGCAATGGAAGCTGATGAGTGTTGAGGGCCAGATTTAAAAAAAAAAAAAAAAAAAAAAAGCTATGTGACTTGCCCAAGAGGAGATATCAAAATGTGTCCCTAAACCATGCTTTCTAATACAAGCTATAAAGATCCGTGGACTCCAAATTCCCTCCTTTCCTTCCATCTGCTTCCATGCCATATTTCCTTGTAATAGGGCTTTTTTTCCCCCTTACATCTGGTGTTGGTGAGCTGTTTGTACTGTCTAAGAATGGCACAGATGTGACATGAAAAAATTGATGTAGTGTCTGCAACTATCTTAGAATGGGGAACAAGGTGTGCAGAGGTAACATTTTGACATGAACTACTGCTAAAATGAACATTACACAAGAGTAGAGTAGCAAATTTTGAAATTTGCATTGTTTGTTCGGGGTATAATTTTCTTCCTGAGTTCATAAATCCCTGGCACTTTGAGCAAATGTTCAGAGCAGGTATACTCCCTGCATTTGGATTTGAAAATTCCTCAGTTTGCTTAAGAGCCCAAGACTGGGGATTCAAATGGAAGTTCCATGCCCAACAGTGGGCCTTTGAAAAATCCTTTATACGCATTTACTATAAAAGGACTTGTGTATATATTTTAGTATGGTTGAAGTATGAGCTTTATTTATTCTGTGCTATGAGTGCCTGACTTTCTTTGCACTATCATTAGTTGCTGCTAGATAAACAAGAATGTGATTGGTTAGGAAAAATCTCTGAGGGTTGCTCCTAGCTTCCTGGGATGACTATTAATACATTGGAGGTGAAAGAGTACAGGGGTGGGGGGAACTGAAGTTATGTAAAACAAAAATTAAATCAATTCTACTGAAGCACAGCACAGGTTATCCTAGGAAACAGTGAATGTATTACATAATTGGAATGGTGCAATAGAGGCTTCCAAGACAAGTAAATGTTTAAGTACTTTGAAAGCATTACTTTATTAAACTGCGTAGCAGTCCTATATGAAATATCCCCAATTTATAAAATGGGAAACCAAAGCACAATTATCAAGGAAGTGATTGTCCCAACCAAATCAGTAGCGCTGCCAAAAATAGACTACTCTCCAGTTCCTTGGTCTCTGTTCCATCTTGGTTCAAGGA
This sequence comes from Gopherus flavomarginatus, assembly GCF_025201925.1. Taxonomy (NCBI): domain Eukaryota; kingdom Metazoa; phylum Chordata; order Testudines; family Testudinidae; genus Gopherus; species Gopherus flavomarginatus. The sequence goes on from NC_066617.1 coordinate 39,653,730, forward strand.
TTTAAAGAAAGACGAAGTATCGGATGGGACATTCAGTGAAGGAGAATCCCTTGGAATGTTGTGAACTGCGATTAGGTCATAGAAGAAATCATTCACTACAGATTCTCCATAAAGAAGTCAAAGGGATGATGCTCCACCATTTGAGAGGGCACACTTTATGGGGGATAATAAATAAGCGTACATTCCCATGATGCTATACTGCTAATCCAGCAGGCATTTGCAGAAGGTAAAGTGAAGTGACTAGTCTAACATCAGACACAAGTAGAAAAGTGCTGAAAAAACCTTTACTTTGGGTCCTTTGAGAATACTGTGATCTTAAACCCAAGTGCTTTTCTCCTCCCATCCTGCCCATTACTCATGTCCAAATGTACACATAAGAGAGTACTGATACACTGATGTACAGCATAGAGCAGCAGTTCTCAAACTTCATCGCACTGTGACTCTGGCTGACAACAAAAATTACTACACAGCCCCAGGAGGGGGAACTGAAGCCTGAGCCCCACCACCCCAGGCAGGGGAGCCAAAGCTTGAGACCTACCACTCTGGGCAGGGGGGGCCATTGCCAAAGCTCAAGGGCTTCAGCCACAGGCAGGTGGCCTGTAACCTGAGCTCTGCCACCCAGAGCTAAAGACAAAGCCTGAGCCCCACTACCCAGGGCTGAAGCCCTTGGGCTTCAGCTTTGACCCCAGGTGGTGAGGCTCTAGTTTCAGCTTTGGGCAGTGAGGCTTGGGCTTTGGCTTCAGCCTTAGGCCCCAGCAAGTCAAATACCAGCCCTGGTGACCTCATTAAAACAGGACTATGATCTACCTCTGGCACAGAACACACAGACATTTTCAAAAATTGCTGTGTATCCTCACTGAGGCATGTTTCTGAGACAAAAAAGAACTTCCAAGAAAATAGAAGCCCTGTTTTACTTCTACTGGGCCTGTTCTACACTACGCGTTTAAACCGATTTTAGCAGCATTAAACCAATTTAACGCCGCACCCATCCACACTACGAGGCCCTTTATATCGATATAAATGGCTCTTTAAATTGGTTTCTGTACTCCTCCCCGATGAGAGGAGTAGCACTAAAATCAGTATTACCATATCGGATTAGGGTTAGTGTGGCTGCAAATTGATAGTATTGGCCTCCGGGCGGTATCCCACAGAGCACCACTGTCACCGCTCTGGACAGCAATCTGAACTCAGATGCAGTGGCCAGGTAGACAGGAAAAGCCCCGTGAACTTTTGAATTTCATTTCCTGTTTGCTCAGCGTGGAGGTCTGATCAGCATGAGTGGCGATGCAGTCCCAAATCCAAAAAGAGCTCCAGCATGGACCGTACGGGAGATACTGGATCTAATCGCTGTATGGGGAGACAAATCTGTTCTATCAGAGCTCCATTACAGAAGACGAAATGTCAAGCGTTTGACAAAAATCTCCAGGCTACACAGTGCTGCGTGACAAGTGTAACGGAAAGCCAAAGAATCAAATGGACGCTCATGGAGGGAGGGAGTGGGTACTGAGGACTCCAGCTATCCCACAGTCCACAGCAGTCTCCGAAAAGTATTTGCATTTTTGGCTGAGCTCTCAATGCCTGTAGGTTCAAACACATTGTCCAGCATGGTTCAGGGTATAGCTTGTCAATTTACTCCCTCCCCCTACCACGTGAAAGAAAAGGGAAAAAAATCGTTTCTTGACTTTTTTTAATGTCACCCTATGTGTACTGAATGCTGCTGGTAGACGCGATGCTGTGGCAGTAAAGAGCAGTATCTGCTCCTCTTCCCTCCCCGGTGGCAGACGGTACAATATGCTTGATAACTGCTGAGTGCTCCTAGCTGGCATCAGGTGAGGCCGGCCGGGGGCGTCTGGGTAAAAACAGGAATGATTCCCAGTCATTCCCAGTAGATGGTACAGAATGGCTGGTAACCGTCTTCATCATAGCAACTCAGCCCCCTCCCTTTCATGTGTAAAGAAAAGATTCTGTACTGCCTGGACTATCATAGCAGTGGGATGCTGGGCTCCTTTCCCCCACACCGCTTAATGTCCTGCTTGGACTATCATAGCAGCTGGAGGTTGCCTCCCCCTCATTTTATCTCACTAACAAGTCACTGTTGCTTATTCCTGCATTCTTTATAACTTCATGACACATATGGGGGGACACTGCCACGGTAGCCCAGGAAGGTTGGGGGAGGAAGGAAGCAACGGGTGGGGTTGTTGCAGGGGCACCTCACTTGAATGGCATGTAGTTCATCATTTCTGCGGGATCTGACATGGAGCGGCTGTGCTTTCTGGTTCTCTGATACACTGGTTCTCTAGTACACTTGCCCCATATTCTAGGCAGGACTGACTCTATTTTTAGATACCATAAAGGAGGAATTGACTCGGGGAGTCATTCCCATTTTTGCCTTTGCGCCCCTGGCGGATCTCAGCCAGGGGCACCCATGATAGCAGCAGACGGTACAGAATGACTGATAACCGTCTCTGCTATCATGCAAAAGCAAATGAATGCTGCTGTGTAGTGCTGCAGTATCGCCTCTGTCAGCAGCATCCAGTACACATACGGTGACAGTAAAGAAAAGCTGAATGGGCTCCATGGTTGCCGTGCTATGGCGTCTGCCAGGGCAATCCAGGGAAAAAGGGCGCGAAATGATTGTCTGCCGTTGCTTTCCCGGAGGAAGGAATGACTGATGACATTTACCCAGAACCACCCACGACAATGATTTTGGCCCCATCAGGCACTGGGATCTCAACCCAGAATTCCAAGGGGCGGGGGAGACTGCGGGAACTATGGGATAGCTACGGGATAGCTACCCACAGTGCAACACTCCGGAAATCGACGCTAGCCTCGGACCATGGACGCACACTGCCGAATTAATGTGCTTAGTGTGGCCGCATGCAATCGACTTTATAATCTGTTTTACAAAACCGGTTTATGTAAAATCAGAATAATCCCGTAGTGTAGACTTGTCCCTACAGACCTATTACTATTGATGCTCATGAAACTGCTAAAATTTCCTCCTTCACTAGGGTACAAGCCGAGTACCTCTCCAGAGTGATCTGTTCTAACATCAGTTGCCAAATGAATTGATAATAATAAAAAAATGCTATTGCTGATCATGCAATGCAACACCATATAAGCCTAGGCAACAGCATATATGCATGCAAGTCCCAAAACGAAATACAGTTCCACAGGATTTTGTCAGAAGGACTAAGCCAGAATAAAAATATATTTGCATTTATATTTGAGTCAGAATTTCATAACTGCACTAGAAAAAATTCCAGATAGATTATGGTTACACTACAATAAAGGAGAATCCTCCACTAGTCATTAACATGGTGTGTTGAAATGCTCAAGAGACTAAGTTCATGCAGTCTCTCAAACAATCAGCAGGATCATAAAATGCGTATAAATATAAAAGACTCATATTGATGGAGGCTACAAAACTAGGAATGTACAGTACCTATCATCTGCGAATGAATGGATGAAATAATGCAGCCACTCAAATGTGCACAACATGGGACCAGAAAGGTGGCTTAAGTCAGCCCCAGGAGTATTCAAACTGCTCCAGGGTGTGTGCTTTCAGATTTTCTTTGGGTCCAAGTCTATAACAGCCGGACAGAAAAGATAGAAAGTCCTCTAAGCTGAGTGTTGCAGATCTGCATAGCCCTATGCCAGGAACTGTACTAGAGGATTGTATAAAGCTACCTACATTGCACCTGTACTGTGGGAATTCCCTATCAGGTCCTTCCGCACCCTTTACAGCCATTTGATGCATCACGGGGGGCCTAAAAGGGCTCAAGCAGGGGATAGAATCTTTCCTGCAGTTTCCTCTGCACCCCTTTCCCCAAACCCTTGTGCTTCCCACTGGTCCAGGGGGTGCATAGCCTGTTCCACAGGCAATGGCTCCATTTCCTCTCAGCCCCGTTTGGGGTGTCTTTCTCCATTTCTGTGCCCTTTGGGATGCAGTCTCTGCATATACACCCACCCACCCTCTCCTTCTCTCTCTCAAGTACACAGACTGCACTTGTAGCTGGCTCTTATGTGGGCTGTGCAAGGTAGGCAAAGATCCTTGGCCCTCTCCACCCTTGAACTTCTGAACATCAATATGGGGCTAGCTGGGATCTGGCCCTAGATAAGTATGTATAGTGCTCCTATATCAGGGAGTAGCCGCGTTAGTCTGTATCCACAAAAACAACAAGGAGTCTGGTGGCACCTTAAAGACCAACAGATTTATGTGAGCATAAGTTTTTATGGGTAAAAAAACCACTTCTTCAGATAAGTGTTTGTTTACGAAAGCTTATGCCCAAATAAATGTTAGTCTTTAAGGTGCCACAGGACTCCTTGTTGTTTCAGTGCTCCTATAGTTTATCTGTCTGAAGTCTGCAAAATACTATATCTAGAATCTCTGTAGTATGAAAGGGCTATCTAAAAATTTACACCGTGCTAGTAATTAATGTTTCCTATTTGCACTAGGGCTTCCTACATAGGCTGAGGGTTGTTGGCCCATTATATCAGGTGTAAGTCCATTTAAGTCAGTGGAATTACACCCGAGATGAATTTGGCAAGCTAAATATTAATCACAGAAATTTGCATTGCAACATTCATTCCAAAGCGTTTTTTTCAAGGAATAAGTTTTCAAGTTAATATTTGTAAAATGCTTTGAAGATGTAAAGCACTATATAAATGTTATGTATTAGTCGTTGTTATGGATTGTGATGTTAACTTGATTTAAAGAGCTCCATATGACTATTTTTTTTGTAATTACTGGTGGAATGACAACTATATGCTGCATGAAAGCAAACTCAAAACACTAACTCAGCACTCTATGCAGCTTTGGGGAGAAGGTTTCTTGAAAATATTGAGATGTAATTTTTGCACATGCCTTTTTCCTATTAATTAAAACATCTGCTTGGAATTTCTGAGACTCTGGAGAGCGAATGGAAATAAGATACAGTATTCCAAGTTTTTGATTTTTGATTAATTGCAAATCAGAATGCAATCCAAACTCCAGGTGGATTATCTCATTGTATGTATCTATGTTTCTAGCATAAGACAGAGCCGCAGTTTACATCAGTATTCTCTAAGGGTTTTTAGGGATGTCCTGATCTGAGTTTATTTGACCTTTTATAGAGCTAGGAGTCAGCTCCAATGATCAAATTCAGAGCTAGACTTCCTTTACTAGGAGGGTGTTCAGATCTGGGATTTAGGTTCAGGCCCATCTTTTTTTCTGCCATGTAGCTCTCCAGACCCTTTCCTTAGTTGTCCTTCTAGCTGCCTAATATTTTTTTATTGTTCACATCTTTCTGCTAATTGAATGCAAAACTCCACACTGAGTCACTCTAAGGCAGGGGTTCCCAAACTTTGTTCGCGGGTTGTTCAGGGTAAGCACCTAGCAGGCCGTGAGATGCTTTGTTTACCTGACTGTCTGCAGGTCCAGCCACTCACAGCTCACTGTGATAGCCCACTGGACAATACTTGCATCCATCTCAAACTGCTTTGTATGATTTCCATTGTTTTTGTCCTTCTCTTAATTTGCATTCAGTCAAGCCATTTTGAATTAATGTAGAGAATAAGATTTGTGACACACTCAGGAATTCCCAAATCATGTTCTCTCCACTAACCAAATAATAAATGTAGGGATCTTTTAATTTTTTATTTTTCTTTTTGTTTTTAGGGTTCATATTATCAGATTATTCTTTGTGACTATTAAGACTAGAAACTTAGTTTTTTTTCATTCTTAATTAAAGCTGAAATTCTCATGTAATAACATGACTCCAGGTCCTGAAGCATTGAGAAAAATATCAAGGATGGAATCGTAACCACATTGAAGTCAAAATTACAAGAGTTGGCTAGATATTCTTAAATATAGATATATTATGCCTGTTGCTTTCCTTTCATCCACTAAGTTTGTTATACTGTTTAAAAATTTTGTCTATCTGTTCCTTTTACATTCATACTGCTTATCTCACATGGTTCTATTTAAAGCTGGACTAACGCTGAAAAAATATTCTTGAATGTTCTTTTCAATATTTAAATTAATTTACTTTGACTATGTTCTTTTCAGGTTTTTATACTGCTCCCATCACTGTGGTATCTATTTGACTCTCCCTCCTTCCCCTTTTTTGTGTTGGCTGCCTGCAAATTTACTAGTAAATGAGCCAACTGCAGGAATATCTATAGAAAAAGTGAATTTTGGAGAACAAATTTTAAAATCATATATGTAAGTATATGCATTGAAAGCCTCATTCTGAGGGTGATGATCATCCAGTCAAGGAACAGCAGCACACCAATCCACCCAATCAATGCTAATCAAGATAGCTAAAACATTTCCTTTAGAAATCAAGTGCCTATAATAAGCTGCTTGGTGCAATTCAGAGATCAAAATGTATTGGCTGGAATAACCAGCAAATAATTCTGAATAACAAATAAATGTGAGATAATTGTAAACTTCATGAATTGTCCATGAACAGAAAAAAAATAAATTTCACTCAGCTTTGATACCATAAATGTACTGGTCTCTTTTTTCCTTCTGCTGTTTGTTCCATTATTTTAGTAGGGATGAAAGTTAGATTTGTATGGCAGTAATTTTCAGGCTCCTCTTTTTTTCTGTATTTATTTGCTTTTCTCCAACCATCTTGTGGTTCCTCTGTTTTTATAACTTCTCAAATACATTGTTAGTGATTTAAATTCTTTTCAAAAATTCCTTTTAATATTCTAAGATATGCAGAGTCTAGACCAGCTCTTTTGAAATCTGTTATTTTATAAAGAAATAATCTAATTTTATAAATTCAATGAAAATGATCCTTGATCTTCCCAAGAAGTCTCTAGGAATGACCTTGACTTTAATTTACCTAATCCAAATGGGGTCATATCCACTGACTTCAATGAGCTTCGGATCAAGCTCACAGAGCTGAAAAATAATCCCCACAACAATTTTCTCCTGTATTTATTTAATGAAATAAAACTAGAAATAAAGCACTAAAGAATACTGCACTGAGGTAATGTAAGCATTTACTCAACAGTGGACTGCCTGATATTGTAAGCATCTTGATTAAGCACACCTGCTTCTTTATTTTAACATTTGACGGTTCCTCGGAACAAAGTTTAGTTCTTGGTAAGAGAGATTTTGTTGATGTCACAGTGGTAATATTTATCTCTTGATGATCACAGGACTTTCCAAAGTTCACTAGAAGTTCAAATAGTATATTTATAAAGAATTCTTATGTTGAGGAGACTAATCAGAGATGAAAGCCTATCATTCCTACAGCAAACATAGGTCACAGAAGAATTAAATCTGTAAATGGATCAGGAAAGAAAATACGGCACATAAAATTAAGTGAAGCTTTTGGTGTGGGATGATGAAGATTTCAGAATCCTAGTTCTGGCTTATATGTATGTTCTTTGTTCCAGAGATAAGTGAATAGTAATTAAATGCAAAAGACTAATATTAATGAAGTTTTAAGGTTGAGAAATCAAACATGCAAAACAATACTTAAGGTGCTATACAAACATTAACTGTTTAATCCTCACAGCCCCCCTGTGAAGTAATATTTTCCACTTACATATAGAGCTCTTCAGCTGAAGATCGTAAAGGTTTGATTGTGCCCCAAGATTCACATACAGAGGAGACCTTCTGTGCATGGGTCTTCTCTTCCTGTGTGGAAAGAGGGCACTGCTGCTTCCATGGCAGGTCTGCCCTTCTTCCTGTAGGCCCTGAAGAGGGCTCTTCACAAGTCTGGGGATTCATGCAGAGAGTGTGAAAGAGGAGTGGGTGATGAGCCAAAAGAGGAATGGGAGGCCAGGGAACACATTTTCCCTCTCACTAGTCCTGTGGAGTTCAGTTCACACCCCCCTCCTTAGAAGGATTTTCTTTTTTAATGGGGACAGCCACAGACAGTGGAAGCCTTGGGGACTTCATTAAACTTCATGGGGTTCAAGAACAGGTCCAGAGAGGTCGTGGGCATCTCCCCTTTCTTTATGACTGGATGGGAGGAGTGTCCTAACATGTTTTCTGTAGTGACATGGAGTCACTGTATAGAAAAAAAGTTGAGAACCACTGGGCTAAAGCCACGCTTACCAGTCAGTGTGGGAAGAGGGGAAGCAGCTGAAGACTCAGAGCCAGCTTGGGGGCACAATGCTTGTGTGTAAATGACCTTGGCCACCTGATGGAACCCTGCAATGCATGCACAATATGAGGACTAGCCCCACAATGGAGCAGCTGCAGAGAAAGCTGTGAATGGAGAAGCTCACAGAGATTTTTGATGGCCTTCACAGGTATTTCTGAAGGAAGGGCAATCAGATTCTGAGTTCTTTACAAAGCTCGGAGTATAGGACATTACTATCACCATTTTAAAGCTGAGTAAACTGAAGTACACATTCTGAGTGACTTGCCCAGGGCCAAACACAGAGTCAGTTTGAGGAATAGGTAATATATGTGTTCTTGGCTTCCTGTCCTTTGCTTAGTCCACTGCATACACCTTATGTGCAAAATAGGAAAATTAAAGGTGCAGGAAACTAACTTTTATAATGTTGTGATTGTTTTTGGGGTATCTTAACTTCAATTTGTTTTGCATTTTATTACCTTGATTTTTTTTAATCAAAAGGGGGAAAGAAAAAGAAATGAAATGGGGGGAAAGAAACAATAAATAATAATCATGATGATTTATAATTAAATGATGTGTCTCTGCTTTAGGAATTATGGTACCTTTAACTGGAACACCTCCAGTGGATTTTTATTGCACAGCACATATGGAGTGGTGATAGATATATGATAAATTGTGGAGCCATGTAATAAGTAAATGCATTTGTTATTAATTTATTATCTGGTTCCTTTGATTTCATCAGCTGCATACTGTCCACTAATCCATTTCTTATGTGATTTATTTTAACATTCCAAACTCCTGACAGCCACACACAAAGCTAATTCATTCTTATACTTTGTAGGGTAACTGAATCTTATATTTCTGCTCTCTCAGACTTAACTGCAGTTTTAAAAGTAATTATCTGCTACTGTGGGGCCCATAAGAATTGGATTTTTTGTTTCTTATATGTGAAGAGAAAATTCCTAAAATTGTAAAAAAAATCAATTGATTCTTTTACAAAAATGTTTCATTCCTGTGTACCATTCTCATACTGACTCCAGTGAATATGTTAAGAAAGTGTTTTCCATAAGAAGAGAGGATTAAATTTTATTAAGCTGCCTAAACTAGAATTAGATGAATATCAACCATGAAATCTTCAGCTATATGGGATCAGACACTTCTCTGTGTGCTTGGATCAAGTATGATGAAACCTCTGCTTCAGCAATAAGATCTCCTTCCCAAACAATGGTGTTGTTAATGGTAAATGAAAATGGCAAACAAATGAATAGACATTTGTGGGAAAACCCTGGAAAGCCCCGAGTTGTGCTAGCTTGCTTAAAAGCTGCAAAACAAAGATAGTCTCTAGACCACAATTTGAAGAAAAAAAAAGTGGTTGGTTTGTGTGTGTGTTAACAGCATGAGTGTCACCTAAAGTCATTATAAAATTGAAATTGAATAGTGCATCAAAGCATAGAAACGTTAGTGCTGGTTACATTGATCCTTCTGTAATAGTATCCACTTGGTCATGTTAAGCAAAGGATGGAAAATGCCCTAATCTCTCTGTGTATTGTAGTCACTGGGTATAGACATTTATTTTGTCAGTTGAACTTCACTAATGCTCTTTACCTAAAAGAGCAATCCTTGTCATATTGTTTCATTTGCAGCTATGGTTAGTTTTTACATCCCCTGCTATATTCTTTATGATTGAAAAATGATCCATTTCTACATTTATTTGGTAGTGCTAGCTTCCCAGATTACTTTGAGAATGTGCTTATGTGTTTGACATATGTTGGGATCAATATATATCTGCAGAGAAAACCATAAAAGCAGTGGTTGTAGTGTCTGCTTCTCACTGATAACATATTTTTATATAAACAGCAAAGAATCCTGTGGGACCTTATAGACTAACAGACGTTTTGGAGCATGAGCTTTCGTGGGTGAATACCCACTTCTTCAGATGCATGTAGTGGAAATTTCCAGGGGCAGGTATATATATATGCAGGCAAGCTAGAGATAATGAGGTAGTTCAATCAGGGAGGATGAGGCCCTGTTCTAGCAGTTGAGGTGTGAAAACCAAGGGAGGAGAAACTGGTTTTGAAGCTTCAGTTCATCTGCAAATTTGACACCATCAGCTCAGGATTAAACAAAGACTGTGAATGGCTTGCCAATTACAAAACCAGTTTCTCCTCCCTTGGTTTTCACACCTCAACTGCTAGAACAGGGCCTCATCCTCCCTGATTGAACTACCTCATTATCTCTAGCTTGCCTGCATATATATATATACCTGCCCCTGGAAATTTCCACTACATGCATCTGACGAAGTGGGTATTCACCCACGAAAGCTCATGCTCCAAAACGTCTGTTAGTCTATAAGGTGCCACAGGATTCTTTGCTGCTTTTACAGATCCAGACTAACATGGCTACCCCTCTGATATTTTTATATGCAGCATATATTTAACATTTTTAAGGAAGTGAAGCAACCACTGCCATGCAACAGAAAATATCTATCTTGTGCTTGGAGAGACCAGATTTATTTTGTTAAAGCATGGTGAAATTAATGCAGAGACAAAAGATCTCCAGTCATCACAGACAATTGTAGGAATTCATAACTTTGGGGCTAGACTGTGGCTTTGCCAGGAACCTCCTGTAGAAGCAGCATTCTGGTGCACCACCCCAGGAGCAGCGTAGGGCTGCCTTTCCACCTTCCCCTTTGAGCTATACCAACAACAAATTACTCCTCCCTCTGCACTGTTCAACTGCAATGGCAGCTATGTTGAGGGGACCAAGTCACTGCTTACTTCCCATCCATTCTCTGTCCATCTGTTCTGGGGGGATGATTAGTGGGCAAACAGCACCAGTTTACTTGCTTGTGCCCAAATCCAAGGACCAGGTAACTCTTGGTGCTCTTACCCTCCCAAATGCCCATGAGCAGACAGAAAGTCCAACTCACATTCCAACACTTACTAATGTTTTTAAACTTTTCAAATTTTTGATCATATGCAAATATTCTGAGTCAGAGATTTATCAGAATGTCGGCTTCTTATTGTTAAAACAAAACATGGCAGTTTGGCATTTAAGTTAGGTAAAATCACCAAAATAAGATATTAACATCCAGTTACTTTGGTATTTGGTTGCTACTATTCTTTGAAACCAAACAAAAAAGACAGTGTGCTCCAGAGAAATGACACGTTTTTCTCAGTAGGAGATACGTAAGAACTTGCTAATAAAGATATCAGTGGTTAGGTAGCTGGTGCACTGTGACTATTGCTTATCAAAATCATCTCACTGTTGTCTTGTGTACTTCTTACCCCACTTTTTTCATTGTCTATCTGTTCTTGTCCTGTGTTTAAACTGAAAGGTCTTTGGGGTGGGAGCTGGCTTTTTGTTAAATGTTTGTACAGTAACAAGCAATACAAATAAACAATAGTGTTTTCCTTTCTATGTGCTATTTTTATTTTTCTTGCAGCTTAAATTATAGCTTTAAAGTACGGTAACTAAAATTTACTTCCCTCAATATAGGTTTTCATTTACCCCTTTATCTGAAACTGTAGTTTGATTCCTAACAGCATCAACATATGACACCAACTCTTCCCTTGCTCTAACACCTATCTTATCACACCATTCAAAATATTTGACTCATTAGGTCTCATAGAATCATAGAAATGTAGAGCTAGAAAGGACCTCGAGAAGTCATCAAGTGCAACCCCCGTGTTGTGTTGTGGACCAAGTGAACCTAAACCATCCCTGACAGGTGTTCAACCTATTTTTAAAAACCTCCAATTATGGAGATTCCACAACCTCCCTTGGAAACATGTTCCACAGCTTGATTGCCTTTGTAGTTAGAAAGTATTCCCTAATATCTAGCCTAAATCTCTCCTGCTGCAGATTAAGCCCATTACTTTTTGTCCTACTTTCAGTGAACGTGGAGAATAATTGATGGTCGGGCTCTCTATAACAGCCGTTAACGTACATGAAGACTGTTATAAGATCCTCCTTAGTCTTCTTTTCTCAAGATCAAACATCCCCAGGGTTTTTTAACTTTCTTCATAGGTCAGGTTTTCTAAAACTTTTATCATTTTTGTTGCTTTCCTCTGGATTCTCTCCAATTATTAGACACAGTACTCCCTCACCAGTGCCAAGTAGAGTGGGACAGTTACCTCCCATGTTGTACATATGGCACTCCTGTTAATACACCCCAGAATGATACTTGTCTTTTTGCAGCTGTGTCACATTGTTGACTCATATTAATTTGTGAGCCACTACAACAACAGATCCTTTTCAGCAGTGCTATCACCTCATCAGTTATTTCCCATTTTTTAGTTGTGCATTTGATTTTTTCTTTCCTAAGTGCAGTAATTTGCATTTACTTTTATTGAATTTCAAGTCTCATGTTTTGGATAGTTCTGATGTTTGTTGTTTGCCTCATCCACCACCTCTTCCTGATTTGGTGGTCTGTAGTTAATACCTACTATGACATTACCCTTTTTTTTAACCCCTCGTATCTTTATTCATACTCTCAGCTGGTCTGGCTCACACCTCTTTCTGGACTTCAGAACAAGTGTATATATTCTTGATGCATAATTCAATACCTCCTTCCTTTTTATCTTGCCTGTCTTTCCTCAACAAGCTATGCCTCTCTGTATCAATATTCCAGTAATGAGACTTATCCCACCAAGTCTCCATGATGCCAACTAAGTCATAATTTAGGTTACAGTTCTTTCAGTTCTTCTTGTTTATTCCCTATACTTCTTGCATTGGTGTATAGAAATCTAAAAAGTTGAGCAGATTCCCCCATTAATTACCCTCTTGTTGCTCCTATGATCCTATTGTAATTTTCCATATCCCCACCAACATCTAACCCTCTTTAAGGTTGCCTTTTTTTATGCTTACTCATGGGCTTTTGTCACCTGCCCCCTTCTTACCTAGTTGGTTCACTAGGCTGGTGAGTTGATGCATAAAGATCGTCTGTTCCCTTCTTGATCTGGACGACACCTTCTCATTCCAGCAGACCTTCTTTCTGGAATGACATCCCAGGATGGAGGAAGCCAAAACCCTTTCATCAACACCATCTATGCAGTCATGCATTGAATTCCAGGATGTGCGTATCTTACCTTCAACTGGGAGGATGGATGAGAACATCATCTGTACCCAGAACCCTTCACCCTATCTCCCAGAGTCCTGTAATCACTGCTGATCTGCTGAGGGTCACACCTGATAGTGTCATTACCTACCCACATGAATTGGCATAATGAGATTGTGTTCAGAGGGACGGATGAACCTTGGCAGCTTTTCCACAGTGTGGGCATCAGACAGACAGCACAACTCTGGGGACATGCCAGGTAGGCATATTTATGCTTCCATTCCCCTTAGAATGGAGTCCCCAACCAACCGTGTCTATGTCTCCTCCACTTGGGTGCAGTGACCAAGAGCCTCTGAGTGTTGAGGGTGAAGGAATTCTCCTTCTCAGCCACTGGGGACTGGTCCTTACCTCCTGCTGCCAATACAGCGTATGGTTCTTCACCTCTATGGATAGGTACATGGGCAGGGGATGGAGCAACTGTCTACTGCAGGCAAAGGCCTGTAGCCAGTCTCCTCACAGAGCAGCCAGTTTTTCCTCCTCCGGTGTTGCTGTAGTCCTCTGTAGCTGGCTAGCATCCTCCATCCCACATGTCTCCATGTACATCCCGTTGAGGAAATCCTTGCGCTCCTGGATGTTATGCACACGAATCACCTCCTCCTGAAGCTCTTACCTGCTTCCTGAGGGACTCCACCAAAGGACACCTCTCACACCAGGTGGTTCCCCTGCCCACCTTTCATCAGTGAGGATGTGCAGGCCACATTCCCAGCAAGTCAAGAGCAAGGCCTTGGTGGAAGTCTCCAGGGTCAGGATGCAAGTCTAGCAGTGGCCCCAAGAGGTGCAGGCAGAGGAAGAGCTAGCAGTTTTGTTGGTGACATGTCATTTTCCTCCGCTGGTGTGTTCTTCTTTGTAGAGTATGTGCAAATTAAGGAAACAAAAAACAAACACCCAATCCCCTCCTCACAAACCTATCTCCTTGCCTTCCTCCACTGGCAAACTCGGCGGCCTTACCTTTGTGTCCCAGCTGCCTTCATCTTACCAGCCCCTGGAGGCCTGCATGTTTTTTAAAGCCTGGGCCCCACACACGCAGCTGGAATAGGTGTCTCGCCCCCTCTCACTCAGCTACCTCTGATCACTGGCCTATCCAATCACAGGCTGCACTGCTCTTGCTTGCTAGAGCCCTTCAAAGTACCACTTGGTAAAAAGCAGTGCTAATACACCTAACTGCAGGGCAACCTAGCCCAGACAGTCAGCAATCAAGCCTAGGTTCCAAAACACAGCAACCAGACCAGAACCCTACCAGTCTTCATGGCAAGTTCCCAGCATAGCACTGAAAGTGATCTTCTTTTCCCCCACACCCAAAGCTAATCAACAGCTGTAAGACAGAGGTGCCCCAGAGATACTCACCAGCTGGCTAATTCCCTTAGTGTCCCAGCTGACTTCATCTCAGCCAGCCACTTTAGTAAAACAAACAAACTACACAACCTTCGTCGAATGAATGTTACGGCTCTTAATGAAACTCACCAGAGAAGGACAAAGTTAAAGGTAAGATAGACTAGACTGTCCTTCCTTAGCACACATTGCTGTGTATTTTGACATATATGGAACATAAGATCATTCTCTGTATAAAATAACAAAACAAAACAAATATACAGAGTTTCTAAGTACCAAAATGTCATCATTCTTACCTTCAAAGCTTCCATTAGCACTGATGGAAATTATTCAGGTAAATCCTTCATGCTTCATGAGAATAGGTCCTTTAACACAGCTGCATACTTGGTTAAACAGTATAATCGATGTCCTTGTGGGAGCCCAACTGTTAAAAGCCTCAATTCAGCAAAGCACTTCAGCTCATCCTTAATGTAGTCTCAGAATATATAGCAATATGACAGATCCTCTTCTGTGTCCTGTGTGGAGGAGCAATCTGGCCCCTCACCTTGGCCCATCCATCGTGCTCCTTCACAGCAATAGAACTCTGACCCTGTGGAGAACTTTCTGTGGTGTCTGTTCCAAGGTGGGAGAATGTGATAGAGAAACACACACATACCCCTAAGGATAGGAATGTTCACACCTGGATCCCTTTTGCATGGATAATCCTACAGGAATGATCTAGACCAAAATAGATATACTGCAGTATGGTGAAAATGTGGAGGGGCTAGCTGTATTTCTGCAGGGTTTCCTATACCCATGAAAAGTAAGGGAACTGAAACTAAAGAACCCAGTGGTACATCCTCTTACTCCTTATCACTGCTCCTTTTGTATAAATGAAAATAAACTATTTCTAGGCACCTAGAGTATTTAGAGAGCTAGTATTGAAGCAAAATTTTGTAAATCTTATTATAAACTTTGATATAAATTCAAGGTACTGCATGTACCCCTTTTATAGCAGTGTAGCCTTTGTGATAACATCTATGGTTCAGGAGGAGGAAAAATGTCATATTGAGAAAATGTGTAGACAGATCCCTCAGATAACAAATAACTGAGTAGAAAGTGAATTGAGAGTGACAGCAGCAGCTCACTGGAGATAACAAGCAAAAAGGAAACCAGTGAGACATGACAAAGAGAGTAAATGAAATTAATCTTCTTCCTGCTGACAACAAATTTTAGGCCAGTCACAGCCATTCAGTTCTGCATTAGCCACAATTATATTCTGGCTAACTATATTTTCAAATTAACAGAAACTGCTGCAGGCTTCAGTATACTGAATCTGTGATACGCAGAACTAAAAATGGATTCTTTTTTCAGTGGGCTTGGAGAGGTGCTCTGTCTGAAGTATTATGCTCTTGTTGCATGCAATATTTCTATTATCAGATATAGCTGGCACCAAAAATGAAAAGTGTTTGTTGAAAAGACATGGAGCAGTCACACAGTGTCACAGCTAAAATACAAATGTATAGCTTTGAATACTCAGACTTCCTCTTTTCTTCCCTTAGAAATCTTTGATGCAGGTCCTCCGGCCCGATGTCAGTAAGAAAAGCTCAGAAAGCTAGAACCTCAGTGTACTTCCCTACAGAAATTCCTGTAAGGTGGTCACTTTTGCATCGTGGTAAGCAAAGCAAATTAAAACAAAAGGCATAGTTTTCTGTTTCCTTGTGCTATCACTGTCCCAACTGATACACAGAATCACATGGGAACAGAGTCCGGAAGCATCACATTGAATGTAAAAGTCTGATTCTAAACTAGATGTACATTGATTGAATCTAAACTAGGAATGACTGGAAACAATCCCACTCGTTCTGACAGGAATAATCGCCTATATTGGTGACCTTCTTCCTCTGCTGACTTTGATTGATAGACTGGACAAAGACTTAGCAAATATAGTCTAGGGAACAATCCCTGTTCTGGCAGCGAGAGGCACAGGATAATCTAATAGGTATTTCCATATCTAACTGCTATGAATCTAGGACTCTCTCTGCCAGTTGGAAAGTAGACAATAAAACATCTACCAACACAATCCAAGCCTGGCTAGGAAACATAAATCATGTGTTTAGAGACCTCGGGCCAGATTCAGACCTAGTGTGCCTGCTTACATCATATCTGAAATTGGCTGACCCCTCATCTTCAATTGTGAGGCATATGCTGTAACTGAATCATCAGTGCTAGGCAAATGGCCATGTTTGGTAACTGCTATGTGGGTTTAATGGTTTGAGGAATTAATTTAGTAAAGAGGAGAGGGACAGAAAGGAAAGAAAATGCCAGGTGTTTTTTTTTCTTTTGTTAGAGGCATAGTACAATACTGTATTAATAGTATGTTTTAAAACAAAGCCATATTGAAATATGTTTTCTGAATTGAGCAAACATCTCAGTTCACTCAGAACAAATAGATGTCAGCACTGAAATAACAACAGAAAGAACCCAACTGTGAGCCAGATTGATTTCATTGGAACACTGCTGATTTACACTAGCTGTATTGGATAATCACTAGATTTATACATACAAGGTGACATTCTACCTGTAAACAATGTCCATGCAAGGACTATACACCCCATAAATTCTACACAAGCTCTAAACTAGGGTGTAAATGGGACTTAAGCGGTGCAGACCTTCTGCATGGTTGTGCATTTCATCTACAGGGAACTTTTAAAATGCCTCTTCAATCAAGAAGTAAATCTGGTCAATTAATAAAAAGCTTTTTTTATGAACAACAGGTGAAAAACTCCTGCTAAATCCCTGGGGCCCCCGATGCCCCAGTGAATTCCCACACCCATGGACAGGATCAAAGCCAATCTTTTTTTTTAATGCCAGATTCTTTCAATGCTATTTATAGGGTAAAAATCTCCTAAATAAATACCTAAGAATGCATAAGCTCAGACCTGAAGAAGAGTTCTGGGTAGCTCAAAAGCTTGTCTCTTTCATCAACAGAAGTTGACTCAATAAAAGATGCTACCTCATGCACTTTATCTCTAACAGTGCACAATACACAGGGGCAGATTGTAAAAGGACTTTAGAGATGCTGTCTCCTGCACAGGGGTGTGTCTCAACTGCACTCCCTGTGCTGAGAAGGTGCAAGGACCTTCAAAGGGACAGAGAGGAGACAGGGATATTGCCTTACCTATCACCTGACTGCGCCGTTACTATTTGCACTGGGGTGCTCAGGGAGGTATTTGCTTGGCTCCTCATCTATGGTATGGCCCAGTTAAAACTGAGAGCATGATACTGTGGATCAGATCCTCAGTTTGTGTAAATCAGCATTGCTCCACCAAAGTCAATCCAGAGACTTCATTGGAGCTCCACTGAATTACGACAGCTGAAGATCTGATTTGGTGAGTAAGGCTTTCTTTTCAATGAGGCATGCTCCTTGCTGAGGCATGCATCTTGGGAGAAGAAGCATGCAGTTTGTATATGTGGTTTGCACACAGGTGTATTGTTTTTTAATACATACACAGTATGAGTAGTGAGGTGCAAATCTGAAAAAGTTTGACCGTTGAGTTCAATTGGGTTAAGCACTCAGAAGCACAGAGCCTTCTCCAAGTCTGATCTGAATGCTGTGCACCACTTGAATCTGCAAAATTGGGCTAGAGACACCACAGATAAATCTTCCAGTGTTGTGATTTTTTTTTCTAATTTTAGCCCAGATCAGAACCAGGAAGTTCAGGAGGTGAATGAAAATCCCAAAATAATAGGATAGTGGCAGGAAACTATTTTTAACCTCAAAGAAGTTTGACATGTCAATAGTTTAAGTTTTGGGCAAAGGGTGACATCATGTCCTTTTTTTATCAGAATCCTGAGTTTCATGCCCCTATGAAATAATATGCAGTACAAATTAAGTTTGCAATAGTAAATTTTAATGACTTACACTTGAATCACTTGATAGACTTCTTTTATCTCCATAGTGTAGAAGTCACCAATGAAAAAACTACCTATAAAGGAGAGTGGAATTATTTATGTGAACCGAGATCCAGGAAGTGTTACACACAAACCCCACCACATGATCTGAGTGCTGGATTTTGTTTTTACATTTCTAAGCTAGGTGAAAGGTGTATAAATTCCAGGGTAACCAGGGAGCTCGTATTAACTATATAAGAAGATTTGTTCATTGTTTATTCTAGCAAGTACATAGTATATATTGTGTTCATGCAGCAAACTATTCTGATATAATAATAGTCATAATAATAAATATATATAAAGGCACAAATAGCAGTTATGTACCTGCCATTGAATTTCAACAGGGGTTAGGGGCCTAACTCCCATTTGTGTCTTTGAAAATCTTCCCCTATAAGTTTTACTTTATATAAAGCTTCCCACTTAAGGATCTCAAAGCTGTTTGTTTCAACAAAGAATATGGGATAACTAGTGTATAGGGCTAAATTGTCCAATTCTTGGTTTAAACCATGCCCCGTTCTGTTTATCTTCTGGTACAAATGCCACAGGCCTCTGAGTCAGAATGTTCTTTGATGAAGAGGAGTATCTCTGGTGGAGTGACAGCTTTGTTTTGGGACTTCTGTTAGATCCCCAAATGCACAGATTTTAGGGATTGTTCAAGTGCATAGCTGAGCTCAGCAAAGAGTTATTCCTGGGATAGCCCACATGTAGAAAGTTAAGTATATGCATAATTGTTTGCAGGATCAAGGCATGATTTTTTACTATTTTCTCACCTTTCCTTAATTTTTCTTTCCCCCCAAAACTGGAAAGAAACTATGAGCTGAATTGTAACCCTGCAGTAACAGGGTAAGAAAAAGATTGTGACTCTCAGGGTTACAGTTGGGTTCCTGTATAATCCCTTATTCCTCACAGGACATAATCTGTGCCATCTATTTTGCTGGGAAAGATTACTTCTCCTTTTGAATGTCTCTGGCACATTGAGTCAGGCCAGAATGGTGGAGTGGAATGAGGTCTGAGGTCCATCTCTCTCTGTGCCTGACTGTCTACTTCCTTCCCACATTCATGGAATGGGAAGTAGGAGGCCATAGACAGATGTTCTCACTCTGTACAACCTCTGGGGATGTGGGTAAAGAACTCTCTTATGCCCCTCCCTGGATACAAAGAATTACTCATGGCTGAGCCCAAAGTATTACAGAAATATTCTCTTGTTTGTATGAAGTAACAATAGGCAGCTACAGTTGAGTTAAACAGGGCTTCAAAAAGAGTTTAGAATATAAACTTTGACTGTTTAATTTTAAACATATTCTATGCCAAATGTTTTAGCATGACCACCCCATAGCAGACTTTAGCAGATGGAGCTCATTTTTCTTTTCTTTCTTCTCTCTCGCTCTCTCTTTTGTGCAGCAGATGGTAAAGCTGTTCATAGAATCCACTTATCCATTTATTTAACTTATGTTGTATTGTAAATACTCATGAGCTGAACTTTAAATTGGACCACCCCATAGCCCTGTAATATTTTCATGCAACATATGATAAAGTTGTTCTCCGAAAAAGCTCATACAGTTTTGCTGTTCTCTAAACTTTGGGATTATTTGTATCAGGTGGATGAGCAGCTTGCCAAACATGGGGAAAGCAAAGAGAATGAAGCTTTGTGAGCCTTCAATGTTGGCATATTATTGCAGAAAAAATACTGGAGAGTATAGGTTGTGATATTGCCTTCAGAATCTAATATAACCACAGCACTGTATTATAGTTGTCAAGTTCTTACATACGGTATTTTAATGATCTATCACTGTGTAGTGTGGAGATACAGTATATGTAAAATGAGTTTCTTTTATGTTGATCTTCAATTTTTGTTTTTGTGAGTTGTGCAAATTTAAATAGGGCCAGTTCATCAAGTCTTTACTCTGTTTCTATGCAATGTTGTACCAAATTTCAAGATTCTAGCTCAGCAGGAATGTGACAACTAATTGTCAATCACCCATTACCAGTGTCTGTATAATATACATAATACCATGGAGTTATTTTTCATATTTATCTCAGTGCTATGTCACAAATTGCAAAGCTGATCTCACCTATCAAATAGCAAAGGTATTTCCTGAAACAAATCAAATTATGGGCCTCAGTCCTATCAAGGGATTCCCACTGAAAATCCACACCGATTCCCACTGAAAACAGTGTGACTCCGTGCTAGAAAAGCAGGTCCATAGCCTGACTGTGATTTTTCTAAGGGAGGTTCTTTGGGAAGTATTGATATATTTTGCTCTCTCCATGATTATTCTTTCATTCATGAAAAAGTATAAAATAATGAGCCAGAATGTATCTAAATGTGCACACCAAAGGATCCAATCAGCTGTAAGGGGGGTACTGGGTGAAATTCACCCATGTGCAGGAGGATAGCTCAAGGCCTGTGTGCCACTACTTCAACTTCAAACTGGGACGTAAATAACTGATAGACTTTATGTTGCTCCTCCATATAGGAGTCAATTTCACTCTGTGTGTACCCATTCAATGGCAGTCTTTGGTCAAAACATTTTCTGACCTGTTACACAGCTCTGAAATATAGCTATACTATGAAAAATGGTTTGTTCCAGCAAACAGTCAAATATTCAAACACTGCAGAATACAAGTTTACTTAGCTCCTGACAGCAAAGAAGGAGATAGATTTTTGTAGCTCAAATACCCATAGTCTGAATGATTATTAGAAGAGAATGAACAAGATACAAATAAAACTAATTAAATTAGCCATGTTATATCAAATTCCAATTGACTCTCATTTTTCTCCCTAATTAAAATGCAAATCACTAACTAATGTAATGATCACCATCGGTATTCAGCAGGCATTCAGATGATGCCATAGTGAAACGTGGAGAGCACAACAATAGCAATTCTGGAAAGAACTCTCCCCTACGCTCTCAGGGCCTGATCCTACTCTGATCATGTGAATGTTCCCATTGATTTAAACGGAATTACTCACATGCTTAAAACTAAGCACGTGCATAAATCTTTCCAGGACTGGGGCCAGAGAATCTGCTCCAAAGCTTATTTAATCAATGGGAGCATTAATGGGCTTTGGATCAGGTGCTAAATTTCTTATATGCCACTTTTGATAATAAATCTGGAGATGTCATTTAAACAGTTTTTAAATGTACTTAATCTAAATGAATTCTAATGAATTGCTGTTTTCTGGATGTGTTTTTAGTCATTTTTACTACAACTTCTAAAATCAGATGCCCTGGGTAGCCAATTACATTTGAGTATGGCATCATGTAATGCTGTGCAGCTGGAACCTAATTCCCCCTCAGTGCCATTCAGAGAAACTGGAGTTACACTGGGATTGATTTGGCCAAATAAATGTACATTCCTTATTTAACGAATATATAGTTACTTTAAAACCCGATTAATGGTATATTTCAAATTGGACACAAAAGTTTATTTCTCTGTTTCAGACCAGGGTGTAATTTTCTAATGGAATATATACACTAATGTGAGTCATCTGGTTCAACATTACTAAAGAGTAAAATCTGAAAAGAATGCAAGGTATGTATCATTACTGATTATAATCAGCTTTCATGCTTCAGGGCATTAACCATTTGCCAGCATGTGTCAGGGAAGAATTTTTTCCCCTGATATCCAATTGGCCAGATCTACTTTGTTTCCCCCCACCCCACCTCCCTCTGAAGTATCAGTGACTGGCCACAACTGGAAACAGGACATAGCACAGGGTGGATGAATGCTCTGAGGTGATACAGAGAATGCTCTTTCTTAGATACTTGGCAGGTGTGTTTTGCTCGCATGCTCCAGGGTCAAGCTGGTCTCCATTTTTGGTGTTGAGAAGGAATTTTCCCTCCAGGTCAGATTGGCTGGGTTCACACTTCCTTTGCAGCATAGAATGTGGATCATCTGCTAGGATCATAGAATCAGAGAATCGGGAACTCAGGAGGCCATCTAGTCTAGTTCCATGCATTGCATGGCAGGACTAAGTATTGTCTAGACCATTCCTGACAGGTGTTTGTCTAACCGGCTCTTAAAAATCTCCGATGATGGAGATTTCACAACCTCCCCAAGCAATTTATTCCAGTGCTTAATCACCCTGACAGAAAGTTTTTCCTGATGTCCAACCTAAACCAACTCTGCTCCAATTTAAGCCCATTGCTTCTTGTCCTATCCTCAGAGGTTAAGGAGAACAATTTTTCTTCCTCCTCCTTGTAACAACCTTTTATGTACTTGAAAACTGTTATCGTGTCCCCTCTCAGTCTTCTCTACTTCCGACTAAACAAACCTATTTTTTTCAATCTTCCCTCATAGATCATGTTTTCTACACCTTTAATAATTTTTGTTGCTCTTCTCTGGGCTTCTCCAATTTGTTCACATCCTTCCAGAAATGTGGCCCCCAGAACTGAACACAATACTCCAGTGGAGGCCTAATCAGCACCGAGTAGAGCGGAAGAATTACTTCTCGAATCTCACTCACAATATTCCTGAAAATACATCCCAGAATGATGTTTCCTTTTTTTTGCAACAGTGTTACACTATTGACTCATATTTAGCTTGTGATCCACTATGACTCCCAGATCCCTTTCCGCAGTACTCCTTCCTAGGCAATCATTTCCCATTTTTATGTGTGAAACTGATTGTTCCTTCCTAAGTGGAGTACTTTGCATTTGTTCTTATTGAATTTCATCCTATCTACTTCACACTATTTTTCCAGTTTGTTCAGATCATTTTGAATTTTAATCCTATCCTCCAAAGCATTCACAGTCTGTCCAGGATAAAGGACCCACAAACTTTATAAGTGTACTTTCTGTGCCATTATCTAAATCATTGATAAGATAGTGAACAGAACCAGGCCCAGAACTGATCCCTGTGGGACGCCGCTCGATATGCCTTTCCCGCTTGACTGTGAACTGCTGATAATTACTCTCTGGATATGATTTTCCAACCAGTTATGCATCCACCTTATAGTATCTCCATCTAGGTTGCATTTCCCTAGTTTCTTTATGAGAAGGTCATGTGGGACAGTATCAAAAGCCTAACTAAAGTCAACATATACCACATCAACTGCTTCCCTCCTATCCACAAGGGCTGTTACCCTGTCAAAGAAAGCTATTGGGTTGGTTTGACATGATTTGTACTTGACCCAAATCCATGCTGACTGTTACTTATCACCTTACCATTTTCTAGATGTGTGCAAATTGATCATCTGGGCAGGTTTCACCTAATCAGTTCCCTGCCATTACAGGGACCCCAGGCTCTCCTGTTCTCTGCCTGTGGCACAAAACAAGTTTAGTCTCCTGGGTACTTAAATGCTTTAGTCTAACCCAGGGTATTGGGTTCAATACAGGGGTATGTGCATGGAATTTCTAGCCTGTGATATACAGGAGGTCGGACTAGATGATCTGGTGGTCCCTTCTGGCCTTAAATTCTATAAAATCTATACATATATTGGCTTAAATGTTTATTATAAGGAATTATAACAAATCTGTCATGTTAAAATCATTCACAGGGATTGTGGTAAAAGATATGGCATTGTGTAAAGTATGTTTAGCAAGGTAAAGGATTTTGGTTAATATTTTTAAGAAACTTGTACATGTTTCCAGGTAGTATGTAAATAGACTGGAAAGTTGTCACAGGATAATTTTCTTCTGCTGTTGCATAAAGTGAAACTGGGACATTTCTTTTCAAGGCAGGTGGGATTGATTCTGTGCTGGTTTTATTATAATGGCTTCATTTCCATTACACCAATAGCCTGATGCAGATTTAATCACACAGTCTTGTGACTTTGGGTGCAAGGGATTGGCTTGTTGTATAGATATTGATGAGGGATCATTTGCGCAGAATGCCACTAACTCAGTGAGGCGCTGTGCAAGCACATGAGTTCACTGCACAGATGCAGTTGTAGGCTCAGGGCCTATGTGGATCAGTGGCTTTTCTTCTTTCTAATATACACTTTATGAATTTGTTATTATTTAAACATCGCAACATCTGAATACAGATCCTCATTCCCCCCGTGTTACACCAGTTTTATGGTAGTATAATTCCATTTATTTAATTGGTGTTACACTAATGTGCTTGTTGTCATGGAATGGCGAGTCAGGCCCACACATGCTAGGCCTGATCCTGTATTCTATATTTGCAATCCCTTTGAAGTCATTGGCTGTGTGAACGGAGACCCTACAAGTATTCACTTCATTACTCAGTGGGAGGAATACCCTCACATAAGCAACATTTACTACACCTCACGCAGAGGGGGACAGATTCTCAGCTTGTGCAAATCAATGCAGTTCCATTGACACTGATTCACACTTGCTGAGGATGTTTTACTCATATGCTTATGTTTTCTGGAGAATGACACCTGTTTCCTAGAATGGGAGCATATGAGTTTCTTTACATATCACTTTTGGTTATATAACACTCATTTTCCAAGTTATACCCTCTCTCTGCAAGTGTTCTACGTGTTCACCTTTTAATTTTCAGTTTTCCCCGTCACCAGTGCAGGTCAGAGAAGTTGCATTTTGGTGAGTACATCATGCTGTGCTCTAGTTGCAGTCTTTCTGTTTCAAGATTCTTACAGAAGCTCTTTTTCATTTCAGGGCAGAATTTAATCTCTTACAATAGATTGTGTAGTGCATCTGGTTAAGCTCAACAGTGAAATTGATTTTTCACTTTTAATTGCCTAAAGAAAGTACTTTGTACACTACCAAATGGTTAGGTGTTACTATAAACTCTCTCAAATTTCATCCTGCCCCTATTTTTTTCTTAATTCTAAGTTCATTAATTGTATATATCATGGATAAAGGACAAGATTCTTCTCAACACAATATAGTGTCTGCACAAGGTTTCTCATGCTGGAAACTCGGGCCGCAATCCAGGCACTCAGGCCGCAAACCAACAAAGCATTTAAGTGTATGCTTAATTTAAGTAAGTGGGTTGAAAATCAGAGGGATTGCCCATGTGCTTAAAACTGAGCATTTGCTTAATTGCATGAAGCCCAGGGTGCTCTTCATGTTGCAGGATCAAACCCTCTTTAGATACCTTTTAAATACATTCAGGAAAGAGAATTACTTTTTAAAAGATGACCAATTGTTTGTCTCCTAAAAGTCACAATTGCAAATGTTCACTGCAATGAGAAGATGAAGTAAATCTTTTAGTCTGCTACAGAGCTCTAAAATATCTAAAATATCTTTTGTCCCTTTGCATAAACGTAATTTCTTTCCCTTTCTAAAAGAGGGGCCTAGAAGATGAGAGAGTGACAAATTCCATAAAGCAGGTTTTATGGGCAAAATATTTCATCAAATAAATGCCTGAAGTCCATTTCATTAAACTGTGTTTAATATTGTCTTTTGTAGCAACAGTACAAAATAATACAATGGTGTAGATTTCACCTTGAGATCTTTTTCTTATTATTGTTTCCTTGAGTTAAATGGCAACAGTAACTTTCCATACTGGGTTATTATCATAGAAGCCATCTTGCTCATTGACATGAATTCCACAAATACATCTGTAAATGTCCTTTTAAAACATTGAATCTGATCATTTCCTCCTGTGCGGAAACATTTAGTGAAGGGGTGAAAATCTATGAGGTTTTCCTCACAATGATTTCTCCCAAGCATTCCAGCCGTGAGGGGTCTGGAGACCTTGCCCAATGCCTCCAATGTTCTTTGGCATACCCCTGGATCACGGAAACCAGTGGAAGGCCAGAGGCATCCATGCATTGACTTCATGCCAGCTTTGAGTCACCAGGACTACATTTTAATCTCATGTTCCCTGAAGCATAGGTCCTTTGGAGCTGCACTGAGATGGTTACCTTAGGTGATGGCTGCTTTGGAACCCCTTCCACCTCTTTTAAAAGGACGATAGCATAAGGGAATGGGGGAAGCAGCTAATGTATGTTGAGCCTGTGCTCCAGAAGCTCCCTAGAAGTGTGAATGTGAGCACTGGCACTGGCACCTGAACCATGACCCTGCTCTCACTCTGCCTTTTCCCCCCCAAGACCTCACTCTTCCTCTGCCTCTTCCCTGATGCCCTACTCCTGCTCACTCCTCTCTGCCCCACCCACCTCATCATTCGCCCTCAAGGCAGGTAAAAAGTGGGAGTGCATAGCCTTCCCCTTTTAAAAGTGATAAGGCCAGAGCCCCCCCCTCTGTTCTGGCACCCCTGATTTTGAACTGTATTAAAATCTTCCATGAGGAACGCTGCTAAGGGCAGAAGGAGGACAATGTGCATCTGACCTGGCTGAACCCCCAGCCCAGCCCACCAACTGCTCCACAGAGATAAATATTTGGAGACTCTTGGTTTGCCTCCTTAGAAGGAGAAAATTCTGGTAACCTCCACACCAAATGTGGGGCTTAACTCCTAT
The DNA here is from genome assembly GCF_025201925.1 of Gopherus flavomarginatus. Lineage (NCBI taxonomy): Eukaryota > Metazoa > Chordata > Testudines > Testudinidae > Gopherus > Gopherus flavomarginatus. Next base: position 39,680,554 of record NC_066617.1, read on the forward strand.
CCACAACTGACCCTTCTGGTATGGATCAAAAGTGCCATGGAGACATAAAACCCACTGCCAGGATTGGCAAAGGTGGATAAGGAATTAGTTAAAGGGAAGACTACAATGAGTCCTACTGAAAGGTGAACTGTCAGGCTGGATGGAGGTTACTAGTGGAGTTCCTCAGGGATCAATTTTGGGACCAATCTTATGTAACCTTTTTATTACTGACCTTGGCACAAAAAGCAGGAATGTCCTAATAAAGTTTGCAGATGACACAAAGCTGAGAGGTATTGCTAACACAGAGAAGAACAGGGATATCATACAGGAAGATCTGGATGACCTTGTCAACTGGAGTAATAGTAATAGGATGAAATTTAATAATGAAAAGTGCAAGGTCATGCATTTAGGGATTACTAACAAGAATTTTAGTTATAAATTGGGGACACATCAGTTGGCAGTAACAGAGGAGAAGAAGGACCTCAGAGTATTGGTTGATCACAGGATGACCATGAGCCGCCAATGTGATATGGCCATTAAAAAAGCTAATGCAGTTTTAGGATGTATGAGGCGAGGTATTTCCAGCAAAGATAAGGAGGTGTTAGTACCGTTATATAAAGCACTGGTGAGACCTCATCTGGAATACTGTGTGCAGTTCTGGTCTCCCATGTTTAAGAAGGATGAATTCAAACTGGAACAGGTTCAGAGACGGGCTACTAGGATGATCCGAGGAATGGAAAACCTGTCTTATGAAAGGAGACTCAAAGAGCTTGGCTTGTTTAGCCTAACCAAAAGAAGGTTGAGGGGGGATATGATTGCTCTTTATAAATATATCAGAGGGATTAATATTAGGAAGGGAGAGGAATTATTTAAGCTTAGTACCAATGTGGACACAAGAACAAATGGATATAAACTGGACACTAGGAAGTTTAGACTTGAAATTAGATGAAGGTTTCTAACCATTAGAGGAGTGAAGTTCTGGAACAGCCTTCCAAGGGGAGTAGTGGGGGCAAAAGACATATCTGGCTTTAAGACTAAGCATGATAAGTTTATGGACGGGGTGGTATGATGGGATAGCCTAATTTTGGCAATTAATTTAGCAATTGATCTTTGATTATCAGCAGGTAAGTATGCCCAGTGGTCTGTGTTAGATGGGTTGGGATCTGAGTTACTACAGAGAATTCTTTCCTGGGTGCTGGCTGGTGAGTCTTGCTCACATGCTCAGAGTTTAACTGATTGCCATATTTGGGATTGGGAAGGAATTTTCCTCCAGGGCAGATTGGCAGAGGCCCTGGAGATTTTTCGCCTTCCTCTGAGCATGGGTCACGGGTCACTTGCTGGAGGATTCTCTGCAGCTTGAGGTCTTCAAACCACAATTTGAGGACTTCAATAACTCAGACATAGGTTAGGGGTTTGTTATAGAAGTGGATGGGTGAGATTCTGTGGCCTGCATTGTGCAGGAGGTCAGACTAGATGATCATAATGGTCCCTTCTGACCTTAAAGTCTATGAGTCTATAAGATAGGGAATGTACTGCTTTCCCCCACATCAGACGGTCCTGCCAAAGCAGAGCTGGCTGGTAGCGTGTGGAACTTTACATTACCCCTGCCCATCTTATACTTATTCTGTAGAGAAATAAAGGATTCTGCTGTCCATCTAGCATCTTTCACAGACACAAGATTCCCTTCAAAATTAAAACCAAAACAAAAAAAAGATGGAAATACATTGCCTGAGGGTTTGCATCTGATCATTTTATTTCTTCTACCTTTTTTTTCCAGCAGAAGTATGCAAGCTTTGTGGTTTGAATGTGAAAAGGGGAATAGCTTCCTCTTGAAAATACTAGCAACACAGATGTTCTTGTGGTATTTTCAGTGAAATATCTCAGGAACAAGCTTATGGCCACCTGGCAGGAAAGTCAGCATAGGAGTGGACTAAACAATAAATGGGGAAGAAAACAGGCAGATCAGGCTGTAGAAAGAAATGCAGAGATAGGGCTGCATTTTTGCAAATATTAAACAATACTCAAATGTCTGGGGAAAATATATTGCAGTTGCAATATTGACTTATTGCTTCTGAATATTTCCAGTTCATTATGATGAGAGATATTTAGGGTTAAATTGAGTTAATGGTCTGCCCAAAGTTACCCTTGTCAGCAAGTCATAATCTCTCTCCTGGCCAGCTCTCTGTTCCAAGGCGGGAGTAAATTCTACTGGGTCTAGACTCGGCTTAGTGTACAACCACTGGCACACTGGTACTGACACACTGGTATGTGCCATGCCCTGGCAATTTCTTTCCCCTCCCTTCCCCACCCAAGTATCTACACTTTCTCCTCACCTGGGCAGGGAGGCCATAGCAGTCCTGCTGAGCTTGTTTTCTGTCTCCTACCCCCACTATGAGCAGCAATACAGGTAGCCCATGCAAGGTAGTAAATAGGCACCTTACTTACCCTCTCTCCCTTGCACGACCACTACCTCACTTTAAAATGATATGAGCCAGATCCTCAGCTGATATAAATCAGCTTAGCTCCATTGACTGTAGTGAAGCTAGGCCAGTTAACACCAGCTGAGGATCTGCTCCCCCAGAAGAATAGCAAACACACTAAACACTTTCCAGTTATATAGGACTGAAAATATATTCAAAATTGGGATGACTAATTTTGGCTGAGACTGTTTAGCCAGAGTAGCCAGAAACTGTCCCGAGTGTCTATAGGTTAAGCTTGTAATTATTTTTCTATTTCCTTTAGTTATTGTCTCAGCTATTTCATTTTGTCACTTTGTTATTGGCTAGAATGATTTCTTGTGCAAATACTGCATTTGAGATTGATGCCCTCCTGTATTGCTTAGTGAAACCAAGAATAGATTTTTTTTCCTCAGACAACTGTCTATGTAATTATCAGGGGATTGCATGTGTCTGTATGTCTGTGCATGTGTGCTGAAAATTTTCAACAAAAAATGTCTTCAAAAATTTGAAATTCAATTCTAAGGTCTGACCACCAAGCTCTCACTTGGCAAAACTTTCAGGGACTGCCCAAGAGGAGTGGCAGTAATAAGGCACCAAAGGTGACATGTCTTATCTACACTAGAAAGATCTGCCACTTTATCTATAGGGGTATCATTGGAGTGGCATAATCCCCCATAGTACAGATGCAGTTTTATAGATATAAAAGTATTTATACTGGCATAGCTTATTCTGTTGTTGGGAGCAAAATAAACTATGTTGGTAAAAGGCAGCTATATACTGCTATAACTGCGTCCATACTAGGTCTCATACCAGTATAACTATTTTCATAAAAAGTCACATTCGGGACCAATATAATTATACTGGTATAACTTTTCTAGTGTAAACCAGCACTCAAGATGGTTTTCTATACTAGCCATCACTGTGGTTTCTATGTGCTTCTCGGGTTAATTAAAGATCTGTAGTGATGCCGCAGGAAGATCAATGGAATTTTGTTTGAATAAGAGCTGCCAGATTGGGTCCATATGTATTTATTAATTTTGATCGTGTATTATGACAGTAATGGCTAGAGACGCCAACAGAGATTGGGCCTCATTGGGCTAAGCATTGTACATACACTGTTACCCAAAGACTTCTGGAGAACCATATGTTAATTATAATACACTTAATTTACATCTTTTGGGTAATATTGTGGATACAGAGGGTAGAGTTCATATGGCTGAAGCTGTAGTTTTAGACTTTCCTTACTTTTAGAGGCGAAAGGCCCAGATTTTTTAACCAAAAAAGTCTAGTGATGCCAAATACACGTTCTGAGCAAAGCCTGACAACTCATCAACACCATTTCCAGTTTCTATATAATAGCACAGATTAGGAGAATTCATAATAGTTTCCCAAAATATCCATTTCAGTGCAGCAGAAGAGGCCTAAAAATGTGACTTGCAAATGACTCACACAAGATAAAAGGTACTTGTATCCTTCAAGAAAGTTGAAGTGCAAGCAATTCAATTGCTGTGATAAGCAAAAGTAAGTAATTAACTCATTGAAAGGTGATGGCTAACTGTGAAATGAAGAAATAACCAAATAAATATTTTGTTTTGTAACTTGAGAAAGACAGCATCTTTCATTTGTAAGGGATTTGATTTATATAAGAACTAAGTATTGTTGTTATTTATGATGATTGATGAAGACATACCTCTTGTGTTCACAATAATGTTATGTTGGTACAATTTTCTGTTTCACCTGAAGAGCCATGTCCACATTGCACACAAGTATAAGGGGCAGTCTGAGGCAGAGACCACAAATATATACATTTTCTTTGTCATCTACGAAGAGCAAAGTACCTCAAAAAGTCCACTGAGGCTATTACAATGGCACCTTGTAAGCATTTGGCTGCTAGAATGATGACATAAGATAGAAAGTGTAAACTTTATTCTCTATTTCTGCAGCTCTTCACAGCTGACTAACTCTTCCCATCTCCCTACAGACTGCAGCCAGTGACTGGGTGCTCCAGGATACTGTTATCTCTGGGACTCTCTCTCACAAGAGGTCAGATGGTTGCTTCCGTTCAGTAACAAACCTCTGTGATCCCCCCTAAAATAATCTTATGGACACTTCCCCGCACACACACACACACACACACAACTCCCTTCTTGGTCAGGCCCCTCAATTTGAGAAACACTGGTCTCTCCCCTGTGAAATCTGTATAGTATAAAGTAAAAGCACACAAAAGACCCGATTTCATAGTCCGTGATGCATTTTTCATGGCTATGAATTTGGTAGGGCCCCTAGCTATATTCCTTCTGTTATTGTCAGCAATGATCTCTCTGCCAAATATAATTGTCCTGTTCTGTTTCATGAAGTTTATAATATTTAAATGGAAAAAGAGACAAAAACGTTTGCAGATTAAATGGCAGAGTGGCCAAATCCTTGACTAGTGTGAACTGGCATAGCCCATTGACTTTACACCAGCTAGGGATCTACTCCTATGCTGGCAACTACATTTTTGCTGTGGTTTTTTTCTTTCTCACAGTTGATGATCTATGTACTACCCAGGCATGCTGCTGCTGCTGCTGTAGTTTTCTGTATTTGTTATTTGTTACTACTCAGTAGCACACAAATTGTTGAATCAAACCTGGGTAAACAGAGCATAAGTTCAAACTGCCCTTTTAGTGTATTTTTTTGTTTGTTTTCATGAGTAGGCCTCTTTTTCTCCAGCGGTCTGAGTACTCAGGAAACTTTGAACTCAGCTGATTGGTCTATTTCCTTTCTGAAAAAGAAGTGCACCCACACAGGCACAGATTAATAAATTATCCCACTCAATTTTGACGGGCCTGATTCTCCTCTCTCTTATACCAGCTTCATGCTTCTATAACTCCATTGACATCAGTGGATTACTACTGTGGAGTAGTGAGAAAATAACTGGGCTTCTTTCTCTTCTTATCTTATTACAGAACACCCAGAGATCCCAGTTAGAATCAGGGCTTTATTGTGGTAGGGGCTGCACAACACACAATACAAGACAGTCAGTGCACAGAGAACTTTCTGCCTCAATGTATATATCATTTCAGCAGGAATAAATTTGATCAGTCTTTTTTAGAACAAACGTTTTGTTTTGTTGGCCAGCACAGAATTCCCAAAACATCCCACCTGTGTCAATTTGTCTGTTTGTAGCTGCTTCTGTTCAATTACTTCTTTCATTCTGCATTTACCGTGTGGTTTGGTTGTCTGTTTTCGGAGACTGTTTTGGGTTATAGCCACTGCTGGCCTGAGGGCCTCTTGTGTCTAACGTTGCTGTATAGTTCAACCTCTATTGACACCTTTTCATGATTTTAAAGACTCAAAGACTGAGAATGAAATTCTGCTGCCATTTACATTGGTGCAAGCCCACTGGGGGATCTGAATTTTAATCCATATCAGTTTCAAAAATACCACTATTTAATAAAAGGCTCAGTTCTGCTTGCACTGAAATAATGGGAGGTTTGCCCATTTTCAATACTAATTAGGAGTAACAAATCATAAAATTACAGAATATCAGGGTTGGAAGGGACCTCAGGAAGTCATCTAGTCCAACCCCCTGCTCAAAGCAGGACCAATCCCTAACTAAATCAAATGATACTACGGCCAAAATTTGGAAAACTCCTATTCACTTCAAAGGAAGCAGACTTTGGACCCAAAAGTACTCTTAAGCATTTGCTAATGAACCCATCTTGTTATTGGGGTGGCATGTAATGGTTTTAACTGGTGGTGTGTTGAACCTGACAGTTTTGGGTCACATGACTTTCAGGAGCCAATACCAGTGGGGTTGGGTCACAATAGTTTTTAGACTTAGTGTTCCTGCTTGTTTGCTTGGAGTTACAGCTTTCTACAAATCTGAAACTCCAAGTAAACCTGAAGCAACAGCAAGGAATCTTGCCACTCCCTTTTCCCAGCAGGCTCTGGGAACTCCTTTTATTTTGTAATCTCCTCGTGGTGTGGCTTGTTGATCTGCTCAACCGCCTGATAGATCTTCACTCCTATTTCAATCACAGAATGTCTTCTGGAAAGCAGGAGGCCAACCTGTCCACCCCCTTCCCCTCCCAGAACTCTGACAGGCTGCTTCTCCCACTACTCATGTTTCATCATTAATTTCAGAACTTAAGATGGCCTAGTATTCCTAGCTACTTTGCCGAACATGAGGCCAAGTTTCACCTCTTTTCAGATTTTGTTATGAAAGTTTTTTCAGAGCCAAGGTTAAACCTTTCTGATGGGAGATTTCATTCCATCTCGGCCACAACTCTCTTTCAGGTTCAGCATCTGTAGCTATCAAATGACACAGAGTGTTGCATAAAACCCTGGGTCAACAGAGCCCAAGTTCAGACTGCCCTTTTTATCAAATAATTCTGTTTGTTTTTCATAGATAGGCCTATTTTTTCTTAGTACTAATGCCTGACCTTAGGACTTGCTTTCAGTGGGCTAAGGGAGACTAGATTCTTACAGTAACAGTCACATTGTTCTTTAGAAACTGTAAGTTCTATTGGTATTCCTATTTTGTATTGATATTCCACTTAGTTTAATAGTATTCCCTCCCATACCCTACCCCACTATTAGTACCATTGTCAAGATGCTGGTATAATCAAAGTGAGCTCTGAAAAATAAATCATGAAACTTAAGTAATGGACTTGTAGTGTAATCAGCAGAATTAAAAAGGAAACAACAAAGACATCAAAAACCATAGTGAGAACCAAATTCTGAGTGTAGTGGGCCAGCCACCTCCCATGCACCTGATGGCATAGGGCCATGCTACAGGTCTCTGACCTCAGTTTCCCCTCTTGAATTCTTCAAGAAACTCAAAGAGTTTATGTTCATTCCCATCCCTATCCCCTCTGGAGTTGTGCATTATTAAATTAAACATTCAAAATGAAGTTTTCACATTCATCCAAACAAAATTTTTTCTTCCTCTCCCACACCTTCCTGCCTGGGACCTTTCCTTCTCTGGCAGGCCACTCCCTGTCAGAGTCCACGCCATGGGAAGTACTGCTTAGAGCCAGAGACCCAAACCAGGAGCCAAGCCCAAGATCAGAGCTGGAGGCAGAAGCCAGGCAAAAGGGTAGAGATAGAGCAAGATTGGGAACCAGGCAAGTACAGGAGATGTAGCTGCTGGTATAAGCATTGTGCAGCTGGTGAGCTGCCACCTCTGCTGAGGTTAAATGCCATCTGTTGGTTCCTTCCAGACAGTTGAGTGGGCTGCTAATCAGGCACTTCTGTCATAGCCCTGCTGGGTTCATTAGCTGGCCTGAGGACTGAGCCAACTGGCCCCAGCCTTAGCTGGGGGAGCTCAAGCCTATAGTTCCTGACACTCACGAGCCCTACCTGCTGGCTAGATACTCAGTCCTTACTCCCAGGGCTGTTTGCTATCTCTGAGCATTTCCCCCTCATTGCAGCCCCCTGCTGGTCTTTGTAGGGCAGTCACCATGCATGACTCATTCTGTAATCAGGTTTGGCTAACTCTTAGCCCACGTCCAGACTACCCCGCCGTATCGGCGGGTTAAAATCGATTGCTTGGGGATCGATATATCGCGTCTAGTCTAGACGCGATATATCGATCCCCGAGCGCACTTACATCGATTCCGGAACTCCATCAACCCGAACGGAGTTCCGGAATCGACACAGAGAGCCGCGGACATCGATCCCGCGCCGTCTGGACGGGTGAGTAATTCGATCTTAGATATTCGACTTCAGCTACATTATTCACATAGCTGAAGTTGCGTATCTAAGATCGATTTTCCTCCTCTAGTCTGGACGAGGCCTATAGGGACAAGCAACCCTCTCTGCTCTACTGATTGTTACAAAGAGTAGTGGGGGAATGAGAGTAGTAGTGTCTGAATAGAGGGTCTCTGAGCCATGCTGCGTGCTCAGAGCAGCTGCAGGAAGAGTGGCTATAGAAAGCTGAGATAGTGTGTTCAACAGTGGCCTTTCCTGCTCCTGCAGAAAATGAGTAGCATGCTCTCAACCCCAACAATTCAGGCAGACTCTTGCAAGCATGGTGTGTGTGTGAGACCCTCTCCACCTCCCAACATAGTTGATTGGCTCCACATGTGTGCTCCCCCATTCCCTCTCTCCATTCAGTTTTCTGGGAGCACACATAGCATCACTGCCCAGGTCCTGTACAGGTGCATGAGGAGGAGGCAGAGGCTGCCCGTGCTCTTTTCCCCACTTGGCACACCCTGTATAACAAGCCAGAATTTTGCCCTGAGCCTCAATTCGAACTGAGGATCTCATGCAAATAAAAGCAAAGTATTTCATTCCATCGTGTCATTAAATAATAATCCTGAGGTAGAAATTATGTACAGCATCTGCGAGATTTATTCTTTATATTAAACTCTCTGTTTTTAATGTTCACTTATAAAGCCTCTGGCTTTCTTTGCAATAAAACTAATCTTCAAAGTTTTTAAGTAATACGAAGTTTCCCAACACAGCTTTAAACACCTCACTCATTTCGGAAAGTGTCAGATTTCAGAAGCTGATTAGTTGGCTGAATAATTCTTTACTTGCCTATTCAAATTATAAACTTGTATCATGCTCAAATCTGCATTTCCAACTCTGAATGACTATACTTGCACATAAGTATTTGTCTATGTATTCAATGAATTATTGGGAAGAGAAGGTAAAAATCAGTTGCACTGAATGATGTACAGCAGTGGTCTCCAAACTTTTTACAACCAAGATCACTTTTTGAATTTAAGGGCAAGCCAGGATCTACCCTGCCCCTTCCCTGATGCCTCGCCTCTTCCCCAAGGCCCCACCCTGCTCACTCCATCCCCCGCTCTCTTCATTGCTCACTCTCCCCGCTCCCACCCTCACTTACTTTCTCCGGGTTGGGGCAAGGCGTTGGAGTTTGGGAGGGGGGTCAGGCTCTGGGCTGGGGCCAAAGGGTTCTCATTGTGGTAGGGGGTTCCGGGCTGAGCCGGGGCAGGGGGCTGGGCTGCAGGAGGGGGTTCCAGGCTTGGGCAGAGTGATGGGATGCAGAAGGGGGTGCGGAGTGTGGGCTATGGGAGGGAATATGGATGCAGGAGGGGGCTTCGGGCTGGAGCAGAGTGTTGGGGTGCAGGAGGGGGCTCCAGGCTTGGGCAGAGTGTTAGGGTGCAGGAGGAGGTGTGGAGAGTGGGTTCTGGGAGGGAATATGGGTGCAGGAGGGGGCTTCAGACTGGAGCAGAGTGTTGGGGTGCAGGAATGGGCTCCAGGCTTGGGCAGAGTGTTGGGGTGCAGAAATGGGCTCCAGGCTTGGGCAGAGTGTTGGGGTGCAGGAGGAGGTGTGGAGTGTGGGCTCTGGGAGGGAATATGGGTGCAGGAAGGGGGTCCAGGCTGGAGCAGAGTGTTGGGGTGCAGGAGGGGGTATGGGGTGCTGACTCTGGGAGGGGGATCAGAGCTGGGGCAGCGGTTTGGGGTGCAGCAGGATATTTGGTGTGCAGGAGGGGGTTTGGCATGCTGGCTCCAGGAGAGGGCTCAAGGCTGGGGTATGGGGTGCTGGCTCCAGGAGGGGGGCACTTATCTTGGGTGACTCCCGGGCGGTGGCGCAGCAGAGTTTGGCCCCACTCAGGCACATCTGCACCTCCTCCCCATCATGAGCCGGGCCACCCCCCCACTCTGCCAGTAGTGAACCACATGGCTGCACTGCTCCTGGAAGGGGCCAACACGCCTCTGCGGCCCTGTGGGAAGCCTGTGGCTCTGCGTGCTGCTCCTCTCGGCAGGCCTGCCCCCTCAGCTCCCATTGGCCACAGCTCCCCATTCCTGGCCACTGGGAGCTGTGGGGGATGGTACTTGTAGGCAGGCGACCCTTGCCCCCCTCACTCCCACGGAGCTGTGCTGGCCACTTCCAAGAGCAGCATCAGGTAGTGTCGAGCCACGTCAGGCAGTGGCAGGCAGCCCCGCTCCACCACCGCGGATGGAGATACCCGTTGACTAGGAAAGTCTCCAGGATCGACCAGATGATTACAATTGACGGGATGGTGACCACTGATGTACAGAAAATAACATTTTAGTTTGCTCATTTTTCTGCATATCATTATTATTGTTCTCGTTTGTATCATGGTAGCATCCAGTCAAGATCAGGGCCCAGTTACACACTGTCTTGTGCAAATCCATTCAAAGGCATGGTTCCTTCCCTGAAGAGGGTACAGTCTAGTTTCAGACATGACACCAGAAGTGGCCGCAACAAAATAGGGCTGGGAGGATGAAGAGATCATAAGATGATGCAGCTGCATAGGCTAGCTAGTTTACAACTTGATGATTCTGATTAACACTAATTTGTTTTTAATTAGTTATATAACCTCGGCTCATCTCTCCCACATTGTGTTTGCTATCTTGGCAGTTAGAAAAAAAAATCATCCTCTTTGTATACTGAAAAAATTTCATCTGGAAATCATTTAGAGACAATAAACATGGAACCATATAATACCATTTTCTGCAGAGTAACTTTTTCTCAGCAGTATAGGACTGCACATTACTATTACTCTCTTCTCTAGCCCACACATCTGGCAACTCATAAAAAATAATAGCCACTCGTCATACTTCTATTCTGCCAATGTAAGGGAACATAAGCTAACTAACAAGCTGTGTTTTAAGAGCATTCTGACCCCTGGGCTGATGCTAAATATAAACAAGGCACAGCCAGGTTGGCTTGTGCTCCCTGAAAGTACACAATGGGAAAGAAATCAGTGTTTGTCATATGTGAAGAGACAAGACCACAAGAAAAAGAAATGTTATGGCTAGTACTATAAGACAGCACCCCCAAAAATGGAGAGTAAAACCTCACCTACAGTATTTGAAGTGTCCTGTTTAAGTGTCCAACTTTGCAAGATATGTAAGCACATAAATAGTCATGTTTAAGTCAATGGGCATGGTTACGTGCTTAAAGTTATTAGCATGCTTAAGTGGTCTGTTGAATTGAGGCCTAAAAGGAGACTGCTGAGTAGCACTGATGTATTTTATCAGGATCAAAGATCTTAACCATCTGTCTTTATTTGGCTTAAAATGTCAGATTGAAAAACACGTTGTTTCTGACAACTCTCCCACTCTCTGCTGTAGCTTTTCCTTGCTTTGGGCACCCTGAATAGTTAAGATTGGAGTAATATACATTACACAGCATTTTAAGCTATTTCCCTCTCTCTGGTATGCTACAGACTAATCTGTTTAACAGAGGGTGTTTTAAAAACAAAAGGCATTCACATTTGCTTTGGGAAGAAGCCAGTGTCAACGTGACCAGTGACAGGAACGTTGCAGATATGTTGGGTGCGTCTCTGAAACTGGAACGTGTAAGAGCCTGTTCAATGGAGCTGAGAGAGCTTCATAAAACAGCTCACCTGGCAAGCAAACCCACTTCAAGGGATAAGGGGAAAAAAGTCAAGCTTTCGAATTCTGTGCATTTTGCACAGGTTCCATATCAGAGAATCAGAAGTAGCAGGGCATAGTGAATGCTGCAGGCATTGATCTAGTGACAGAGGGCCAGGGGGGCTTTCTTCCTCAATTATATCCAAAAATATTATTTGAGCTGTTTTAATTTATTGGTGTGTTTTCTTATATATAAAATCTCATATGTCTTCCACTGTTCATTCGCAATTAAGAATAAGCAGAACAGAGATGAATTTGTGCTCACTTTGGGGTGAATTTAGCAGTCCTGAACAATGACAGTCAGCACAATGGACCAGGATCCTATGTCTATTCACAGATAAGCCTCAGCAAGGACATATCCTATGTTGGGCACTGCATAGATGAGTTATCCTGATAGATTTATTTTTTCCAGTGCTTTTAGGAGTAGAGATGGTGCAAGGGATGACCAGACTGTCCTGCCTGCAGCAATAGAAATATTGAAAATATTTGCAACTGGCATAGAAGAAACAACAGGGATTCAATATCAGACATCATTGATTCAACACCTGGAATTCATCAAGCATCGTAAAAGGCAATGGTAGAGCTGCAATGTAGTAAATATCTCTGTTGTGTTTTACCTCTTTGGAAATAATCCAATGCTACCATGCCTGCCTTTGTTAAACAATGATCTTCAAGTTAGAAAAGCTAGGGAATTTATGCTATATACCACCATGGTTCCGTGGATTCCTTGTTCTGCTGTTCTGGAGCTTTACAATTCAACCTATCCTGCAGGATGAATTCCACCAAATAACGTTAAGTTCTTCTTTGAGTGATGGCCCCGTGTGTGTTCCACTCAAAGCACACATACACTCCATGTGCCTAACAGTGAAAGATTTCTCATTAGCAGTGTCCATTGGTCCATGCCTACATCCTTCTCCTCCATATGCTCTGAACTGAGGGCATAAGGGGCATCATAGACCATTTGTTTCTCTACTTCATTTCTGGTAGCCTGTAGTCTTGAGATGGAACTTTTCAGCATCCACAGCTTTACTAGCCTTCCCTTTTTTCAGATTCCAGGTTTTCTGTAACTAATTTACCTTTTCTAGTGAGTTAGTTAGTTTAGTTTGAGAGAGACCATTAGTAGGGACCTGGGTTTTCCCCCAACCCTGCTGCCTCCATTATTTGGGTTATCTATTATGTCCAAGATCCAAAGTGCCAAGACCTGTGTGGCCTCCCCTGGGCCTTCCCAGTTAGTGACTTCCACGGTGTTGATATTGCCTTAAAGAGCAATATCTGCTGTTCTTCCCACCCTCTCCCTCTGAACCCATTGATCCTGGGAGTTCCAGCTCAGAAGATTCCTGATGGAATGCTCAGAGATGCTCCAGTCTGACCTTGAGTTGTCAGACCCACCCTGAACATAGGCCAGAGGCACTGAGAAGTGCCCCTGAAAGCATGATATTCTCTGGTTTCAGAACAGCAGAGGGCAGAACTAAGGACCCCAGCAAGCAGAGCAGGTGGGAGGAGAGTAGGAATAAGCACTCTACAGAAAGTGAGAGAAATCCCCACCTAAGTTCTCATCTAGGAAGAGGACATTTTCCCCTATGCCCTCCAAGTTGGGTGAGACTGTGCTCCCCAGTACAGGAGCTCACAGGGAGCATGAATCTGGCTTGTCAGTACTGAGAGCCAAGAGTGCTCCGAAATGGCCCATCGGTGAAGGGGTAGGACCAGCCCCAGTACTAGTAAGGGGGGAAATGGACCAGTCACCGCCTACACAAATGGTATTGAACCATGACAAGAAACACCACCTAATCCAAACAAGCACTGTCAGCTATACCAAGAGGAAGAAGCCCTCCCCACTCTCCAACCTCAAGGATTGGCTATACTATCAACAGCCTAGATGTATACTAACCTGGAGTTGCTGATACTTTTGGAGCTGGTAATCACCAGAGTGGTTTCACACTTCAGTACTATCAGTCAGCTGGGCATTACAAAACAACTGGTATCAGTGGCTCTGCCTATTGAGTCAGAGGACTCGCACTCCTTCGGTGAGCTCAAGGCTGAAACAGTGGCTCCACTAGCCATACCAAGGTGTGAGATTAGTCCCAAAAGAGGCTCCAGAATATCTTGGGCGCCCTTCTGCTCCTGCAAGGTGCACTACCCTGTTTGGGACCAGTGGTACTTTCCCCTATGGGGTCCATCTCCTTACCTGTATGATCCCTCACACAGGTCCAATTAGGGCTCCTGGGATCCATTGGTGAAAACCTTCCAAATACAGAGGATCATAGAGGGAGTTCAAACAGGTGTCACCTCATCGGAAAGAACCCCAGCCCACTCTGTCATTCTTAATCCACTGCATTTAGTGGTTAAGTAGCAATGTGGTCTTGAGATATGCTGTATCCCTGGTCTTTGATCCAGTGAATTTGGAGATCCAGTGATCTGAATGAAGATCCAGTGATCTGAAGGAGATCAAGTGATTTGGCAGTTAACGCTTTCACTGTTTTTCTCCTTTCTGTTTGCAGACTTTGCCAAGTCAGAATGAATGAAATAGGTACAGACGGTGCAAGCAGAGGCTTAGTGACAAACATCATAATTAATCTGAAAATCATGGGCCAGTAGGTGCAGACAGTCTGTACACCATGTATAGTATGTGTGTTAATTTGCCATTTTGTATTCTGTTGAGTTTAAAACATTGTCTTCATTGTCGAGGATATTAAAACCAAGTGTAGACATTAAGCCACTTATATATATAATATGGTGTTTAAGCCTTGCCAGTGTACTGGCTGCCAGTCCTCTTTCCTTCTGGGTCTCAGTTTTTATGTAAAAGCACTCCGGGACTTGCAAAATGTGAAATAAGTCTTCACAATTCTGAGCTAAACAATTTTTAGTTTGATCTGTCTGATTTGGTTTGGAAACCTGTTTTCAAATATAACATGACATCGGGGTGCTGGAATGGGGGGACCAGGGGGTGATATCCCTCCCACTTTTTGAAAGTGGATGGGACTAGCTCTTTTTGCCACAGGCCCCACCCCCACCCAGTGCTGGGTTTACAGTGGCATCCGTGGTGCCATGGATCCAGGCCCATGCTCAGAAGAGGCCCTGTCCTGCTCTGTTTGTACTGCGCCCTGAGAACCCGCTGGCTTCCCGCCACCCACTACCCACCACTTGCTCCTTTCGGCCTGCCTGCTGGTCAGACAAGGGCTCCTCTCCACCTCCAGGCCTCACCCTCTGGCTTCCCTTTGCCTTATGGCCGGACCTCAGTGCACTCCAGCTTCGGGAAGTCTCTGCTGCCACCTGTGGGGCCCCACCTGTCTCTCTGGAGCTGAGCCACCTGGCGCTGGTGCAGAAGCATGGCCAGGCTTGGTCAATTTGGGGTGGGGGGCAATGAGAGGGTCTTGGCTGGGCCCTTCCAGGCAAGTGGGTCCTGCGGGAACCTGGCCAGGGCAGGCGCCAGCCTGGGTGATTGCACCACGCCTGAGAGGCCGGGACGATTCCCCGCCCTGGAACCAGCCTTGGCTGCACTGCCAGCTCAGCCCGGCAGACACAGTCACCTCTCAGCAGGGCCGGTGAGTGCGACCTAGAGGCAGACCTTGGGGGAGTGGATCTCTGGAGGGCATCTGGGTGAGAGTGCTGGGCTGTGAGGGGGCAGGGAAGATCTCTGTGTGTTGGGGCACTATGGAGTGAGGGTTCTGTGGGGGGTGCTGGGCAGTTGTGGTGGGGCTGTGGGCAAGGGGGTGCTGGGCAGGGATGGTATTGTGCAGGGTACTGTGCATTTGTGGCAGGGTCTGACGGGACTGCTGAGCACAGTTAGTCCAGGGGGAGGGATATGGGGTGAGTGTTTAGGTGTTGGGGGCTGTGTGACGCGGCATAGGACATGCTGGCAGAACAGGGCCGGGTGGACCATTGTGCATCTGGCAACTTCCAGTTTGTAAATAGTGCCCTTGCACTGGGCTGGGCGGAGTGGGCCCACCCCTGCCAAGCCATTGCCCCTGGCTGGCCCTAGGGTCCGGGGACCGACCCCCCCACATCATGCTTCATTGCCTCAGAGGGGCCCAAAAATATGTTTGGCACCGGGCCCACTAAAGGTTAATCCGGCCCTGCCTCCACCCGTCATCTTCCCCCACAAGACCCCGCCCTCCCTTCTAGCCTGGTCAGGAAGCCTGGGCAGCATGGGACACCACATGGACCCTCCACCTGCCTGGGATGGGTGGTCTAAGATCAGCTCCTAGCCTGTGTCCCACCCTGTGGGCCACCCGCCCAAGGTGAATGGAGGGTCCATGGGTCCCACGCGGTTTCTAATATGGCCAGACTGCGGCTCTGAGGCCCCATCCCCTGGCTGGATCCAGGTGGGGGTCAGAGCCTTGCAGTCAGGTGTGGGGAGTCCCTTCCTGTCCTGGGCAAGGGACCTGCAGAGTGGGGACACAGGCTGGGGGCTGCTCTTGGTCCCCACACCCCAGACAGGTGGAGGGTCCACATCTCCTGGCCCACTCTGGCTTCCAGCTTGGCCAGAGTGGGGTCTTGGGCGGAAGGGGTGGGATGGGGCCATGGAGGAGGTGGGGGGCTGTGGGAAGGCCCCTGAGTGGAATACACAAAGCGGGACCAGCACTGGAAGAAAGGGAAGTTACTTACCTTGTTGTAATTAGAGTTCTTCAAGAACCTATCTGTATTCCACTATCCATTTCTCCTTCTCTTGTGCTTTGGCTCATTATCTGATTAGTGGTAAAGAAAGAAGAGGAGAGGTGGCTAGTCCTTTCTTCCCCTCATGCCTTCAGTTCAGAGCCCAAGGAGAGCTGGGACACAGGCATGAAACCAATAGATGCTGTTTGCGAGAATTCTCTGGTCTCAGTTGCATGTGTACCCCCACTGGAATACAGAGAGGGACCACATGTCTTGGAGAATTCCAGTTACAAGAAGGTAAGTAACTTCCCTTTCTGAATTTGCTTTAATAGATATTTTCTTTAGCTCACCATATTCTATTCAAGTTTTGCTGACATGAACTCTAGTTTCTTACATCATAGTACAGATTTGTGAGGGGAAAAATCTCCTCCTGGTGAAAATGTTAAAACAAAAAATCAGTGTTTGCTTTTTTGATGAAAAGTTTAAATTTTCCCTGGAAATCGTCACTTCTGATTAAAAGTTTCACTTAGTTGAAAACACAGTTTTCAATTGAAAGCCAGCTTTGATGGGAACTTTTCGATCAGCCCTAGGGTTAATGCTCCATTGGCTTTTCGGGATGGGTGCGAGAAACTGATGATTTTGCACAGTTTTAACTTGCAATACTTGCAAAAGAAAGAGCAACTCAAAACAGCTAATTTAGCTATTGGTAAGGCACCTGTCACCACTGTATCTAGAATATATGTGGTCATATTTGAGTACAGTTGCCTGTGGGTTTGTATTTTTTTGTACCATCTCCTATACCACATATGACCCTAACATCACCTTTTGTACTCTCCTTCCGCTTCAGGCTCAAATATAGTCTGCTATCTGCAACAGTAGGTTAATCAAAGCACTGTTTTTTTCCAGACTGAGTTTAATTGTTCCACAACCAGCTCGTATGCACAATGCCATCCTTCCCGTGGCCATATACATTTATTTAAATTGCTTCTGAAGGTGATAGTGATACGACAATAATGTGTTTGAGCTGATCGGCAAAACAACAAGTACAAGCAGTGCAACCATCTGGGCAAAACATTCAGCTAAGCAAGTTGTCAGGAAGATCTGGGTTTAAGAATCTAGAACAGTGGTTCTCAAAGTCGGACCGCTGCTTGTTCAGGGAAAGCCCCTGGCAGGCCAAGCTGGTTTATTTACCTTCCACCTCAGCAGGTTCAATCAATCTCAGCTCCCGCTGGCCGTGGTTCACTGCTCCAGGTCAATGGGGGCTGCAGGAAGTGGCGTGGGCTGAGGGATGTACTGGCCACTGCTTCCCGCAGCCCCGATTGTCCTGGAGCGGCAAACCACAGCCAGTGGAATTCGTGGTTGGCCAGACCTGCAGACGCGGCAGGTAAACAAACCGGCCTGGCCCGCCAGAAGCTTTCCCTGAACAAGCGGAGGCCCTAGTTTGAGAACCACTGATCTAGAATACAGTCAGTTTAAGTGTTGAACTCTAAATAATGCTTTGATTAGGATGTTATTATAAACTAAATAGAAAAATGTCATTCACAACTGGAAATACTGCACTGATTGGTGTGATTTTAATTTTGACTGGTTAATAAAATAAATGCTCCTGTTTATCCTAATTACTGGTAGATTTGGATAGGAATTCATTTAGAAGGGCTTCCTTTAAAATGAGGTGACAGTCTGTTTGTAAAGAGAGAATGTAAGAGGTGCTTTCTGTTGCTGAATAAAACTGACTGTCATGCACATTTTAGGAATTCAAAAGTCCTGTTTAAGAATATACTAAGAAAAGATTGTGTTACAGTTACTGACACTGGTGAGCACTTATATACTTAGGCCTCTACACTGCATGTTGCTTAAGCAAGTGCTTAAAGTTACACACACATTGTATAACACCAAGATACTTAATGCTCCTGTTAAAACCAACAAAACTACTCATGTGAACAAGTGCTTGCTTGTGTGAGTGATGATTGCACAACTTGGCTCAACATATTTTTTTTTCTGTAGGATAGTTGGATCTATGGTTATTTGCGTCTTCAAAGTTCCCATAATTGTCTCCTACTGTTCATCTGCATAGTTTCAGGAGCTTAGCTTCTCTGAAGTGATGCCCATTGTGACATCACCCTTATCCATTAAATTTCTTCTGTGCTATAAGCCTGCCTGCAGCAAAAATATGCTAGCCTTATTCCAGAGACGTGTGTGTTGGCTCCATGGCTTTTACTTCCTCTGTTTCCTTTATGCCCTAGGCAGTCAGTCCACAAGTAACTTTCTTGCTTGGCATGGCAGTATCCCACAATTCATAATAATCACCGCTAATTACTAAGGCTGTGTGGTATTGCCTATGAAATTGTGAATAGTGGGAATATTCTTTTTTCCTGAAAATGCAAGGTTTAGGGAGGAAAACACCTGTTCGGGTAATTGCAAATGGGACAGAGTTACTGGAAATTTCTGATTATAGGAGCACAGAATCCCTGCACAATGTGTGAAATATGCATGGACAATAATCGTAGTGCTACAGGTGCTAAATGGCTATACTGGGCAGGCATCTTTATTAGGCCTTCAGAGTGAGATAGAAAGAACTGCTCTAATCCACCCCAATCCAATTCTCTATCCAAACAGTTACTCTCACCCAGCTCTGCCCTGCCCTGCCCTGATTTTCCACCAATCCTGGAAATGACAAGTGAAAAGTAATTCCTGTTCTGGAGTAGTGAACATGGGAGTTGCACCCAACTTATGTGTTATACTTCCCTATGTCAGACATGGGCAAGACCTAGAGCTTCAACAAGGTGCACCCACTGAATTGAAAAATAGTAATAATGAAAAAGATTTCTATGTATGTTAAACAAGTTCCCAACATGACTCACCCTTAATGAAAACAAGGATTCTGATCCCTGGAAGCTGCTTATTGTGCCAGACTTAAACAGCTGAGCTCTCTCAACCCCACTGCATAGCAGTTTACAGAGGTTAATCATGACATCTCTCCACCCTGAACGTAAAATAAAGTGAAGTGAGCCTGAGATTAGAAGAGGAAATTCTGCTAACCTGTGGCAAAAAATTATAAGACTGAATAAAGGAGTCACTTTGCACGTAAGCAAGGTTCTCTAATCTTCTTAAGAAAGACAAATGATTTTGCCAAGTTACTGATCTGTCCATTGTGATGTATGCTGGGAAAAGGCATCGCCTCTGAGCCATCAGTGCAGCTTGAACTCAGCATTTATTTATTATTATTATTTTCCTGTCCAGATCAGTTGTATGTCGAAATGCTTGCATATGGAAGCCAAGTTTTAATGGCAGAAATGCTTTAATGATGCATATGTGCACTCCCTTGAAGATTTCTTGAAATTAGATTAAAGTAATAGCATTATCTCCAAGGAACAAAATAATTTATTTTAATAATCACTTCAAATAAATAGAATGAAAATGTAACAGGTCAGCAATTTCGGGAACCTACAGCTGTTCCAACATGCAAACTGCTCTTTGGAGGCTACAGAGAGCTGTAGACATCTGGGTCTCAGTGCTTTGCTATTGAGGCATTACTTTGCATTTTACCTTGACCTTTGTTTGTTTGGGAGCATGAGGCTGGTGAGCATGTGACAAACACGTCTGAAGAGAGTCAGGAGTGTGAGTCTACAGCACTTGACAAGTGCTGAGGAAGAAGCTAAGATTTGCGTCATACTGAGAGAAACATTGTTTCACAAGCACGTCAAGACTGTTCTTGAGATTTTCTCAAGGACCCAGCTTGCCATAGTTAAAATAAGCAAGATAAATATTTGCTACACTGCAGTACATGCATTTTGTGTGTCGTCAGAATTTAATAAAAAACAAAACAGAACAATACATTCTTATAGCAGGGACATTAGTGGGTTTTTTAAACTCGTGTTTACTGGGAAACAATTGAAATTTTACTGTAAAGTGAAAGTTTCTCACGAGAGTATTCACGTACCCTCATAAAAAACAATATGAATAAGCACCTTTTGTCATCCTGTATGGAATGGTTGGTAGTGATGCAAGATAGTAATTTGTAATTGGCAGTTGTACTTAGTTGACTCTTCTGAGCCTGATCCAACACATACTGAAGTGAGCTACAGCTGCCTAACTGACCTGAATGGGCTTGGATCAGGCCATTATGCTTACAAACAGCAGTGAGAAAACACAGATACAGAAATAAAATAACAACATAGATACGTGATAAAGTAAAATATTCTCTCAAAATGCATCAGAAATATTTTCTGAGGGATGGCCCTGAAAGTGGTATCTCGTGGCCTATGTGGAATGAGCTGTTGGCCACAGTGCAGTCCCTAGAGGATGGATGTCCTTATAACAAAACCACAGTTACAAGGAGCAGCACTAATGGGTACCTTTTGGGGCAGGATCAGCAGAGAAGCCAAGTACTGAACAGACACATTGGCTGACTTATCTTCTCAGCTTTAGAGGTGGTCCTTCAGCATCTCAGTGAGAGAGACTTGCTTTCCTGATGTTCACCTGTTTTGTGGGTAAATCAAGGACTGGACCTTTTCACAAGCTCTGAATCCTCTTAAAAATATGTAACATTAAGAAAAATAAATAAAAATTGCTTGGGGTGACTGGTTTGTATTGTAACTTGGGGCTATTTTGAGGAAGGGCTCTGCACTGAGAGCAGCTGCTGAAGGCTTTGTGTTTGATGAAACCATCATGCCTGCAGAAGGGCTGCAGAAGCATGACTGCATCCATTCACAGCACAGCCTACACCACCATCATGCACCTCATCTTCTCATCCCTGCTAGGCAGTGCAGATGGGATATGGGTCATAGTGTTGCTCCTTCAGAACTTCCAACACTGGTGGCAGTGCTAGACCTTCATGGTCCTTAGGTGTGGGAAACATAAGGACTGGGACTGTGTGCGGCAACTGCAATGGAAGGCTTTGGAAGTTTGATATGGTCTGGGAAAGCTTATCTTGAGCTCCACTTGAGCAAGCTTCCTGGGTTTAATCTAGTGTTCTGCTTCTGGTGCCATCTGGGTTACGGACGAGGTCAGACTAGATGATCGTAATGTTCCCTTCGAGCCTTAAAATCTGTGAAACTTAGAGGACATCACTAATAAATAAGAATAGATTTGGTCTCAGTAAGTTTTGGGCAAGTGTGTGCCATTTCTTATTTTAATCACACTGATTTGTCTATCTAGCACAGCAAAAGCTTTCTTCTGTTTTTCATTAATCTGATAAACTAACTTGTAGATGCCCATATGATACAACATTTCCCACCAGCATAAACAAATTGGACCCCAAGGCCCTAGTTCAGCAAAGTACTTAAGCATGTGCCAAACTTCAACCTCTGGAGCATTATCTTACAGAGCACCACTCAGGAGTACAAAGTGGATGAGAACTAGCCCAAAAATCAGTAGCAGAGAATTCCGCTAGTATAGGGTAGCTGCCCTCTGGCCTTCCCTCCTAACATAGGCAGTGTCGGGGATTCGAGGAAGCATGAAGGAGCTCTGCTCACCCCTGCCCATCTTCCACTGGTCTATCAAGGAACCCACACTGAAATCACACCTTCAGTTGCAGTGTAGGTATACTGTATGTGGCCTTGAGACCTGGTAACTGGTAGCCAGCTCCCTATTGCCCAATCCAAACTGATCAAGCTCTGGTGCAGGAGAGAACCTGACCCTTAAATTTAAAATTTGATACATAGTTCATTTCAAGTACCTTATTGAACTGGGGCTGTAAACCTTCAATAGCCTCCTTACATATTTTTAAGACACAAAGGATGTTAAAACTTTTTGAGGACATTACCCGTTAGGGGAGTTTCTGACCAACTTGCATTGCTGAGCAATATTTGCAGTAATACAGGCCCCAATCCTGAAAACATTTGCATATATGGGTAACTTTACTCACATTCAGTGAAATGGGACTTTCTCCTATGTGAAAAGTATAAAAGTATTTGCAGGATTGAGTCTATAATCAGAACTCAGAGTTCACACTTCAGAGCTTTGAATCTCATTAAAAAATATAGATTGTGACCTGCCAATCAAACATACAAATTGATAGGAGAAGTGGCTTTGACCAAGAAGGCAGGAAGAGAAGGAAGTGATCATTAGTGATTGTAACCCACTTGAGAGGTTTACCTCAAGGCAAAGCCTGAGGGCATATGAAATTTTCAGTAGACCAACATCAACAACTGTCTACTTTCCAGAGATCATTATTGCTGTTAGATCACAGTTTGTGAGTCTGAAATTGAAAAAGGTCACATCATATGCACAAAATCCACAATTCCTTGAAGTACAGTGTGGTTAACATAAAGCTCAGCTTCGAGACTGACCTATAAAATATAAATGAAAGTCTGGATACATCACATGTCATTGAAAAAACCCAGACATCTGCCTCATCATCAAATTTCTTAACACTGTGATAATTTCTCTAAAGAACTGGGCGGACACCTATCACTAGAATATTTTAAATCTGGATTGGACGAAATACCTGAGAATTTCAGATTGTTCAACCTTGTGAGATATTGACGTTTTACCAACCTTTCAATCTACTAGTTTGAATTTGTGACATTTCTTTTTAATTCCATGTGATTTGAAATACACCTTTTCCCCTCAGGGTGATTCAACATTCAGGGAATATTTTCTAGCTGATGCTGTGCACTAGAGATAGAAGAGTGCCAAGCCCCAAGCATTAGCCTGTCACAAGTGGCTTCTTTGTATATGGTTTATACACTGTCTTTACAATACTGGCCCCTTGCTGAGCAATAGCAGATTTGGGGTTCTGGCAGATCAATTCCCCATTTGGAGCATGTATCAGTGATGTGGAATCAGGTATCTTCTTAGTGTAATTTGTTTATTTACAAAATATACACAAGTCCTGTTCCCGGGGGCGGCTCTATGTTTTTTGCCGGCCCAAGCACTGCAGTCAGGAGGCTTTCAGTGGCGCATCTGCAGGAAGTCTGCTGGTCATGTGGATTCGGTGGCATGCCTGCAGGAGGTCCACCGGTGCCGCACCATCGACGTCCCTGCCGCCGAAGCCACGGGACCAGCAGACCTCCCGCAGGCGCACTACCGAAAGCTGCCTGCCTGCCGCCCTCACGGTGACCGTCAAGCCGCCCCCCGCGGCTTGCCGCCCCGGGCATGTGCTTGCTGCACTGGTGCCTGGAGCCGACCCTGCCTGTTCCCTTGAGCGAGGTTGTCACAACTGCACTCGGGCAGCAGCTTTGGGCCTCTTTGCCCTCTGCGAGACAAAACTCAAACAGATCCAACAGTTTAAATGCAATCTCTGCCCCATATCTTTCCTCAGTCCGTGCACTTTCTACTTGGGAAACCCACGAGCAAGATACCTAGACACTGCATGATTTGGAAATAAAAGGTAGCCTAGCTATTAACCTTCCTTTTGTGTAACTGCTCTGCAGCACAAAGGAAGCTCAGAAAGGTCTAATGGCCCAAAGTGGAGTGGGATGCTTTAATCTAGGGATTCCCAACATTTTTTCCCTGAGACTCATCTGTGCAACTGCAATAGGTGATGCAGTCCACTATTAACACACATCTGTCAGTGAGAGGGACCCTGTGGGGCCTGTGTGACCCCTCGCCTCAGTAGGACCAGGGCCAGTAAGAGGGCGAAGGAGGCAGATAGGTGCCACAGTCAGCCCCTGCCGATACCATCTACCTCAGGAGCCTGCTGAGTGCCTTGAGCTCATCACCTGGTAGCCCTGTCCCACTCACCCACCCAGCACCCTGGTGTGCCTCACAGGCACCCCCTGCCCGCGAATGAGGGAAAGACTCAAGGGTTGCTAATGCTGGGAAGAGGCAGGTGCTTGGGCTGGGCCTGATTGTTACCTTGATGATCCCAATCACAGCGTTGTCCAGGCAAAAACAGAGCAGCACTGATACTTCAGGAGGCCCGACAGCCACAGATTGCAGGGTGTGGTGGCTCGGAACAGGAATGACTGTGAACCATCCAGCCTTCTCTAGCTGCCCTGGGAGCTGCTCCCTCTTGGGGATAGCCCCTTCTTCTCACCCTTAACGCACTTCCCAGAGGCCCCACTTCACCCTCTGCTGCCTGCTGGAGGGACTGGGCTCCTCCAGCCCTGGGCAGGGGTCATCTGGCTGCCACTTTGCCAATGTATACAGTCTTGGGGTGGGGGGGGCAACTCTGCCCACGGTGAGGCACCAGGACTGTCTCGCGGCTCACCTTTGGCGACTTCTGCTTTAACCCACACAGTTCTCATAACAACTCTCTGGTTGTGATTACTGCTTGGCCTCTTTCTACAGAGAACATCATCCTGGGAGCTTATACATCAGTGCTCCCTGAGGTGCTGGCTAGAGCACCTTTGACCATAACAATATTTTTATGGGTACTTTCTTCATCTCTCTGCTTCTTGTTCACTCTCTCTGTATTTTTTGTTTCTGCTCTATACTTCTTTTTTAACTGGAAGATCGATTCCCTTTTCTCCTCTACTCCCCATTCCCTCCACAACCCCCGCCCACGTTGTACTATAAGGAACTGTGGATTTAATGCAAATGATGTGACCTTCTTGTATTTCTGACTCTGTCTCTTCCCTCTCCCTTCTCTGTCTTCATGTCCCCCCCTCACACCACACAGTCTCTTCTTAAGGAGAACATTTACCCCAGTACCATCACATTGAACTATGGCATCTCTAGGACTGGATTCTCAATTGCACCAGAGCAAATCTCAGCCACAGTGGAAGGGCAGTGGATAATCTGTTATGGCTTCCGAGCCTGCACTGCCTGTCCTTGGCATTAAGGTATAGTAGCTGAGGAGCTGCTCTAATTATCACCACCTAGACTAGTGGAAGACCTCCTCTCAACCACCAACATAGCCCTCCCTTGTATTATACTGGAGGCAGGGGTGGGAGGGAGAAGAAATGCAGTAGGTAGCACTGCTTTATGCCAAAGGAGAATTTCCCTGCATGAGTGGGATCTCCAATAGCCTTCTACAGCCATAATATGACCACTTTGCACTGGCCAAAGTGGCTATAGCAGACTAGATTGGGCCCATAGTGTTCAAGCTAGTTTGAGGTTGGGCAAGTCAAACACACTCATTCCTATTGAGATTATGTATTAGGGAATAGTTCCATATTGGCTAGATGACCTGTCAATTTTTTCCATCTCTAATTTTTTTTTCTGGGATTTGTTTATTTGTGCTTATTTCCACAAGTTGAAGACAATGAATAATTTGATAGATGCAAGGACATGTAAAAGTTTGACACAAAATGAGTTTTGGTGATCTTTAGTTACTGAGAGTCTTACCATTGATCTAACTGGGTGCAGCACCAGGCTGTAACTGGAAGTAATTGTATATTGATCCAAAAAACAATATTAAAGGAGCATTAAGGTTGCGCAGTCAAGTTCTCAAAATTTAGACTATGACTAACTGAAGCTTGTCCGTCCACCCTTAATTTGGCCCCCTTGTACAGATGTATTATGATGTCTTTAATTACATGCTCACATACTATTTTTTCACTATAATTTTCAAATTAAAAAGGATCTGGCATTAGTTAGTTCCATGGGACTGGCAAATAGGAGGCGGTTATCCTCTGCATGGAGCAGACAGTGGAGGGGAATGAGATATACTTTGCTAGTATTTGCTGACAGAAGAGGAATAAAGTTTGCAGATGACACAAAGCTGGGAGGTATTGCTAATACAGAGAAGGACCGGGATATCATACAGGAAGATCTGGATGACCTTGTAAACTGGAGTAATCATAATAAGATGAAATTTAATAGTGAAAAGTGCAAGGTCATGCATTTAGGGATTAATAACAAGAATTTTTGTTATAAGCTGGGACTCATCAGTTAGAAATAACACAGGAGGAGAAGGACCTCGGAGTATTGGTTGATCACAGGATGACTATGAGCTGCCAATGTGATATGGCCGTGAAAAAAGCCAGTGTGGTCTTGGGATGCATTAGACGAAGTATTTCCAGTAGAGATAAGGAGTTGTTAGTACCCTTATGCAAGGCACTGGTGAGACCTCATCTGAAATACTGTGTGCAGTTCTGGTCTCCCATGTTTAAGAAGGATGAATTCAAACTGGAACAGATGCAGAGAAGGGCTACTAGGATGATCCAAGGAATGGAAAACCTGTTTTATGAAAACGACAAAGAGTCCTGTGGCATCTTACAGACTAATAGAAGTACTGGAGCATAAGGAGACTCAAAGAGCTTGTTTAGCCTAACCAAAAGAAGGCTGAGGGGACATATGGTTGCTCTCTATAAATATATCCGAGGGATAAATACTAGGGAGAGGGAGGAATTATTTAAGCTCAGTACCAATGTGGGCATAAGAACAAATGGATATAAACTGGCCATCAGGAAGTTTAGACTTGAAATTGGATGAAAGTTTCTAACCATCAGAGGACTGAGTTCTGGAACAGCCTTCCAAGGGGAGCAGTGGGGGCAAAAGACATATCTGAGTTCAAGACTAAGCTTGATAAGTTTATGGAGGGGCTGGTATGATGGGATAGCCTAATTTGGGCAATTAATTGATCTTTGATTATTAGCAGTAAATATGCCCAATGGCATGTAATGGGATGTTAGATGGGGTGGGATCTGAATTACTACAGAGAATTCTTTCTTGGGTGTCTGGCTGGTGAGTCTTGCCCACATGCTCAGGGTTTAGCGGATCGCCATATATGAGGTTGGGAAGGAATTTTCTTCAGGGTAGATTGGCAGAGGCCGTGGGGTTTTTTCGCCTTCCTCTGCAGCGTGGGGCATGGGTCTCTTGCTGGAGGATTCTCTGCACCTTGAAGTCTTTAAACCATGATTTGAGGACTTTAAAATCTCAGACATAGGTTAGGGGGTTGTTGCAGGAGTGGGTGGGTGAGATTCTGAGGCCTGTGTTGTGCAGGAGGTCAAAGTATAAGATCATATTGGTCCCTTCTGACCGTAAAGTCTATGTCTCTATGACTCCATGAATCCTGAGACTCAGGATTTCTGGGTTCAGTTCCTCATTCTGGTTTTAGATCCCTCAGCCCTTGTCCCTCCACCCTCCATAAGTCTGCCTCTGTTGACCTTTCCTATTTCCCCCCCTCCATCTCTTTTCCATCCTCCCCCCACCTCCAGCTCCTGCTCTCTCCCCCTTTGCTCCTATACATCCTTCCCTAGACTTCCCCTCTTTCTGTTCTTATTCAACTCCTTACCCCAGTTCCGGTCTCCCTCGCCTCTGCTGCCACCCCAACCCGTCTCACTTTGCTTTCCTCTCATCTGGCTACTGTGCCCTCTTTTGCACTGCTTGTCCCCACTCTCTCTCTCTTTGACCCTCCTTTCCTTCTGTCCCTCCATCCATTCCTCTGCTCTGTATTCTGAGCCAGGCTGTTTCCCCTTTCTCCTCAGTGCCTGGGCTCCAGAGATGGGAGCATTGAGAGCAAAGGAGACACAGTCACCCTGCTCTCACTTATGGTGCTCGGCATTGCAATAGCCCAGAGCAGCAGTTGCAGGGAGATTCCAGGTTGAGGTGAATCCCATTCTTCCCACAAGTTTCCCCCTGTCATGGAGTACAAGCATTATCAGACACCAGGAGTAAGGTCCTGTGGTGAGTATAAAGAAGGTATTTGGAGGAGGCCATGGGGAAGTAGCCCAGGGAGTTGTAGCTGTCATGCAGCTGTTACAGGAGGCACCATAGACAGCTGCAATCCACAGGGCCCTGGGCTGGAACCTGGAGTAGAGGGCGGGTCTGGGTTCCCCCCAAACCTCCCAACTCCTGATCAGACACAGGAGAAGTTGACCCAGACTGGGGGGAAGATCACTGAGGTGAGCAAATCTGCCAAATAAGTGCAGGACCCACCCAGGTAGAGGAGGAACTTTGTCACACATAATACCACTACATAAATCCATCGTATGACCACATGTTGAAGAATGTTCTGGTCACCTCATCTCAAAAAAGATGTATTAAAAATGGAAAAGGTACAAAGAATGGCAACAAAAATTATTAAAGGGATGAAACAGCTTCCATCTGAGGAGAAATTAAAAACACTGAGACTGTTCAGCTTGGAAAAGAGACAGCTAAGGGGGTATATGATAGAGGTCTATAAAATCATGACTGGTGTGGAGAAAGTGAATAGGGCAAATGCTGTTTACCCCTTTACCTACCACACGAACCAGGGGAAACCCCATGTAATTCATAGGCAACAGGTATAAAACAAACAAAAGGAAGCACTTCTTCACACAGTGCAGAGTCAGCCTGTGGAACTCATTGCCAAGAGATGTTCTGACGGCCAAAAGTATAACTGGGTTCAAAAAAGAATTGGACAAGTTCATAGAGGGTAGGTCCATCAATGACTACTATCCAAGGTGGTCAGGGATGCAACACCATGCTCTAGGCATCCGCAAGTCTCTGACTGCCAGAAGCTGGGACTAGATGGTGGGATGCATCATGTGATAATTGCCCTGTTCTGTTCATTCCATCTGAAGCATCTGGCACTGGCCACTGTCAGAGGCAGGATACTGGGCGAGATGGACCATTGGTCTGATCCACTATGGCTGTTCTTATGAGCATTAAAAAAGTGCACCTGATAACTTCACTTAGAACAGCCTTAAATATGTACATGTTTAGCTTCAAAACATGTCTCATAAGGCCAATATAAAATCATAAGGCCATAAATCAGAACAAGAGAGATTTCTTTGTTGGCTGATATGCAATGTGTTAGTTTGGTGCATGTGCATACATGATTAACAATTTCTTCACATTAAGTTGCTCAGTGTCAGAATGTAAAATAAACTGTAAATCTGCTGCATAGATTTCTGCCCCAATGAATGTTATATATGCCATAAAACATACCTATTCTGGCTGGGGTTCTTAACTTTATTTATAGGATTACACTACAGTTTAATCTCTACAAATATACACCTACTAACTTTTATTGGCCAGGTTTTCATAGGTACTAAGTACCTGCATCTCCCATTGACTTCATTAGAAATTATGGACATTCTGTACTTTTGTAAATCAAGCTAAGTGTTTAAATGTATTAACAATATTTACCCCACCATTCACAGTAGCCATTTGTTATTACACAAAAAAGAAGTAATCTTCAGTCACAGCAGTTTATGAAAATAACAAACCATTAGGCTCAACAAATGTCCAGACCCTGACATGCAGCTCAGTTCCCTACCATCATGTTTTACAGCTCAGGTCTTCACAGTTAATTGTAACAGATATATTGATTCAGAGATTTTGGTTATGTCAACACTGTAACTAGACACCTATGGCTGGCCCATGCCAGCTAACTTGGACTGCGGGACACAGACTAGGCAGCTGTGTAATTCTGGTGTAGATGTTTGGGTTCTAGCTGGAGCCAGAGCTCTGGGATCCTTCCACCTTGCAGGATCTGAGAGCCTGGGCTCAAGCCTGAACATCTACACCACAATTAAACAGTCCCTTAGTCTGACCCACACAAGCAGTGAGAATGGACCATTATGATCATCTAGTTTGCCCTTCCGCATAATGAAGGCCAAATAACCTCACCCAGTAATTCCTGCAGAAAGTCCATAAATTCTGTTTGAGCTACGGCATATCTTTTAGAAAGAAATCAAGTAAAGACTGCAGGTGATTGATAATGACAGCATTATCATGCATGGTGCACCTAACTTGCATGCAGGCTTGCACAAACTTTGTTGGGTCAGTGACATTGCTCATGCTAGTCCGTCACAAGAGAAGTTGCTTCATTTACCTTAAAGCCATCACATAATTACATTATGTGTGGAGGAGTAACCCACTGCTGACAACGTTCCCTTATACACCCTTCCGATTACCTGTGCAATATTCCTCTGCACTCACGTAATCCTTTCTCTGCAATTCTTTGGTAATACTTTTCATGCGCTGATAAATAGGCTTGTGCACTTCAATCTCCAACTTTCCGGAAACTTGTTTCACATCCTTTAGATAAACATAGTAGTCAATATTAAACAACCTAATGCACTCCCTCATAGTAAATCTGTGCCACCAACTTCGTAAAGCAATCGATTCACTGTCCAGTGGTGATAGATGTTCCATTCTCTGTGCAATCATAGCTACATAAATAAATATGTTCTTGCTTCAAGTCTGTATGCTTATTCTTTTGCACAAATATCATTACATAAATTATTGGATGAAATTCAACAGCTAACACGTTAAAGCCAAACATTATAGTAAGAAATCTCAAGATAAAATTCTTACACGGTAATGGCAAAACAATGATCTGCATAACTTACACCAGACACACTAAGGCCACGTAAAGATCAACATTAAAAATAAACATCTCTCTTCATAGCTAAGAACACGCATGCAAATCCATGAATGACATTGCTAAGAACCAAACAATTAAATGTGGAATATACAGTCAGATAACAGACTGGCTATTAGGCAGTTTTCTGAAGGCAATGGGAGAGATTTTCAACAGCTCTTAAGGCATCTAGGAACACAAGTAACACAGAATGTCAGTGGGATTTGTGTTCCATAACCCCTAAGTACTTTTTGAAAATCTCCCTTAGCATCATAAATATCTCCTCCTGATTAGCCACTGTGCCAAAAGAGGTATCAACTACATGTCTGCAAATGAGCTGGCAACACGGTGTTCATAATCAATGTCATTTTCCTCCAATCAGAGCCACATTATCCCTATTTTGAAAGGGGAGATTTGTTGCACAGCATTGCTGTGTAAAAGGGGAAAAGGTTTCTAGCATGAGTACCTGCTTGGGTGCAGTTCGTTCTGGACAGGCATCAAGCGCTTGCTTTACAAAGCACCCATCGAACATAATTAAATCATGTTTTAATGCAGGATAGGCAGCAACATCACCTATAATAATGTAAGCATTGCATACATGTGGTCATTAATGCTATGACATTTTTACCTACATAAATATCACTGCACTGAAATCAAAGTTCCTTTGACACATTGTAACATAATCATCATCCTTGGTACTAGATACTGAGGACAAAGTACACGAGAAGGTGACAAAGCAGTAAATACAGATTACACACAGCATGATTCAGACTGTTGTGACTTGCAAACCACTCTCCTTGAAGAGACCCCAGCATCATACAGCATGAAGCTACCAAAAACTTTCACAGACATGATAAGTCTATAGTGCTGTTTGATCATGATTCTAAGTCTGCATGCATTGCCTGAAATCCTGGCCCTACTGAAGTCTATGGGAGTTTTGCCATTGACTGAATGGGACCTGAATCTCACCTAGTAATTGCAAAGGTCAGTAATGGATCACCATTGTAGGCAAAAACAACTGGGAGTCCTTGTGGCACCTTAGAGACTAACAAATTTATTTGGGCGTAAGCTTTCGTGGGCTAAAACTGGAAGTGGGTTTTAGCCCATGAAAACTTATGCCCAAATAAATTTGTTAGTCTCTAAGGTGCCACAAGGACTCCTCCTTGTTTATGCTGATACAGACGAACATGGCAACCACTCTGAAACCTGTCATTCTAGGTGAAATCTCCTTGCAGAGTTTCATCACCAGACATGTTTAGAAATCTAATTTGGACTCTGTATATTGTAGTGTAGGCATCCCCCACTTGCAGAGAGCATTATGAGAGTTGCCAGAGACCAAAAACAATTTGGCATTGTTTTGGCAGAGAGCCAGAAGACCATGCAGCTCAGTGTGACTCCTCGACATCTAGTAGTCAAATATTCAGTCAAGGCTATTTGTAGCTTAACACATCATTAACTTTGCACACATACTCAACCGAGTCACATCACCCATCCTGTTATCCTTGAGCCAAAGCAACTCTGTATTATGTCGTGCCCTAGACTTTCCTCTGAGTTAAATGTGCACATTGTTGCCTTCATTTTCAAAAAAACCCTGCAAGACAGGCGTTCATGGAAATAATACCCAACTATTCAGCGTCTCACTCTTTATCTACAGTTATTTGTACTCTAGCAATGCTTTTTAAAAATGCAGTTTCAGATGGGGGTGTGACACAGCAAGGTCGTACTTTACAATGCAAACTGTGAAAAGATAAATCTTTGAAATGTAACTATTATGATTTGTTTTCATTCTGAAATAGATCTTAGATGCATTCAAAATACTTGAAAACTCATGGTAAGCACTACATGTTTAATTGGCACAACATATAGGAAAATAAGTGTTCTAAACCACTCTGATAACATGTGTCACCAACTGATTAGCATAAAGTAATCAACTCCACCTACACTCACTTAAAGTTGTCCATTGGCCAGCCCTTAAGGTTTGGGAGTGGTAAGCACAGTCTTTACCTCTGTGGACAGATCAGAGCAGCATCTTTTGAAAAGGTAATCTAAACGTATACTATATGGCAAAAAAACACCTTGAGTCCTTTTGGGGTCAATGGCAGCTCTGCTAATGGCAGCCAAACATCAGCAGTCTCTGTAAATGGATCACAGAAGCAAAAGTTTGGAGCTTATGAAATATGATTGTTAACGGCATCCATCCTGCTTATCAGAGAGCCCACGACCACAGGTCTAGGCTTTCCATTCCCCATGATTTCAGAAAAATAGTGAGTTAACAGTCAGCATTAGCTCCCTCGTGTCCTGATTCACCAAGATACTGAAGGTACATGCTTAGCTTTAAGCATGTGAGTAATCTCTTTGATTTACTTTAGGTATGTGCTTACACACCTTGCTGAATAGAGACTTGGTAGTGAGCAATGTGAAAATTTGATATAAAGGTCATATTTATATCAAATAAAATAAATAGGTACATCATTCATCAACATACAATGGCACTGAAAGAGGACCAGCTCCATACTTAATCCTGACACCAGTAAAGGAGAGAATCAACACAGTGTAACCTTATGAGCAGGTACACAGTGCCACAAAGACTTTGTGGCTAAATATATGTAAGTGCCAGTGTCTGTAAAGCTTCACAGTGAGTGCCGGTGTCTCAAGTGATTCACATTGGGCAAGTTCTGTGCTCATATGACAGTTACAGGAAGTTCAGGTACTTGGTATTGTATCAAGAGAATAATACTTGCCTTATTTCTAACACATTCGGATTGTCACGTTACCTAAAGAGGTTTATTGAAAGATACTTGATCACTTGTCAGACTATCAATTATGGGTGTTCTACTTGCTCCAGTTAAAAATCCATAACAGTTCGTGTATTAAGGCACAGATTATGGCAAGTAATGGATGTAAACATCACTCTCATTTGTCATGAAACTTGATATGCGTGGTTCCCCAGCAACTCTTTGCAAACGCAAAATAAGTTGAACAAGAAGTTGCATATAGTTTAACATTACTATTATCAATGTATACTGCCGTAGCACCTACAGGCTAAGAGTATGTCTGCACAGCCACTGGGAAGTGACACACATGAGCTAGCTCTGCTTGAGCTAGTAGTGCCTAACACTAGCAGTGTGGCTGCAGTGTCTTGAGCTATCCACCCAAGTATCTATCGGGGTTTTGGTGTGATTGCACTGGGTGGCTAACCAAGCTGCTGAATGTGCCAGTGCACACTGCTGTTTTTAGGCACTAGCTTGAACAGAGCTACCTGAGTGTCTACCTGATCTGAGAATCACACTTCCCAGCCACTGTTTTACTTTAAGACCAGGTCAGTGTCCTATTGTGCTAGGTACTGTAGAATCATATAGGAAATGACAGCCCTTGCCCCAAAGATGTTACTGCCTAAAAGATGAGACATAACAGCTG
The DNA here is from genome assembly GCF_025201925.1 of Gopherus flavomarginatus. Lineage (NCBI taxonomy): Eukaryota > Metazoa > Chordata > Testudines > Testudinidae > Gopherus > Gopherus flavomarginatus. The sequence goes on from NC_066617.1 coordinate 39,714,547, forward strand.
GGTGAGAAACAGTCAGACAGGAGGAATGATCTTTTAGTATAAACTAGCTGTGTGAATTTTTAGTATAATTTTTACCATGTTCAGCACCTCTCTCACATTAGTTAAAGAAAAGCAATAATGAAAACAATAATATAATATATAAATAATATATAAAATAAAAACAATGATAACCAATTCAAAATATCATCAAAGGAATTGTCATATGGTTTCCTAGATTTTAAGGCCATAAAGAACCATTGCAATCATCTAGTCTGACTTCCTGCATAACACAAGCCATGGAATTTCAACCAGTAATTCGTGCTGCAAGCCCATATCTTGTGGTTGAGCTACAGCAGATTGACCAACATTAGGTCAGGCTTCTTGTTAACGCCCAAATTTATTCACTTGTACCCAGATCCTAATAGGACTTAGGTGCCTAAATATCTTTGAGGATCTGGGCCTTAGTAACTTAGACATTTTTAAGATCCAGATAGAACAGCTTTAAGTATACTTTTATGCTGAACAGAAAGTCAACTGTAAAAGCTTATCTATTTGGTGAAGAGTTGGCCTATTGCTATTTTTTTTCCACACCATGTACTATGAAAAGCCCAATTACAAGGCAGATTAAGCTTGAATGACATCTGCACATCAAAGTTGACACTCTGCATGTGTATGCAATGATTTCCTTCCAAATCTAATGTCTCTATTATATGTTTCTAGAAGCAACACACACGCACGCACACACACATACACGTGTATGCCTGGATTAGAGACAGCAGGCCAGAGTCATGTGTCAGTCACCACAGGGAACACTTGCCTATGAACAGCACACAAGAAAGAATTCATGAATGTCTTGCTAGAAATGAGCAAGAGAGAGAGAGATGATACTAATCCAGATTTGATAGAAACACTGACTGCTGTAAAATAACTTTCATGGGGTGCTACTCCCATCAGAGGCTATTGAACCTGAAAAGCAGAGGTCATGAATTGTGTGTCTCCTAAGCTGTACAGTGCAGGAGTGATGGGCCATGATGTACATACAGAGAACAAAAGTGTTTGGAAGCATAGGATAACAGTGTGCATGTCACTACTGCACAAGTACCGTGACTGTACTCAAGTGAGTGGGCAAATCACATCCCCAAGGCACGAATGAAGAGGAAACTCTGTGAGTGGAAATAAACCATCTCGGGAACTAGGAGCACTATAATTTTCTGTGTTTTATTGTGATGGAGAGGGCAAAGACAAGTTTCTTAAAAACCTCTGTTGAACCCCTTTGTTTTCTGGACAAGAGAATACATTCTTCAGCAGTGGTATGGCCCGAGTTTCTGTGCTTATGTATCATTATAAATATTGTGATTTCTAGGATGCCCTACTTCATATTGGGCTGGCCATTAGTGATCAATTTTTCCTGCTACTTTGGTATTTCCACTGCTGGCTGTGACTAGAACTAGGAAGTGCACAGACATATAAAAATGGGAGGTAATAATGTTAGCCATATATATTTATATTTAGAGAGACATTGTTGAAGATTTGGATCACTTCAGACTAATTCTTCCATTCTAGGCAGGGCCTGCTCCAGGCACCATCTTAGCAAGCAAGTGCTTGAGGTGGCCACTCAGGAGAGGGGCGGCAGGTCCAGCTATTCGGCGGCAATTCGGTGGAGGGTCCCTTACTCCCGGTCGGAGTGAAGGACCTCCCGCTGAAATGTTGCAGATGGCGATCATGACTTTTTTTTTTTTTTTAGCTGCTTTGGGGTGGCAAAACCCCTGGAGCCGGCCCTGATTCTAGCATTAGTACAGATCATTTAATAAGACACTTGAGTACGGACCAGAATGCCTACAGCGTACTTTAATACAAGGGTGCTGCTGCATTTTTAGATGTTTCATCTTTGAAAAGAGGCATTAATTGGAGACCCTTTCTGTCCACCCCTAGTGCCAGCCCATGCATTGTAGAGTTAATGAGCTCACTGAATATCTTTTTAAAAGTAGAAGATAATCCTAGTATCAGGCTATCACATCTTCTCTCAACAAACAGGTTTCCGTGGCCAGGAGTTTCTGTCAGAGATATAAAGGAGCTTAATAGCTGTAGCTATATCTTAGCCTGTGCTGTATACCATTACAGGATTATTTAGGATATTAGGTTGTAAAGTGCTTTGGATACCCTGATTATGAAAGGACCTATTAAAAAAAAAGATATCATACTTCAATTTTGGACTAGGCTGTGATTTAACAATCTACCCTGAACCAGGGGCAGCATTTGTAGTTGTGTTGCCTCAGGACTAGATCAGAGAACAAAGGAGACTGTGACACAATATGGTTCTTGGTTTTCTTTTCCTTCCAACGGGGGAATTATCTGCTATTGGTATAGACCAGTAAACAGGTTACTTTTTGTGCTGCACCAGCTCAGCTCTGCCAGCCAGAGCATTGGGGGACAGAGTCAAGGCTGCTCTCTCCCTTGTTCTGCTACTGGTGATGTGTGTTGCCAGTGCTGGGAAGTAAGAGGGTACCTTATGTCCCTTATTCCCATGCGTAAGTCTATATGTAGAAGTGGGGTATTTCAAAGCCCCAGACACACATGACTGCAGGGAGACACAAATCATGGAACATCTGTTCGTCTGCTGGCTCCTGGAGGAACCACACACTATGGAAGATCTTTCCAGGGCTACAGACTGGGCCATATCATGTGCCCAGCATTGGAAAAATCCATGGTTGTCATGGAAGGACACAAGAATAACATGTGTAGATAGAAAAGGCAATTGAAAGATCTCATGGCTAATTTTATTCACTGAAAAGTGATAAAGTGAGATGGAGATTAAGGGGTTCCCACAAATAACAAAAGGAGTAATTTGTACCTTTGCACTGTCGGGAAAGACTTCACATTGTTTCAGTAAATAGCAAAGAGTATCCGCAGGATATAGAACAGTCTTTACATTGGTTCAACTCTTCTGTTTAGTTTAGTTTGCAGGCCTTTCTCTCTTTAGCCACTGGCTGCATCACACAACTGCATAATTAAAGCTGAAAAGCTGGAAAGAAAAGGCTTGAGAAACAAAAAAATAATCAAATGCAAACATTTTTGATTGTAGAAAAAATCCCTTTGCTTTTGGGGCTTGATGAAGCATGTTTTGGAGTCGGGCAAAAGACCCTCATTAATTTCATTGAACACCGTATTTGGCACTTTGGGCAGTTTGACCTGATCCAACAAAGCTCTTAAACATATGCTTAACTTTAAGAAAATGAGCAACCCCATTGATTTAAGGGGAACTACTTACATGCTTTAAATTAAGCACATGCTTACATTTCTTGTAGGATTGGGACCAGAATGCCTTGGAGGATTGAGCCTTTGGAAAGTAAATACATTTTTATGTTTCCATCAATTTAACCCCTACTCCATCAACTACTAGCCCGTGTAATGGAATGATCAATAATTCTATTTAAAGCACTACCCAAGTTAATCATTGAATATTTAGAAACCAGTCTCAGATTAAGCCAAGTGCCTGCTTGAAGTATGTGTCTGTTCTTTTCACACAACTAAAGATAAACCTTTAACTGTGACATTTAAATGCAAAATTAATGAAGCTATGTTGAGAATAAGTAGATCAGTAAGCGGAAAGCTTGTCCTTGGGAAAAAAAACCCAACAAAGCTTATCATATATAGGCAATAAATTCCCATGTTATCTTATTCCTCTTAAAAGATCTTGCCATCTCTAGTCACAGGTTTTGCATCCACAGATGGCCACATCAAATTACTTTCAAAGCTGCAGTAAGGCAAAGGTGTATCGACCTTTATATTCCAATCATTGTCCCAAAGGTGTTTATATTATTTCCTTTTTTCATCATGTTCATTGTTCAGAATCAACTGTCGTGACTAGGAAAGTCTCCTTTTCATTATTCTGTAGTATAATTTACTGGCCATTCATGTCTTTCCTTGTTTATTGCTTCCTTTAATTCTATGGAAGAGAGAAAATAACATGCCAGTAAAATCTTCAGTAGTGGTATTGAGAATATCCATGTAACATATTACAATCCTTTACAGAATTCACAGTAAGTCAAGCACTGAAATCCTGATAGCAATTCCCAGGACCAAGATTATATTAGTTAATGGAATAACATGAATTGGTTTTGATGAAAATGTTTGTATTGTGAGTGGCTGATTGAATAAAACTAATCTATTTTTGATACAATCTTCAGATTATGATTTAGTGCTTAGCGCCCTGTAGATGTTTTAACCAGGTTTGGAATGTGCTGTTTTTCAATGTATATGTTATGAAAGAGAAAGCAAGTGCTAACATATAGAAAACTCATACAATTGGGACCTACGGCTTTCCAGTTTAATGCACTGGTGTTAGCAGTCCTTTTATTTTCTAAACCGCACTGTGATCTGCAGAAACAATGGGCTGGGCACCTGCAACTGCCACTGAAATCAGCGGGAGCTGCAGATGCTCAGAAGCTTTCAGGTTTTGGCCATTTAAAAAGCAGATAGCTGAGAGGGAGTGATGCCTGCATTTCCTCTCTCCTAAATGGAAGCTGGGCTGAGCCACCTTTGTGTAATTTTCTCTTTTTCTGGACAGAACTAAGGGTTGGAACCAGGCAGAGAGGGCAGGGGCTAGTGCAGGGGTCGGCAACCTTTCAGAAGTGGTGTGCCGAGTCTTAATTTATTCACTCTAAATTAAGGTTTTGCATGCTGGTAATACATTTTAAAGTTTTTATAAGATCTCTTTCTATAAGTCTATATTATATAACTAAACTATTGTATGTAAAGTAAACAAGGTTTTCAAAATGTTTATGAAGCGTTATTTAAAATTAAATTAAAATGCTGATCTTACACTTCCAGCCTGCTCAGCTCACTGCCAGCCTGGGGTTCTGTTCACCTAGGCCAGCAGTGGGCTGAGCAGGGCCTGAGGCTGGGACCCCAGACCTGGGTGGGGAGGTTTCAGGGGTCAGGGCAGAGGGCTGGGGTGGGGATGGGGTTCAGGGATGAGGGCTGAGGTGTGTGTGGGGGTCAGGGCAGAAGGCTGGATGTGTGGGGGGTTCAAGGGTCAGGGCAGAGGGCTGGGGGGTATGGGGGCTGCAGGGCAGAAAGGTGTGTGTGGGGGGTCAGGGCAGAAGGCTGGGTGTGTGGGGGGGTTCAATGGTCAGGGCAGAGGGTTGGCAGGTATGGGGGCTGCAGGGCAGAAAGCTGAGTGTGTAGGAGGGTCAGGGCAGAGGGCTGGCGGGTATGGGGGCTGCAGGGCAGAAAGCTGAGTGCGTAGGGGGGTCAGGGCAGAGGGCTGGGGGTGGGGCATGTAGGACAGAAGTCAGTGTTGGGGGGGGATTAGGGCAGAGGGGTGGGGCAGATATGCCTGTTCCACCCGCTTCCCCAAGGCTCCGCCCCTACCTTTCTCTGTCCCCTCCAGGGAACTGCCTGCACACTGTTGCTCTTCCCCCCCTCCCCCTCGCTAGGGCCATCAGCTGATTGGCGCAGGGAAGGAGAGGGGTCTGGGCAGGAAAGCACCGCGCTGGGGGAAGAAGCGGGGGAGGGGGAAGCTTGGTTGCCACAGAACCAAGCTTCTTCCTCCTGCCCCGCAGGGGAGAGGGGGGGGCTGGAGGGCAGGACTGCGGCAGGCGGCTGCATGCCGCTCAAAATCGGCTCGCGTGCCATGTTTGGCACGTGTGCCGCAGGTTGCCCACCCCTGGGCTAGTGGGTTGAAGAAGGAATGGATGCACCTCAGGCAGAGCCAGGAAGGAAAGGTGCCAACTAAAAATCAGTACTGGCTGGGACTATATGTTTTTCCTCCCCCATGCAACATCTAATGGGGCTGGGGGCAGATACCTGGTGCAGTGGTGGCCGGAGGAAATCCCTAGCTGCACTGCTGCAATTGAGTCATACTACCAAGGAGCAAGCCAAGCATCAGCATGGATAGACAGTGGCTAATTCAGAGCTACAGGGGCTGTATACAGATGGTCCTTGCCTCCCACTGGTCCCTGGGGATTGTCTAAGATTGGTGGTGGTTTTCATGGCCTATTCTGTGTGCAGGTAAAGCAAGCTAAACCCCTTATGGTGTTTTCCTTTCCCACCAGCTTCCCTCCTGTCGATTACCCATGAAAGGAAAATAGTATTACTCTTTAATTTACAAAGGTACATAAGACTGGCATATTTAGAAACAGTGTGTGGAATTTTCAAAAGTACTCAGCATTGGCCAAACTTTTCTCTCATTGAGCTCAAAGGAAGTTGCACTCATGCTTTCAGTGGGAGCAGATTCCTGATTGCTTTTGAAAATCCCTTCCATAGAGGATGCAGATATTTTTCAGTGATTCCAACTTAACTTCTTGTTCTTTCTGGCTTTTGATACATTCTGTTCTCAGGCGGTCATCTGCATGCCTGTATGACAGAGAATGAGAAAGCTTTGAAAGCCACCGTCTTCATTGCTCATAGCTGCTGTTCAGCAAACTAGTACCAAGGCAATGTGTGAAGTGCAGCAATTAAAATATCAAACTTTCTGGACTCCTGCTGGGGCCCACACAGGCATTCTCCAAGTATTTTGACAGGGCTAATAAAAACATTCATATTAGTTAATGAAAACAAGAGATGTACCATGCTTCTTCAGAAAAGGGGGTCTTGTGAGTTCTGGAAAGGATGCCCATGAGGCTGTTCATTCAGCTGCTTACCAGCAATAACATCTGGCATGCAGAAATGTAATTCAGATCGTTGTTGGAGGTTTCAGAGATCCCTAAGCAAAGACACTTATGAAAGATAATTTGAGCCGACTTAAATTTTGGACAGCACAATAAAATCTGTGGCTGAACGGATAGGACATTGGACAGGAACTTGGGAGAGCAGGGTTTGATTCCTAACTCTACTGCTGGGTGACCTTGGGCAAGACATCACACCTCTTTGTGCCTCAGTTTCCCCATATGTAAAATGAGGATAATGATACTTACCTCCTTTATAAAGTGCTTTGAGATCTAACAATGGAAAGCACTATATCAGAGCTTGGTATTGTTGCTATTTTCAGCAAATCGTATTTCTGTTGAATTTCCTGGGCTTGAGGTACTAGTGTCATGGTACCCCAACATTTGTTGCTGGCATGTATGCTATGCTCATATGCTAAAGCCTTGAGGTATTGGTCCCTTACAAAATATCAAATCTTGGCAATTCAAAAAATTGCAGCTTCCCAATCAGATTTGTTCCACTGCCTTCATTGCCATCATGTGACATACTCATCCCGAGGCACTCTGCCATGGTCCTCCTCCTCCTCCTTTGAAACCATGTTAATTGAGAGAGAAGGGCGTGCTTTAAGAACCACGAAGTTGGCATACTTTGAGTTTATACTTAAAGGATTAAGTACATCATTTTGACATCTCCACCTGTCTTCATAACCCAAGCTTTCAGACACCAGCCTAAGGCCCTAAGTACCAATGCGCTATTATAAATGTAATTAAATATACTCACTGAGGTACCTTCCCTTTTCAGTATGCACATACGTAACACTCATTATCATGAACAGGAATTGCCTATCCACATTGAGAAGAAACACTCCCCCTTTATCAAGGAAGTAGATTATTCCTGGGT